>NC_136943.1:16022872-16372872 GCF_949987615.1 Pollachius pollachius | reverse complement strand
ATCCCAAATCAAAAGACATACCTGTATTACTTATCTACCTCTCTTTTATACAGATTTTGTACATTTAGCAGATCCCTTCCTTCAAAGCAAGAGTGAGGCAGAGAACCACAAAACCATTTGATCAAAACAAATAAACGAAGTGAAAGTGCTGTATCACCTCATTTAAAAAACGACTGAACAGAGAGCAGGAATCAGAAGACAGTTGGGAGTTATTGTGTCGGTTCGATGGTTAAGCTCTTTGTATTGCAGTCTGAAAAAAAAGCTCTATATGAATAAAGGTTGACAGAGTGATCAGGTGGTCGGGCAGGTAAGGCAGGACTCAAGGTGTCCCAGACGCCCTGGGGGCCTTCCCAAGGGGACAAAAGGTGGGTGAGGGCCAGACGAGTGTTTTGTCTGCTAATTGGTCATCGTGAGCGGGGAGTAAATACAGGAACGGGACCTGGATGTGACCGGGCAACTGAACGGCCCTGCGGAAGGTCTCAGCGCTCTGTTTGGGCTGGGGAACTAGGCCTGGCCCGGGGGTACTGCCACGCACTCTCTCTCTCACACACACACACACACACACACACACACACACACACACACAGCTGTGATGCACTGGGATGGAGGAGACGGGAACAATGCATTGTGACACATGTACACACACACACACACACACACACACACACACATGCGTGCATGAACGTACACACATAAAAACACTTGCATGTCCCAACATTTAGGCCCACACACTTCTGCACATAAACGCGCACGTTGATGTACACATTTGCGTTTGAATGTGTTCATGGTGTTTTGGGAGGGTGTTGATGTATGTTGGACGTGTGTGTGTGTGTGTGTATGTATGTATGTATGTATGTATGTATGTATGTATGTATGTGTGTATGTGTGTATGTGTGTGTGTGTGTGTGTGTGTGTGTGTGTGTGTGTGTGTGTGTGTGTGTGTGTGTGTGTGTGTGCGTGTGTGTGTGTGTGGGTCACTCACTAGGTGACGGACTGGTAATGAGAATGAACTTAATCCTCTCAGCTCTTGTTAGGACTTGTTCGCCCTCTCTCCGTCTTCCTGCCTCCCTCTCTCACTCCCAGTGTGTCTCTGGCTCTTTGTCTCGATCGCTCCCTCCTCCTCATACAGGCTGGACATTCACATCAGGTGACTAAACTTCAACTTCTCCTGAACAAATGGGGTTCTCCGACACAACCCCCACAATCAAAAACAACGGAGTAATCTCAAACCTCGGAAAGAGTTTCAAACCAGACCTCCCTGAACTTCACCGCATCCATCACACACACACACACACACACACACACTCCGTCTCACAGGAAACTCGAACCTCCGGACCACACCACCTCCACCCAGAGTGTGTGTGTCGAAGTCAATTAAAGCATCATCTCTGTCTATCTCTTCTTCCCATCTCTATCTCTCTCCCTCCTCTCTGGTCACACCTGGTGGGCTGCACTAGTTCCCTCGGCATATGCTGGGGTCATTAGCAAGTGGCAGCGAGACAAATTTCTCTTCCCGCCGGGGCCCAAGGAGGGCTCGGGACGGGGCCGATGCGCCGGGGCCCCCCCTTTGCACGTCCCAGCCTCTGCCCCCCCCCCCCGTGGGCCCCGGGGCAGTATTGTCACTTAGGGGACGCCTGTGCCTGCCCTCTGCGGCGATCGGTTTACCCCTGGGCTCCACGCTTCAAAGGCCCCGGCAGGAGCAGAAGCTCAGGGGTCAGGCAGGGGCCCGGACTAACTTATTTAGGAAGGTTTAGGATGAAGTCTGAAATCAATACACTAAAGGTTTTTGGGTCTCTTTTTTTTTTTTTTTAAAGGTGAGGGGAAGGGAGGGGGTTAGTGGGTGTCATGTCCTGCTATCAGCCACACACATATGCATGCACGCACACTCACACATGCATACACGTATGCAAACACACTGCACAAAAGCATACAGACTCATACACATGACAAAGTTTCACAAAACACTATTATAATGGTGTTGTGTGTGTGCTCTGCACTAATAATGGGGAGCCAAAACCTGCTTTTCTTGCTACACACATGCACATATGCCGACCCGCGCAAAGACATGATAAAGTGTGTGTGTGTGTGTGTGTGTGTGTGTGTGTGTGTGTGTGTGTGTGTGTGTGTGTGTGTGTGTGTGTGTGTGTGTGTGTGTGTGCGCCAACAGCACAGCAGATTGGATGATAGAAAACATCTCCATAAGTGACTTGTGTACTTCATCGTGAAGTTCTTGTCTTGGCTCGCTCTCCATTTCAGCTTAAAAGCCCCCCTGTAAGCCAAGCAATGTTCAGTCATCTATGAAATAAACAGTAAACCTAATACCGTGAGACTTTTGCACTTTTTAATAAAGTCTGTCATGTATGTTTTATAGCATTGTAAGATGACACACATTCAACACAAGATCTCCCCACTGAACATAAATGCCAAAAGCTGGCAGTATTGAATCATACTAAATATACATAACAATGTAAGAGTAATGAATCGTAAAGCAAGCAAACAAGCATTTAAGATCATTAAGTGGTATTTGTACTTTTCAGTTGCATCAGTAAAATGCATCCAAGCTCTAGCCATATTATGGTTCGATTTTAAGCGAATTGTTAAACAAATGCATTAACTCTCACTCCCTTTTGAACATCAATGTTGTAATACTGTCTGTTTTGTGCTATTCTTTGACCGCCATCCTATGCGGATCTCGGGAGATCTATAATAGATCTATACTGATATCTTGTGGTGACAATGCGTAACTACAACAAGTAGTACTTTTATAAATGCGAAAACTGCACTTATTTCTCGGTTTTTTTCCATTTCCTGGTCGATGTCAAGTAAAAAATATATGAAAGATATGGATTTTATAAATAAATTAACGGATATAAAATTATAGTTGGGTGAATCAGAACTGAGGTGAGTAAATAAAAATAAATGAAAGATGAACAAATAAATCTCTCCTTCCTAAAGGGATTGATAACCTACCAGTATTAGACCAGGTAAAAACAAAACAAGCTTTCATTTTGTTGAGAAGTAAAGCAATTCCCTCGATTTTTGTTCTCAGTGAGTCACTCACTACTATTTACATTTAATTTTACAGACATAACAATTAGTGCTAGCAGATGGCCATTTAATTCAAAAATAAGAAAGTTCTTTTATTTATTATGCTTCAACTTTAACCCAACTTCCTTTCTTTATGATATGTATGGTCGAACAACGTTATGACTAGATATAATAGGAACGCATTTCAAGTGTGTAGACTACATCTTTAAATCGATATATCTATTGTACAGCAGTTTCTGTTACGAATAGATAATATGATGTAAATATACAATATACACATACTTCTCCGATCCGTCTGATAAGATACTTTAATATAGTTAGTCAGTAGTTTTTTGGGATAGATTTCTGTATAAAGCTGGGTTATTAAAGGCATTACAAAAGATGATCCCATCGTTTCATTCACAATTGATCAAAGCGTCTCTCATTCGGTTACATCATTAGGCAAAAAACAGTGTGTGGCAGTAACTCCGTGTTCAACTCGCATATATCACTATCCCACGTGTTTCGACAGCTTCGTCCCCTTTGGTGGGTGTTTCTACGTCCGTCAGAACCCTGCTCCAACCCCACCCTGTTGGTGGTTGTCTCAGGGCAAAGCAGAGCACCGATACCGTCGGTGAGTTGCGAGTTCCCATCCCCATGCGTTTGCTCCAAGTCTGAATCAACAGCACCGGATGCATGATCAATAAAGATTGAACGTGAGAACCAAGAAGTGCATTGTGAGAACATTTCAGGATGCCAGTGAGGCGACTTGTACTCACCCCCCCCCCCCTCTCTCTCTCTCTCTCTCTCTCTCTCTCTCTCTCTCTCTCTCTCTCTCTCTCTCTCTCTCTCTCTCGCTCTCTCTCTCTCGCTCTCTCTCTCTCTCTCTCTCTCTCTCTCTCTCGCTCTCTCTCTCTCGCTCTCTCTCTCTCTCCTCTCTCTCTCTCTCAGACGTCGTAGTGTCTCTCGCCCCCGTTTTCTGGATCCTTGTTGAAGACGGACGACAGCTCCTGAAGCAGCAGCTCCTGCGAGGGCGTACACAGCCCCTGGCGCTGCTGCCCCCTCCTGGCTGTGGGCTGCAACTGCGTCTGGGGCTGGAGGAGGAGGATGGAGGAGTCGGGGGAGGACCCGGACAGAGAGTCCAGACTGTGCCTGGACCCGGGGTCCCCATCAAAGCTGCTGGTGCCGCTCTGGACCAGCGTGTCCAGGGAGCCGCCGGCGGAGGAGAAGGAGGAGGGGGGCTGGGGGTCCGAGTCCAGGGAGCAGGTCTTCACCAGGCCGAGCGGGAGGCCCGGCCCGTCGCTGGAGGACCGGCCCGACAGGAAGCTGGACTCTAGGGAGTGGAGGACCTGCAGGCCGAAGTCCCCCACCTCCTCGTAGAGTGGCTCCTGGGGGTCCGGGAGCGCGAGGGGGGAGGGGCACTCGGGGCGCTCCTCCACCGAGTCCTGCTGCACCTTCATGGGCTGTGGGGGAGACGGGGGGGAGACGGAGGGAGACGGGGGAGACGGGGGGAGACGGCGGAGACGGGGGGAGACGGGGGGGAGACGGGGGGGAGACGGGGGGGAGACAGGGGGGAGACAGGGGGGAGACAGGGGGGAGACGGGGGGGAGACGGGGGGGAGACAGGGGGGAGACGGGGGGAGACGGGGGGGAGACAGGGGGGAGACGGGGGGGAGACGGGGGGAGACAGGGGGGAGACGGGGGGAGACGGGGGGAGACGGGGGGAGACGGGGGAGACAGGGGGGAGACAGGGGGGAGACGGGGGGGAGACGGGGGGGAGACGGGGGGGAGACAGGGGGGAGACAGGGGGGAGACGGGGGGGAGACGGGGGGGAGACGGGGGGAGACGGGGGGAGACGGGGGGGAGACGGGGGGGAGACGGGGGGAGACGGGGGGGAGACGGGGGGGAGACGGGGGGAGACGGGGGGGAGACGGGGGGAGACGGGGGGAGACGGGGGGGAGACGGGGGGAGACGGGGGAGACAGGGGGAGACAGGGGGAGACGGGGGGGAGACGGGGGAGACAGGGGGGAGACAGGGGGGAGACAGGGGGAGACGGGGGGGAGACGGGGGGAGACGGGGGGGAGACGGGGGGGAGACGGGGGAGACAGGGGGGAGACGGGGGGGGAGACGGGGGGGAGACGGGGGGAGACGGGGGGAGACGGGGGGGAGACGGGGGGGAGACGGGGGGGAGACGGGGGGGAGACAGGGGGGAGACAGTGATTTCAGTCACATAGAGCTGGGATTCAGGACTGGAGCGTGGAACCAATCTGTCATGTGCACATGACGCAGGTAGAGGGGCAGGTAGGTAACGGTAGGATTTTGAGGGTCATTAGGGTCATATTAGAATCACGCCCGTTGGTTAATCATTGCATTCTCTACGATTTCTCATGTCCCGATCTTACAAAGTGGAGCATTGAACCATACTTAAAAACTCCCTGACTGACTAAACTATAAGACAGTCATCCACTGGTACGTGTTCCATTCATCAGCAGATTAAGGGGCGTATCTATGATCATCTCTAAATTAGCGGGAGGGCGGCGGTCAAACTCCCCAACAACGTCCAAAACAACCGCTTCCTCTCCAAAAAGAAAGGCCGCTATTGTCCGTTTTCCAAGTCCTGGGTAACGACGGAAACCGTAAGATACAGACAATTTCCTAGGCGTCTAAAGAACAAAAGACTAACAGTTCACGTGTTAATGTCACCCTGGGGGCATGCAGCAAGCCCACTTTATAACGACCAGTTCACCTGGCTAATCTCTGAAGTATGGTGTTGTTTCAGGGCGTGGCTCAAGGGTCTAAGCTCTGACCCCAACCCTGCAAACTGTCATGGATATATTCATCGTTAAAATCAACCCTCAGCTCAAATATTCAGCCTTTTCCTTCCTTTTGATTAAGAAGACATGGGAGCATGTGGGGGGTCTTAGGGTTACTAGGAGACACGTCTTCCACCTCCCCCTCCCCACCACCGCATCCTTGGCTTCCTGTTGTCCGCACTTCAAACATCCCATCGTAAACCCTAGAACAGGAAGTGGAAGACTTCCTGCAGGAAGGGCAGTGTCCAGAGTGTGTTCTTTAAAGAAAAGTGTTTACTGAATCGCTATCAGGACAAGACGGACAGCAAATCGGCTTAAAATGAATATTTCATGAATTCTAACACACCTCCTCAGTTCCAACATCAAACAACAGCAGGATTTCCCGCCAATTGTATTTCTATCTTAGCAACCTGTCTGTTGTTGATAGCATTAGCATTAAGACTTTATGAACTTGTCAGCTGTACCGTTTTAGAAGTTGCGGCCTCTATCACTTGCCTCAAATGGAATATTTAAACCAAATTAAATGGTTATGGTTGTTGGCCCATGTGGTACTTTTGGGTTTGAATTTGAGAAAAACAAATAAGACAAAATACTCACAAAGAACATGGAGAGTGTTCGTCTGGCATGTAACTTCCTCTGTGGGGAACAGAAGAACAATGAGCAATACTAAAGGAAGAAATTGAACCTTATTGATATCATTCTTTCCTGTAAAAGAGCAATACAATGTGCTTAACAAGGAAAAAAATGCAACAATATTTCAAAAAACAAAGAAAGACCTCCAAACACCCAAATCATTTAGTTTACTCATTGTGTGTTGTTGATTCAGGCACACCTATACACCTATATAGAATATACCGACACACGCACACAAACACACACGTATATCTTCCAAGCTGTTTACCAGCGTCTGATTGGCCGAGAGCATGGTGGAGTTGCTCTCGTCTCCTCTGATTGGTACGAGGGGCATGGTGCCGAACTTCTGCTTGGAGATGTCAGAGGAGGAGTGACGTCTCAACACGGGAGGGCAACGGTCATCGTTCTGCACACACACACACATTGTTTTGAAATGTAAAAAAATGATATATATATATGCGTACACATAACAATAAATTTCCCTAAAAATCAAATATTATTCATCAGGTGCGTTCCAACTGAGGGACTTCCTGGAAATCGGCTCAGTGTTTTGGCCACGCCCACTCACTTAGTTCCCCTCTGCGTCCGTTCCCATACAGGAACCTTTGTAGCGGCTACCCAGCACTCAAAACAGACTGACGCAGCTGGGCGGTTACAGAGAACATGTCGCTGGGTAAAGAATTAACATCAGTGAAAGGCAATGGGCAACTATAAGCCTGTTTTTCTGTAACGTTAAAGTGTGTTTTCGATTAAAAATCTAAAACCTTCACCACATGCATACTTCACTACAATACATACTCGATGTTATATCTAGTGTCGAAGACCCACGTCAAACCCGTATCAAATCAGCGTAGACTAGTTAGGAGCGGCTCAGAAAGCTCCTACCCCGAGGCTAAACTGTAAAGTTGGGCGGATCCCCTCTCCCAAGACACACCCATAGCGGCTCACTACAGAGAAAACTCCCACAGTAGGTTTATTGTTTATAAGTGCTTTTCCTCGAGGAAAAGCACTTATAAACAATAAGCGCGTTATGAGGAATAACTGTCTGTAAATAACGAAACAGACAGACATTTTGTAAGATTTGCTCCTCGGCAGGATTGAAAAGGAAACAGCATTGCAACTGCTTTTTGTGTTAACGTGGCCCTTTCCATTCTCTGCCTTGCTGGCACTCAATCAATAACAACCTGCAGCCAAAGCCAACCAGCTTCATTCATGACCCAAACTCAGCTGGGACAGTGCTTCTTCCCTCTCAACCAATCAAATTGCCCTGAGTAATCATGCCTTTCGCCCTCTTTAGTCGTTTGCTGACTTTACACATGTATTGAGAAATCTACAGCTAAAGGCGTTGGACATGTAGTAAGCTCCCCTAAAGCAAGAGTCCAGCTGGTGCTGTGTGGCAGTGTGGGCTAATGTCGGTCCTTTGATACTCTTCTCGAGGGGGAAAGCATGGCCTCTGGAGTAACTGCAAGTAAACAAGATTTTACTCCGGCCTGCACTTTCAAAATACAACAGTACAAGTGGACATCCGTCTTGTTGTACTAACTACCAAGTGGTCAGCTCAGACGAGGTAAAGTGACACGCCGGCTTTGTGTTTGCAAAGTGTGTTGGCGCTGCAGACGGTAACCGGAGCCGGGGTGAGGATAAGGCTGCTGTCTGGAGGCCAGGCGCCGCAGAGAGGAGACAGGAGAACCCACCTGGGCCTTGAGGAAGCTGGTCACCCAGTCCCACAGGTCCGCCTCAGAGCAGCAGCACAGGTAGCTGAGGAGAGAGAGGACACAGGAGGTGAGGAGACGAGGGCACAGGAGGTGAGGAGATGAGGACACAGGAGGTGAGGAGACGAGGGCACAGATGGTGAGGAGACGAGGACACAGGAGGTGAGGAGACGAGGGCACAGGGGGAAAGGAGACGAGGACACAGGAGGTGAGGAGACGAGGACACAGGAGGTGAGGAGACGAGGACACAGGGGGAGAGGAGACAAGGGCACAGGGGGAAAGGAGACGAGGACACAGGAGGTGAGGAGATGAGGACACAGGAGGTGAGGAGATGAGGACACAGGAGGTGAGGAGACGAGGACACGGGGGGAGAGGAGACAAGGGCACAGGGGGAAAGGAGACGAGGACACAGGAGGTGAGGAGATGAGGACACAGGAAGTGAGGAGATGAGGACACAGGAGGTGAGGAGATGAGGACACAGGAGGTGAAAAGGTAAGGGCACAGGAAGTGAGGAGATGAGGACACAGGTGGTGAAAAGATAAGGACACAGGACGTGAGGAGATGAGGACACAAGAGGTGAAAAGATAAGGACACAGGAAGTGAGGAGATGAGGAATCATTAGGTCAGGAGATGAAGACACAGGAGCTGAGGAATAGGAGGCGAGGATATAAGGACATGAGAGGAGGAGGTGAGAACAAAGGAGGTTTGGAGTAGAGGGCACAGGAAAGGAGTCGAGGAGGAGAGGACGAAGGGGGTGTTAAGACGAGGACACAGGAAAGGTGGTGGGGAGAGGAACACCGTGGGGGGGAGGCAGACGTTACCCAACCACCTGCATTCCACACCACGAACAAGTCACACACACACACACACACACACACACACACACACACACACACACGATATTGCACAAACAAATACTTTATCTATCTAAACACACAGACACACAAACGCACACAACTCGCAATATCTTATGCAACATCCGAGGTTGTATCAAACTATTCAGAGAAAACAAAGAGGAAGTGTTCTCAAACACACACACACACACACACAGACACACACACACACTCACACACACGTATCAGCCATCTGACCCTGCTGGGCACTGGTTGTTGTTTTAGTGTACAACCAGCTCAGAGATTACGGTCCTATTTAGACTTCACAAAGCCTTGGTATACAGATTGTGGCAAAACATTTTCAGAAGTTTGTTTCAGTTGTGATTGTGGTTAACAAATTAAAACTTTACTTACAGTTGGTGTTTGTCTTTTTCTGAGATCACTGTAAAACCCCATCTAGGAATTGAAGCAGAACCAATCTATTGTTTTAACATTTTAATTATTTAAAATGTTTTAGAATATAAATAAATAAATATTTCACAATAAAAAACAAAAAAACTATTCCGTACAAAGATTGTTCCGCACCCAATACACGCCTTGTTAATACTACACAAGCAGGGTTTAAGAAAGTATAGCACTGCTGTTATCCCAAATAATATACAGAACAGTTGTTCTATTGTGTTTTTTATGTGTACATGACTGCAAGACAAGTCTCCCTTTTTGGGACAATAAAGCTAAACTGAACTGAACTGAACGGAACAGTGAT
The DNA here is from genome assembly GCF_949987615.1 of Pollachius pollachius. Lineage (NCBI taxonomy): Eukaryota > Metazoa > Chordata > Actinopteri > Gadiformes > Gadidae > Pollachius > Pollachius pollachius. The sequence goes on along the minus strand of NC_136943.1, from coordinate 16,363,089 downwards.
ATTACTGCTACTTATTTTGGCAGCGACTTCAGACACTGAGATCTGGGTTGTGGTGGTAAGATCCAGAGGGTGTGATGTCACATCACAGGGTGACACACCCACCTGCCAGGGGCTTTCAGCTTCCTACGGATCCCCATGTAGATCTTCATGGTCTTCAGAGCCCACTCCTTCTCAGGCTTGATGCTCTGGACAAAAACACATGCCACATCAGCGTTAACTACTAGTGAGCCATTAAAGGTTGTGTCAGGGATTCTAGGCGAAACATAAATGATCACATTCATATGATCTTTCCTCACGATCCGCTAGCTGCCCGCTCCATAAGCAGGCCATCAAAAAAACACATCTCTGTAGGCAACCTATACCCCCAGATCGTACACAAAAACAAATGATACTACCAACCACTCAAAAATCCAAAATAAATAGTATTCCAACCAATCGCCGACAAGGGGTGGGTGTTCTGGGGTTTTGCGCTGCGTTTATGATCATTTTTACTGGATGAAACACGGAAGGGAAGGGCGAGCTGGCTCTAGTTGTTTGGGATCTCACTTGAAAAACCAACAGAAGTGACGTCCCCCAACATCGCTGATGCAACCTTTAAGCAGACACTTACGTCTAAAGTGATTCACAATTAATTCTGAAACATTTCATTAAGGAGCAGGCAAGTTGAGAGAGTTGGCAAGTTAGGCAACTCTCTCAGGAATGGACAACGGGGATCAAACGCAGTTCCTTTTGACTAGTCAAAACACTGGACTAGTCAAAACACTTATGTCTGCAAGCGATCCTGTTGCAAACCTGGGCTCTGAATGCATGTTGCTAGGGCCTTGCAGACACATGGGTGTGTTTGCTCACATGCTGCAGTCCCCTGAGAATGTTCAGGCCTTTGTATAGTAGGACTGCTGGCCCCCGAGATCAGGGACTTGCACTTGGTAGCCCAACCCTCTCCCCCACTGGACTCCGTGACTCCCGGTGAGCTCTACCTTCTTGTCTTTGAGCAGCAGCAGCTTGTGGTCCTTGATCTGGAAGGACCTCTCCTGGAAGCGGGTGCCCTGGAGAAGTTTGGGCGGCTCCTCGCGACACTTCAGCAGGCCGAACTTCATGATCTCACTCTTGTAGGCTGGAGAAACACCAAGAGTCAGAGTCACTTCCCCACAACGTCAATGTCCAAACAGACATCGCATCTCAACTGGCATTGAATTCTTGTCTGGGAGGTGGTGTTTGCAGGTTGCAATTAAGGAATAAAAATTAAGTTAGAAAACAATTGGCACTTTTTCATTTGGTTTTGGCAAAAGAACCTCCTAGCAATTGCAAAATAAACAAGCAACAATGTGTGCGTGCGTGCATGTCTTTGTCTTATTTACATGTTAGGATGTTGATGCCCTCTCCTTTAGGGACCCTCTTGACCACTAGGTAGGCGGAGCTGGGGTCGGCCATCTTGCACCACTGAAGGGCTTGTTCCAGAACCTTCTCCTTAGGGTGAAGAGGACGCTCTAGAAACATAACAGAAAATCAAAATGACAACCAAGCATTTCAACTTTGAGTTTTTGTTTGAGTGTCTTGTGATTATATCCATCTTAGATAGATAGAACTGTTATTGGTCTATTGGTATTTATTTCCAGAGGTAGACGGAGAAGTTGACTGTGGTATTCCTCACCAGTATTGCAAGACAAAACACAGAAGAAGAAGAGGAAATAGCCGTCTGTCTCACCCAGCTGTCCGTCTTCGATGGCCTCGAACGACATCCATACGTCTTTGTCGCCGGCCGGGACGTTACGCATGTACAGCACCTGGTTGGTCAATTCCTCAGCACACATGGTGGGAGAAACCTGTTAGGTAAAATGGAAAAATAAAACATAGGTTGTTTCTGTAATTGAATCAGTAAAGCAGAGCCTCCCATCCAGAGCAGTGCATTCAGATACACATCCAATGCCCGCGGTGGACTGTTTATACTGACAATGAACGGCGGGAGCTGAAGGCAGGTACCTTAAGGGTGATGCAGCAGTCCGGCATCTTCATCTCCAGATATACCTCAATGATCAGGTCTCCTGCCTGGGAAAGCTAGAGGAAACACACAGAGGACACAGGAGTCATCTCACACGGTCATGAAGTCCACCCCTGTAGTGTCTTCTCAGCTTTTAATCTCAAAACGTGGCACAATGATGCATGGGCATCGTTGGATTTGATCATAAATCCATCAGCTTCATCTTCGTAACTTAAATGATGTATTTGAAGGTTGAGTCAAATAATGTAGGTAAGATATCGTATAATGATTAGATAAGGTCAACCTATGCTAAAGCTATAAAAGAACAACAGTTTTGTGATACCGTACACTGATGACATGAAGTCACAGTGGATGCATGGCGGCAGGTTTACCTGTGTGTCCTTCCATGTTGTGATGAGGCTCATCTCCAGCTCTATCTGCGTGCGGTGCTCCTCATCGATCTGAAGACACACACACACACACCATGAACTGAGCGGTTAAAACGGCAAATACCTGTATTTGGAATGGTTGAGTGTAAGCAGTTTGAATCCTCAATATGAATGGTTGAGTGTAAGCAGTTTGAATCCTCAATATGAAATATCTATCTTGTAATTTCCAATTAAGATGGCAAAAAAACATCAAAACCTGTTACTCTCAGGGAGAGTGCTCTAACCACTCAGCCATTTGACTCTTGCACAGCATTGGGGAGAAAAGTATATTTTTTACCTATCCATATCCCAGAGAAAAGTGTAGACAAAACAGAATTCTAACCAAATTCATTGTTTGAATGATCTTTTTTACATAAAAGTATCAACCGTTTTGTGAGGCTTCCACCTGTGACTGATTGAATGCCTCAGAGCAACTCTGAACTCCGCCTTGAGAAAACATCTGTTCACTATGTATTAGCTGATAAGTACGCAGCTAATCAACGAAGAGGTCAGCTACGTATTGCTATGGTAGCTGGAGATTTTTGGGAAACACTCGTACTTCGGCTGCTGCATAGTACCACTGGGCTTAGTAATATGTCGGCAAAATGTTAACTTGACTGTTTTGGGAAACGTACCCCAGACTAGTAGCAAAAATGAAAATAGATTCAAAACGTCAACAAAGAAAAGATATCCAGATATTCACATGACCAGATGAACAACCTATCAGAAATAACGCTTCCACTGCTATAGTGGCAAAAAATATGCTGCTGTTGACCTCAAGCCCTAAACATCTCTGCAGATGTTCCTGTTTCTGGGAGTTTCAGAATGACCCGGTCTCTTACTCACATCGAAGACATACAGGAACTCGTCTATGAGGTCCTCCATGATCTTCACCTCGTGCTCCCCCTTCCCGTCTGTCTGGAAGAGGCTGGGGGCAAACAGCAGAGACAGGTTCTTCGTGCACATCTGGTTCAGGTCCGCGCACCGCTGCACACTGGAGAGAGAAGGGTGGATCATCAGTGTGTCTATAGGCGGACCGCGCCCGCGTGCGTGTATGTGTGTGTGTGTGTGTGTGTGTGTGTGTGTGTGTGTGTGTGTGTGTGTGTGTGTGTGTGTGTTCATGTGCGTGCATGCTGACCGGTATAGGTGTCCAACCAGGGCAGCCAGTGTGGTTCTGTTGACTCTGGGCAGGCTGCGGATGATCTCCTTGTACCGGTCCAGCCTGCTGTACTTCTGAGGGAGTTCTACAAAACAAACAATGTAACTATACAAGATACAGTAACATTAAAACACTATCAAACAATGTAACTATACACGATACAGTAACATTAAAACACCATTCAAACAAAGCAATATTGTTTAAATATATAAATTAGTTTCTCTCTGCATGTGTAAATCCTAAATCTGGATCCGGTCTAAAACTGGATTTGAGTAAACTCGATCGGTGTTAACTGTATCTGTAAACTGAATTTGAGTCAACTAGGTATACTGTGAACACCGTGAACCGAATCTGTTCTCCGTATGCAGCATAACCAGTGTAGAGGGATTGGGGCCAGTCCACTCACTGGCGGCCTCCTTCCACAGAGGGTGCAGCTCGGCCATGAAGATAGGGTCGTCCACCTCCCGGAAGAACCTCTTCAGCACGTCCGTCACGTCCTCGATGAAGTTGTCCCCGATACGCAGCTTCACGTTGCGGGCGTCTTTGCGGAACTCGTCCATCAGAAGCTTGATCCGGGATTTGGCGCCGTTCTTCCGGTAGATTCCCTCGTGTCCGAGGCCTATGGGTGCACGCACATAACCGAGGACCCGTTAGAACGCCACTGGATTCTGGTCGGGGGTCCTCACGTCTAGGTCTCATTGCTTACACAGTGATGTGGCGCTGCTCATGTCGTGACAAGCAGCAGGTGTTTGCGCGTCTTGAGTGTCTCGTGGATTGTTTGATTGGAATTTTATTCCTTAACGTTTGCCAACGTCTGTCTTTTACCATGACGAGATAATTTAACAATGGAGATCCACTGTATGCTGACAATATATTTAATCCTTGATACTATGGGCGTCTATTCCCATTCAGCCAAAATCCAGTATACCGGGGAATTTCTCTTGGGCCTACAATTGTCGCAAAAAACTTTGGATTTCTCTGTGGATTACCTGTGCGGCAATTCCCTTTAGTTTAGTCCTGTGAGTTCCCACTCACAGGACTAAACGATACAAACTTTCCTTTGTATGTACTGACATGAACATGCTGAATTTGCAAAGTAATGTCACTATTGCACTTTATGCCTCTTTTGCACACTGTTCTCCTGGACGACTGCTTATCTTGGCCTTCCTATGTAGCGATCTTGCACTGTATCTTATGTATTTTTGTGTATTTTTATCTATTGGTCTCTGTCATTTGTGTTTTGATGGTGTTTTCATCACTAACTGTTATTATTGCTGCTTATCAGGGACAAATAAATCAATTTGACTTTGACTTTGTAGTCCTCTAGGTTTTTGGTTTATCTAGCATGTAATTATTTATTTACTTTACCAATTTAATCATTTACGTATTTAACGGATAAGGAAATACCGGTGGGACTTACTTGACACAGAGAGGTTTAACAGAGGGAAGTTTGTCAGCCATATAACATTTAAAGAAATGTGTTTCAATAAATTGCTATGACAAATTAATTACAATTACTCAGGTGAATATGTAGAGCGTAAAACGACTTTTACAGGGCCCGGACAAAAAGGGCGGCCCCTAGAGTTCAAAGACCCTGAGTGACGGCTGCGTGGCGGTTGTCCTGGGTCTGCTCACCATACTGGGTGATGAAGGCGATGCAGCTGTCCACTATGATGGGGATGTCTGAGCGGCTGAGCTGCTGCTCCCTCAGGGTGTTGCCCTTTCCCCCCGCAGCCCGCTGGATGTCCGAGTACCACAGAGCGAAGTCCGCCCGGCCCATACCCTGCAGGTGGAGAGTCCTGATGGGGGTGAAGGACCACAGGGGAGAGGGAAGGAAGTTACTCTACCTGGCTTGCATGGGCTATCATCAACCATGGTAAACAACCCTCAGAGACAAAAGGACTGGATCCCAACTGACTGGCGTGCTAACGTCCCACGAACAAATGGACACATTCCTATTTATGCTCCACTTGTCTAACTTCTAATTTGAAGATTAATCTCCCCCCTCTCACCTCCCCTTCTCCACCAGCACCAGGATGTCCTTCTTGTCATGGTGCTCACTCTCTGACGTCGTACCTGAGGAGTAGAAAGGAGATAATGCTATGCTAGGGAAGCAAGTCAGAAAGTGGTCAGTTCAACCACATCATACTTTAAATTTGCACCTGGAATTCGATGGGCGATGAATTTTCCAAATGGGGGTCCTGTTGCTTTAAATGTGTGTATAAATCTCAAGGGAAACTTCAGATCAGAAACAGCAGGTGCATAACCTGTGTTTGACTGGAGAAAGTGCTGTCCCGGCAGTTGAATATTTGTGCTCAAAGGCGAGAATGTGGGATGTGTTCAGCAGTGCATCCAAGCTCAAATTGTTGAGCGTTATCTTGTTTTATGTGTCTTAGAGTTAGCTTGCTCAGTGTGACTTCTATATGTCACTCTGCGCTAGCTTGCTTTTTATTATTATTTAATGTTAGCTTGCTTCATGTTACTTAACGTTAGCTCACAATAGTTACTAGTGTTTAGTGCTTGTTGTATGTAGCATTTGCAATGTCATAGGATTAAAGACTGCTACTCACTAAGCTCTTGCAGGCGGTTGAGGTTGATGATGTCCTCCGCCGCTCCATCGTTCCCGGGGCAGATAAACAGGTTGGACTTCTGCAGCACAAAATACGCCTCCTTCCACTGAGGGTCCAGCATGGCCTTGTAGCGCAGGACCCCCACACGCTCAAACTCCCGCGTCAGCAGGCAATGGCAGCTGAGAGGCGTAGCCGCCTGGAACATTACGGCATTATCCACCGTTATCATTAAATCCCTTTACGCAAGCGTTTATCCAAGGGGGCATAGAGTAGATAGATGTTAAGGTGGTTAAGTAGCTGTTATTTACAGCATTTTGCTCATGGATGATTACTGTCGTCACTAACCTCAGTCACACTGATAGACACAGCAAAAATATCAATATCATAATGTAACATAGGCCCAATATATGTAACACAAATAGGATTACACTGTGTTTTTCTTTCACTGCATCATAATTTACAGGATTCAAACACTGATACTGTAATTCAACACGATACAAAACGATGAACCCAGATGAGAGAAGGTACCTTGCCGATGGCCTTGGCCCAGCTCTGCAGAGCATCAGGAGTCTCCAGGCCAAACTGGTAAAGCTTTTCCGAGCTCAGGTATACCTCAAAGGTGTAGCGAAACCTAGCAGGACAAAGGAGCAAATCTTCAGGTGAAAAATGCAAACATGTATCTAATAATCACAGCTCAAGGAAGCAAGATGTCCCGATTTATTGAAACGTTTGTTTAAAAATAAAAAGGTGAATCCAAAGAATCATGATAGTATCTACTCTCCTACCTGTCGATGAAGCCATTGTTGTTATTGCTGGTTTGGGGTCTGCTCACTCCGACACACAGGATGTCCTTAACCCAGATCTGCAAGCAGGGGTCTGGGCTGCGCTCCGACTCATAGAGGAGCAACGACTTGTCCACCGTGCACCAATACTTCTGGAAATCTACCAGGATCGGAAGAGCAGGAGGTCAGAACTCAGTAGAACTCAGTAGAACTCAGTAGAACTCTACTCTGCTGAAAAAAATATATCCAAGAGAGTGGAGTGGAAAAGAGAGGAAAATAAATTGACCCCCTCAGCCATTTCTGTTCTGTTCTAGACTACATTTTTCTTCCAAAGGCACTAGCGACTTCTTAGAAGCGCTAAGAAGTAAACTATAGCCGAATACTGCCCCGGAGCAAAACATCTTAGCCAGTATTAAGTGCTGCATGAAACCACTAGAAAAAAACATGCAAGTGCAGTGTGCGAATGTAGTCTTTCGGATACAAAAATAGAAAAATGAAAAAAGGGATAGCTCTGCGTAAATGTTATGTTTCTATGACTTGTGATTTCCAGTTATCACGTCGTACACCACTTCTCTTACATTTACTTTAACTGAAATATATAAGGTGCAGTGAGTCACTGTTTTTTTAAGACTGTGCGGAGAGTGTTGAGTGACCAGGAATATCAACAGCTTCAGGGCCACTCTACAGGATGTGTTGGTATGGTGATGCAACGCCTCTGCTCCGAAAAAAACAAAAAGAACTAAACCTTGTGCTCCCAAAAAAAGGCTTTTGTTCCGCGGGCAGAAGAAGGAGGTAGTGGTTCCTCTATTAAACCAGTGCCAAAGCCTCTCTTTGTAACCTCCGCCTCCAACACCCCCTAACACTCAGCCTCTAAAACCCCCCTGCCCAAGTTCAGCAGCCTACCTTCTCTGGTCTTGCGTGATAGGGTGCCTCTACTCGAGGAGCCGGACTTATAGAGGTACCCGGAATGGAGTACCGCCTGCATTATCTCATCGTACACACCCGGGTCTGCAGAGGAGACGAGGAGACGAAAGAGGAGAGTAAGGCACATTGGAGTATATACAGGGAGAACATACAGGGATAAAGTTGAAGAGAGGGGAGAGAGAGATAGGATGAAGATAAGATCATAGGAGGGTACATGAGAAGGCATAAGAACAAATACAGGAGAGCATAACAGGAGAGACAAAATAGAGAAGAGAACAGAAAGAGTAAATAAGAGTGAACATGAACACACGGAACACCACAGTTTGGAAGGGAACCGTAGAGACGGAGCTCTCCAGCGCCACATACTACTCTCACGTGCTGCTGATCCATGCCCTGCGGTTTCTGAAGAGCTGTGCTTTGCGGGCAAGCCAGTGGACACTGTTAATCCTTCAGCCGAATGGCTGATCGTCGCTGGTACGCACAAACACACAGAATGCTGCTCTTTTGTGACAGAAGCCACCCCCACCCCATAGTAGTGTTAACTCTTCCAATGTTTTACTGTGGTAAAGGCTGCTCCACATTCCAGAAACAGGGAACAAGCCCTTGCCTCGAGTAGCTGACGACAGCCCCAGTCCCAGTCACTGCTGAAATGATTCAACAGGTAGGGATTTGATTGTCCTTATACAGACTAAAAACTATTTAAGCGGTTGCTAAAAATGTTCGCTTAAACTTTAACTTCGCTTATAGCCCTCATTAAAACGACGAGTCAAATAAGGGTAAAACAACCTAGAAACATTTAAATGTATAAATATCTTCTGTATTTCATTATTTGTATTCATTTGTTATCCGTTTTAATTTCTAACTATGTCTTCCACTTTGCCAGGACAGCTCAAAATCATGGCTGGGATGAATAATGTACAATCCTATCTTCAGCAACTATGTAATGGGATCTTTTAGTAACAAGATACAAATACGTAGTCCAGTCTCTCAACAATTATCAACCATAGCCCATGTATTCATTGCAGTTACGAAGGCCTGCTTTTGAACCCTTTTTTAGGGTTAGGGTTCTGGTCAGCTCCGGGCTTTTACCTGAACTGTCGGCCAGATCTGGGGGGAAGCGGCGGTCGTAACCATTGGCGATGGCCAACCGCACCACCTCAGCCTCTGCGAAAATCTGAGTGACGGTCTTCAGGAGGTTCTGCTCTGTCACAGCCGTGCACAACACCTGAGGGGGAGAGAGGTGGGGAGAGGGTGTGAGAGAGATAAAGGAGGGAGATTCTGCAAAAACTGGGCAGGGCCGATGATGAAGTGATAGGATGAGATCATTAAGGGAGAGGAATGTGGCTGTGTGTGTTTTGATAGATTGGAGGGCACCAACAGAAAGATGAAAAAGGTGAAATTGAGAGTGGGAGTGAGAGTGAGAGTGAGTGAGACAGACAGACAGACCAGGGGGTACTTGGTAAACCTTTATTAAAAGGGATCCACGGAAACACAAGCACAGGTTTTTTGGGAAGGCTTTTCTCTCCTGTCTCTCTCTCTGTCTCTCTCTCTCTCTCTGTCTGTCTCTCTCTCTCTCTGTCTGTTCCTTTATTTAAACACATTCCACAGCAGGCACGGCCTGACCTCCAGCTGGTCCAGGCGCCCACTCACACAGAGAGCGGGAGAAACAGCCTGACAGGACCCCATGTTTGTCTTCTGGCTGGTCAACCGACTAGCCGACAACCAAACGTTGTGATGTTGATAAGCCCTTACACGCCATTTCAGACTACTTGTTAAGGTTACAGTGTTCCACATCTTAGTTTCGGTATACAATCATTACCTTCCCTGCTGCAGTGCTCTTGGGAAAAACTCAGGATCCCTGTAAGTTCCTCAAATACGGTGAGACACTGGTAACCCTGGCAACTTGACTCTGCTCTCCAATCTCGGATCAGGGGGGGGCGAGTTGAAGCACGAATACAAGGAGGAGGAGGATGAAAGTGAGGATGAGGAGGATGAATAGGAAGAGTAGGAGGGGGAGAAGGGTATGAGAAGGAAGCAGAGGAGGGGGAGTGGGAGAGGAAGAGGGGGAGGAAGAGGAGAGGCACCTTGAGCAGCTGATCCTGGCTGCTGAAGCGGGGGTGGGGATGGCGGTAGTGGCCCTCCCGGTACTTTTGGATGATGAAGTTGCGGCGCTGCTCAGGCACAGCATCGGAGTCCAGCTCCTCAGAGACGGAGAGACGCGGAGACCAGAACTCATTGGCCCGGTCGTTCCCCAGCATGATGAAGAGCTGCAGCCAACGGGAAAAGGAAGAGGAGAGGAGGAGAAGATAGGAGATACTGAAAGTCCCAATACCTCAGAAATACAGTCATGAAATCGTCTGTGGCCCAACTCGTGAAACCAAGTTTTTAGTTTATTGCCATGTGCTTGTTGCATTCCAGCCTTCTTTAAAAGTGTGTTTCATTGAACAATAAGATAAGACGATTTTCTTAGCACAACTATACGGTTATTCAACTATGTATGAACCATGAATGGAGCATGAGACGACAGTTATTGAGGACCAGCTAGGACAGAATTCCCTCGGAGTCTCACCTGAACGATCTCATTGCTCCACACACTCGTGTCCAGCTTGAGGCTCTGCACCTTAGACACCATGGTTCCCAGTCCCCTGTGCTGCCCTGCCGTCACACACACACACACACACACACACACACACACACACACACACACACACACACACACACACACACACTTTACTACAGGGTTCAGCCACCAGCGGAACACCATCTATATTATTTGCCCCCCCCCCCCAGATAATTTCATAAATGAAAAAATATATAAACGTTCATAGTTCTTCTAGATTTGTTAAGTAGTTATCTGCCGTCTGAAAACTGAGTGCTGTTTCGGTACCGCACTGTTGAGTATTTGGTAAAAACGATATGCGATATCTATGAAACTATTTTTATTGTCTATCATGCCCTGCTGCAGCATTTTATTGATCTTTTAATTGAGATTAAGATGTACAGTCACCAGGAAGTAAGTATGTCCCAATGGACTCCATGAGTATGCAACACCCACCATAATTTCACATGAAAAGGCACTGACCACAGAATATGCCTACAGCTTAAAGCTAACCCCCTTGTTAACCAATAACATTGCGTTACAACCCAGTATGAAAGTAGTTCCTCCTCACAGCCCTATAAATGGTTTTGTCTTGTCGTGGGCCTGGGCCACATCATTTCTACTTTTTAAGTGATGGGATCTCATACATAAAACCCTTCCATGTCATTCAAGTGTTTTTAAGTAGGCTTGAGCATAATTGCAAAATATGCACAACTTTAATTGCATTTATTGAACAGGCTATATACTAAAATACAATAAAATAGATGTACTGGATTACAGTCAACTATCTCTTCCTCTACTGTGGGTTTTGTTGCAATTCCCTGTTCAGCAGCCCTTTTTGTAAATAGTGTCTGAATCCATATCCATTTCCCATCTATATATATATTTTTATATACATACATACATACATACATACATAAATGCATGCACACACATATACATATATATATATATATATACATATATACATACATACATACATACATACATACATACATACATACATATATATATATATATATATATATATATATATATATTATATATACATATATATATATACACATATACATACATACATACATACATACATAAATGCATGCACACACATATACATATATATATATATATACACACATATATATATTATATATACATATATATATACACATACATACATACATACATACATGTGTGTGTGTGTGTGTGTGTGTGTGTGTGTGTGTGTGTGTGTGTGTGTGTGTGTGTGTGTGTGTGTGTGTGTGTGTGTGTGTGTGTGTGTGTGTGTGTGTGTGTGTGTGTGTGTGTGTGTGTGTGTGTGTGTGTGTGTGTACTTCTCTCTATGTCGGCCTGTATGCCTATTTTTATTGGACCATTGACCTGGTTTGCGGGTGTGCCTTCCTGTTTCACTCTCTTCAGCAGGATCTCCTCTCTGGAACTAAAACGTCCACCTCTAAAAAAACCTCCCATTGGCTGCTGTTTTTTCCATAGATAGGATATAAATATGGTTTGTCAGCAGTGCGATTTCAGTTTGATGTTAGTTTGCCAATTTATTATCCACCTAAACTAAATGACACGTTGAAAAGATCAGTCTGAAACCCCAGCGGTTTCCTACTAAAGAGTGAATGAGGTCAAATGAATCTCCTAGCACAGTGGCAGGAGAAATGTTTAGGAGAGAGATTTAATTATCTTAATGGTTTTTAGGTCAGTTTATAAGGTTTTGTATTCGGCTTAGTGTACTGCCGAGTGGTAGTGATTCATCTATCGGGTGCAAGTTAGATGAATCTGATAAGTCAACGGCCTTAGACTGTGAACTCCCTGTGAATGTTGTTTAAAGGGAGCAAAGCACATGGAGTGCCAATCATGGCTGAACTTTTCCTCTCCCTTCAAACATGATGGAAATTCCTTCAACTACTTGCGTGCACACAAGACTGCATCTTATTGTGGACCCCTGGTTTACTACTTGCGCTATTGTTAAGGGCCTGCTATTTGCTCCTTTGTTGCGGCTGGGTGGAGAGTTTTCTGTGGCAGGGAATCAACACTCGTTTTGCAAGCAGAGAGGGCCACTCTCCTGGGAAGATGGACAGGTTGTTTGTGTTGTGTCTGACAGAGCAGAGAGAGATAACACACCTCACAAGGGGATAACAAACCCCATCACACTTACATAATCATAGATACAAGTGCGTTGGCATGTGAACACACACACACACACACACACACACACACACACACACAATGCAGTTCAACCTGAACAGGGGCAGTGTGTTCTGCAGTGAGTCATGCCTCTACAGGTATCTACTTCACACCCGCATTATATCTTACAGAGATGCAATGTACTCCCCTGAAGGGTAACCATGCCCTTTTATTATTTTCAACCTGTTTATTCATATTTCATCATTATTTGGCAGGAAGGCTCGTTGGTCTCACCTTCTCAAAAAATATTTGTTATATAAAAAAGTTGGATCGATGTTTGAGCTACTATGAAGAATGGCCTCTCTGATTCCATATCACTATATATATATATATATATATATATATATATATATATATATATATATATATATATATATATATATCACATTATTTTTTCCCCTTGTCCTTAAACAACTGTTTACCAGACAAACTTTGGTATCACAGTAAACTACTTGGCACAGTGATGCCTAGAACTGGTGTGGCAATAAATCTTTCACCTGGTGTGTCAATAAATCTTTCACTTGGTGTGTCAATAAGTCTTCCACCTCTTACAGAACTAAACATTCACACACTCTTTGAAAACATTTCTGGTTTGTTTACATGTGGTTCTCTTGCTGTTATCTATGCTAAGCTTACATGCCTTTACAATACCTACATTTTTACTTTTACCTGGCAATGATTACTTTTAAAGTAATCATTGTTAGGTACATTATGATGGAACCAATTCACTTTAACAGCACTATGCTTAAAGGTCTTAAGCGCGTTCCGTGTTAGTATGCGCTGGAGAAGAGAGGCTCTTGCGTGTTTGATCTGTAGATGTTCGGCTGAGTTCTCGTCTTTCAGGATCGCTAGTGTTGAAATCTGCGGGTCTGTTATGATGTTGTCAGTCAGGGGAGCTCTCGCTCCGTCAGGGAACTCGGGTTCATTCTGGGAAGCGATGGGTATCTTGCGGCGTTGTAGGTGTAGAAACAATGATTTGCGTGCCAGCCTCCTAACCGTCAGGTCGTCATTATTGTGTATTATGTTCAGCAGATGACCTGTCCCGGAGGAGGTATAGAGCCATTCAATGTTCGGGACACCAAGGCCTCCGCTCTTGCTCTCCGCTATCGATGCCAGTTATTAGAAAGAAGACAGGCTCATTCACCCCTTGTCTATTTATGTAGGCTTTTGCTTTGGTGAGAGTATTCCTGTGTCTACTAGCCAGGGGAGGATTCCTGACAGGACACTTCATGAATACCTTGTATATTGCCGGTAGTAAGGAGATATCGCTCCCAGTGGAGGGGTCATCAGGGATGTTATCCATCTTTAAAGCCCCCTTCCAGGATTCTGATACTTTGCCGTTATTGAGACGTGTTAAATATGTTAGTCAGGATTGGGCATGTCTTTTGTCTGGTAGCTTTCACCATTTCGTATGTGACGCCATCTAGTCCACATGCTTTGTTATTAGGGAGGTCACAAATCACCTTTTCGACTTCATTGGTAGTAAATAGCGGTGTGTCGAGTTGTGTATATTCCACTGGTTCTAGTTATTCTGTCCAAGGAGGCGTGTTGAAGATAGTTTTGCACAGTTTGTACATTATTTACGTGTGCCGGAGCACTAGGGTATTTACTGCCATTGAAAATTATTCGAATTGCTTCGGATTTTCTAATCCAAAGCAAAAAATCCAAACACACACACACACACACACACACACAAACCTGCACAGTTCTTGCAGATGACCACACAAAGGTTGATGGAGGCCCAGTCAGGATGGGCGGCCTTGCAGTCTGCACACATCCTGTTGGAGCGGTTGGACCAGATCTTCTCCGCCACCTCGTAGTCCGACAGAGTCTCTGCAATGGACTCCTGCAGAGACTCCATCCACGCCCGCTTCTCCTGGTCCGAATCTGCCGTGAAGCTACAGGGAGGAGGAGGAGGTAGGGGGAAGGTGAGGAGGGGGGAGGGGGGAGGAGAGAGGGGATGGAGGAGGAGGAGGGTGGGGAGGGGGGAGGAGAGAGGGGAGGGAGGAGGAGGAGGGTGGGGAGGGGGGGGGGGGAGGGGAGGAGGGGGGAGGGGGAGGAGAGAGGGGAGGGAGGAGGAGGAGGGTGGGGAGGAGGGGGGGAGGGGAGGAGGGGGGAGGAAGGGGGAAGAGGGAGGGGGGAGAGGAGGAGGAGGGGGAAGGGGAGGAGGGGGAAGGGGAGGAGGGAGGAGGAGGAGGGAGGGAAGGGGGAAGGGGAGGAGGGAGGAGGAGGAGGGAGGGGCAAGGGGAGGAAGGGGGAAGGGGAGGAGGTAGGGGGAAGGGGAGGAGGGAGGAGGAGGAGGGAGGGGCAAGGGGAGGAAGGGGGAAGGGGAGGAGGGAGGGAGGACGGAGAGGGTATGATATGGGGAGAGGGTGGGGTAGGAAGAGGAAGAACGTTGGATAGAATGGGTATTTTACTCAAGAAGATGTCTAATGCTGTTAGTCAGGAATTGTTTTCTGATGGCATTCCTACTTCAGCCTCAGACAAATGCAGGAGTCTCATCAGTGAAATGGTGGCGAGATACTTACCCAAATGTTTTGTAGGGAGTGATGAGCTCAAAGCTTTTGTGTTTCGCGTCCCTGATGGTGGAGCCCCGGGCCTCGATCAGAGTGATGCCGATCCCATCCTGGAAACACTGTTCACACAGAGGTAACAGCACACCTTAACACACGGTAGTGCACACACACCCACACGTATGTGCTTAGGCACACACACACACACACACACACACACACACACGTGTCCGACAGCAGTCTAGCCTCCACCTCAGCTCAGAGGACATTTAAAACACAAATCCTCCCTCTAAGACGGCAGCAGGGGCCGGTCCTTGGTGATCCTGGGTTACCTGTTCGCTCTTGTACAGCCAGATGTGTTCAGTGGCGATGGCGGTGTACACCTTGGACTTGGTTCCCTTCAGCTCCAGGAAGCCGTGCTTCTGGCAGTGAGCCCCGGGTCGGTAGCGCTGCCGGCCAAACACCAGCTCCCTCTTGACCCGCTCCTGGAGGGCGCTCACCCAGCGCAGACGCAGGACTAGGGGCCGGGGAAGACACGCAAAGATGGACGCTTACAGGTGGAGCCATTTAGCAGACATTGTTTACAGATCCATGTAGTCATATGAAAGGCATTGTTTACAGGTTAAAGGAGTCATTTAGCAGACATTGTTTACAGGTAGATGGTGTCATTTAGCAGACATTATTTACAGTGACATAAGGAGTCATTTAGCAAAAATTATTGACTGTTACAGATGGGAGTCATCTAGCAAACATTAGCAGTTACATTGAGTCATCTAGAAGACCTTATTTCTTTACTCTCCTGTACATAAAAGAGGCACAAACTGATCCGAATAAATATACAAAAAAGTTTCGAAAAAATAAAATGAAAGGAGTAGAAGCTATGTTCTAAAGCCAAGTGCTGTAGAAACAGAGTGCAGAGTCAGACTTCAATCGACTTTGAGGTGGAAGCAGTGTCTTTTAAGTACGTCTATAATACATTGATTGTGTCCTCCTTGGTTAAAACAATAAAGTAAGATTAAGGATGAAGTAAACAAGAATTGAAACCTGGAGCCGACCGAGTTAATTATACAAAGAGGAAGTATGTAGGGGAAATACCTCTGCGCTGAATCCGTATCCTTCAAACATTTCCACTTGTTTATTTTAATATTATCCCTCCCAAATATATACTAGGGAAAAATACAATGCAAAATACAATTCTGTATGTGCCTGGAAGGCTTGCAACATACTTTCAACTGTATCTAACTTGACTCCTCCATTCTCAGCCAGTTTAGCATATTAACACCTGCACTTCTAAGCCAGTAAGGGACATTAACTCCTCCACTTCTAAGCCAACAAGGGATATTAACACACTTCTACCCAGTATTAACACCTCCACCTCTAAGCCAGTAAGGGATATTAACTCACTTCTTAGCCAGTTTATGATATTAACTCCTACACTTCTAAAACAGAATATCAAGACCACTCACAGTCTCTCTCCGACATTTGACGCCCCATCTCATTTCATCTTGTCTTCCATTGTTACTCAAATTCACTCCATCCAATTGCCGCCCCTCCATCTCGCGTTCCTGTCTCGTTCCATTGTGTTCTATCTATCCCAATCAAATTCTGAATCAACGGAACAATAGAGGTATACATGTCACAGTCACCCAATCCCTCCCTAGTCCTGAAGTACTAATCGCAGCCTAGACACTGAACTCAGGTGGCCGCCAGCATCACTAGGGTTACTGGGGCAGCTTTGTCTCAGTAATGGCAGGGGAGTTGGGGCCACACGACATTGAGTTGGGGAGCTTTTGTTCTCTTTGCTCAATGTGCTTGCGTGTCTGCATGCCTATGATTGCCACATGTGCATAGTATGCATTTTCTGTGTGGGTGTGTTTGTGTGTGTGTGTGTGGGTGTGTGTGTGTGTCTGTGTGATTGTCGTTGAGTCTGTGTGAGTGTGTCTGTGAGTCTGAGAGTCTGAATGTGTGTGTGTGAGTGTGTGTGAGAGTGTACCTTCATTATCAGCGCGGAAGACAAAGATACGGTGGTTGGTCACTATCTCAAACTTGTTGTCTTTTGCAGAACGGGCCATCTGGATGGCAGCCAATGGGATAACTCCTTTGGGGTAGATATCCTGATATTCAAAATAAATGTATGTATGAGGAACATTTACAAAATTAAAATCATTGAATATGCGATGAAAGCAGAGGATCGATGGGAAGTTATTTGATCAACTGTAAAACATAAAAAAACATTTCATTAGTGCTCAACAAATAAAAAAGAATGCAGTTTTTTACCTTTTCGCTGCCAAAGTACATTAGGTTTATGCCGTCAAACTTCACATAGCGTTTCTGGAAAACGTAATTGCTGAAAAAAAAAAAAAGATTATCAAATTATGATGTGAGAATACTTTCATCTGAACAACATTTATTATGTATATTTATGTTATGTATATTCATATAATGTAAATGCAACCTATATTCTAGACCGTTTTTGCCTGTTATGCTAGCAGACAGAACTAGCTACGAGCCCACAATTGGCGGTAAAACAGAACCAGAAGCAGGAAAAGATGTTTGACAAACAACAAAAGCAGGAAGAGGAAAAGCACAAACCGAGCAGAGGAAGAGGAGGAAAGGAGAGTGAGGAAGCAGAGACAGCTCCTCAGGAGAGAGGAGAGGTAAGGAGGAGGGTAGAGAAGGAGGCGCAACTTCAGACCCAAGGCCAATCTCTGTCGCCTTTCACATCGATGAGAGAAGAGAGAGGGCCGGTTTTAAACACAAATACACACATTCACAAACACAGAACAATAGACATGCACATTCATAACACGTTGACATAATGTATGGGTTTGTAACACATCTACTATCGTAGATACGGATATAGCGTGACAAAGATTACTCTTAACTGAGACACCATTCTTTGTCCATGCCTTACAATATGGATGAGGTATTGTTCAACCAAACCTACTTCATTTGGTTTGAATTTTGAAAAGCTACAGCACCAACAGATTTTTCTGCAATTTTACCAAATTAAGCCCATGAGATGTCCTACATAATCTAAATTAATTATTGACGGGCACTTTAGTAAGTCATTTGTTGTTATTTTAATTGAAATGTGTTCACTTTATGTATTCATGTTTTGTAGGTATCTCTTATGTATCTTTTACCCAGAGTGATTTGATGGGGGGCACCTTGCTTAATTGGTAGATTGCGGACACTGGGGCTCAAACCAATCACCTTCCGGTATGCCTCTGCCTGTTTGTCATTATAACATCCATAAATAACAAATGAACCGATGGGCAGGCGTCCACGCACCCTTGAGGGGAGAGCTTATCCAGCCAGCTGCAGATGATGGGGGCGCTGGGCTCGGACAGGGAGGTGAAGCTGGCGTAGGGGGAGATGACCAGGTCCTCGTCCGTCTCCGCGGGGTACAGGCGTGGGCTGGGCCGGCCGCGTGAGGGAGGAGAGGGGGGTGTGGGCTCCCCCACCGTGCTGTAGCCCTGGGCGTCGGTGGTGCAGCTGGTGGTGTGAAGGGCCTGGGACAGACGCTTGTGCCAGGACAGCTTGTGGGACCTGGGCAGTAAAGATCCACAAATCCACGTCAGAACTAGTCAAAGTCAAAGCAGTGTTTGTCATTGGTTTATTCTGCGCGGTGAATTTCTTGCAATTAGGCACGGGTTGACTGCAAAACACTGATAAAAAATATATAGTAATATAGAAATAGAAAAAAAACACATCAAACATCAAATCAAATATAAAGATGTACAATTGACCAAAGTGTATATGTTCAACCTTGCAGTGATCAATCAATACAGGGCTCGGTACAGAACCGTAAAACCTTTTGGGTACCGACCTACATAACCAAGAGGTACCCCTGTGTGTGTCTGTTTCTTCAGAAGTCAAACTATCTTCAGAGGCCGAACATCTTCAGAAGCCAAACTTCCTCAGAAGCCAAACTTCCTCAGAAGCCAAACTAATTGTGAGAAAGGTTTAGGGAACAAGAACCAACCAACAACATTGCAAGGGAGCATTTCAGCTCCCTTGCCATATGCTCAAATGTTTTACATATTTGTACAAGCCTCCTTTCTCTTTATTCTACGATAACTGTCTCCCACTTCCCGCCACAACAGAAAGTCAGATTAGACAGAAGGTATATTAAGTTACATTTTTGCCTGTTTAACCCAGCCAGGTATGCTAGTATGCTAGTATACTATAGCGAAGGTGCGATGCCATTACAATATTACCTGTTTTCCTCAGGGCTTTGGTCTTGGTCTCTCCTGGTCTCTCTGCCATTAGACTTGGTTCTCTGGTCCTGGTCACAAAGATAACATGAAAGACGTTACTGTTTCAAAGATGTTTGAAAGATGTTCCCACACGTACACACAGAATGAGAGCACAGAACCATACCAAGCTTCTACATCACTATATCCACACACACACACACACACACACACACACACACGCACACACACACACACACTCAATTTCAAGTAAACAGATCTGGACCCAATAAGCTCATCTAAAAAGGCATGAATCAGCCTGATTCATGCATTCAGCATGAATGATTGGACTCTTTAGGGCATGATGTTCACGCTGCATTTCTTCCAACATCCTCCATGTATAAGATTAAGACTTTTACTTTGCTATTTTATTTTATTATTTCATTTTATTGTATGAGGATGTTTTTATGTGAAGCCCTTTGAGTCTGCCTCGTGTATGAAAAGTGCTACATAAATAAAGTTGCCTTGCCTTGTCTGTAAAGAGGAACAGCAGAAATTAAACACAACCCCAAGGTTATTTCTCCATGCCCCGTTGAGGAGATAAACTAGGGGGCTTTCAAGAGCCATTGAACCCAAACTGCCTTTTTGTTTTAAACATGGTATCATGTGTTTTATGATTGTCAACATAGTAATCTATGCCATTTTATTACTGTGAATGAAATAAGACTGCTATTTGAAGAAAACTAGAGTAAATTCCTATGTTTTGCCTGTCTCTGCCAACCAGTTATATCTTTGTGACGACGAAGTGCCTTTTGAGAGTGACTTCGATGTCACGACCTAGGGACCCACACAGTAAGGTGGGTGGGGATGTGTGGAGCTCTGTCTGGGCGGCAGTTGATTGTGCATTCCGTTTGATGTTTAGGCTTATAGTTTAACGCCACAGCAACTGTGTCTGATGACTTGGTGCCAGCTATATTTGATTATTTCTCTATGTTTTTTAATAATATACCATGATATAATCATGTCAACACAGTAGAAGCTTTGGGACCTCACCTCATTCAGATAGGACGGTTTTCTGCTTTGGAAAACGGTTTCACAGTATGGGCTGATCTCGTCGTCCAGGTCTTCATTCGAAGCTGTTGAAGAACCAATAATTGTTTGTTGATTGAAGGCTGATCATCCAGAACATATACAACTACTAACCAGTGTAGACACTGGTTAGTAGTTGGGGTATGTTATTGGTGCCACAGTGGAATCGATTATAATCTTGATGATCCATTAATGGTTGATTAAAGGGGTAATGAACCATGATGATTGTTTGGACTATAATGGATGTGAAGAGGTTGCTAACCAGGGCAGCCATTTGGGAAGATGTGCACCCGAGAGGGGGTGAGTTGAAAAATTATATCATGGCTGATTTATATCTTGACATAGACAATGTAACATTGGGTATTAGTAAACCAGCCCAATCCTTTAAGAACCTCACAGGAATTTAGAGTATATCACTTAATTGTCAGATGAATCCAGCTGTAGTGGAAGACTTGTGTGTTTGTGTGTCAGTAAAGCAAGATGTCTTTGTTGCTGTTTTTGTTGTTGTGTGCTTTAGGAAAAGGATGTGCTCACCCCTGGTCGACCCCGAGGAACGGTTACTTAAAGTGCTGCTGCTGCGAATCCAAAAACAACACAAAGCATTAGCATTCATTCAATATAGATTCAATGGACTCGTTCCTTAATTAAATCTATTCGTATTCCTTAACAACACAGTGTTCTACCTGTTCCTGTCAGACGTTCGTCTCTCCAGCGGATGTCTGGGCGGAGGTAAGGGAACGGTCTGCTGGCTGCAGTGTGTCCTCCCACCACTAGGGGAGACAGAGGCAGGTAAAGTGCCACAGTAGATCTCGTTGGAGACCATCTCCATCCCGTCACTCCGGGGCGAGTTGGACGGGGACGCTCCGGAGAGCCGGTGTGTGTGGTCGGGGCTAGAGGGAGTGAAGAGGAGGCAGGAGGGGGGGGCGATGATCTGTTTGTGGTCGGTCCGTCCAGCGGAACATGAAGGCTGGGAGACCCCCTCTGACACGGCGGAGGAACACCCACGGTTCAGTCTGGGGGGGACGGGAGGTATCGTCCCCCCCGGGTCCGACTGTAGTGAACTGCAACTGGACCTCCGAGCCACCTGGGCCAGGCTGTGACGAGGGGGGGGTCTGGGGCTGGGAGGGCTCGGACCCTCTGACACGGTTGAGGCGATTGACTCCTGGGAGAGCCGTCTGGGGGGTTGAGCTGGGGGGTCCGGCCCGGTGGAGGAAAACTGTACCGGGGCCGTCCTGCGTCGGTTAAAGACAGTTCTAGGTTTGGGCACTGGTTTGGCGCCAGCCGGTTTGTCTGCGCTAACACCCTGGAAGTCGGCGGAGCGGGAGTTTGTCAACATGGCTGCCAAGTTGGGCGCTGAGCTGTTGCGGAATGCCTCGAAATTATCCGGTCTCGTCTGATTTAGAGAGGGCCACGCCTTTCCCGGTTCCAACGAGTGAATGTCTGAATCGGACTGCCAACGGTCTATGGAAAGCTCCACCCCTGGATTCTGATTGGCTTTTGGGGTTTCTTTCATTGAATTTTCATTACTCCTCTGAATGTAGCTGAGCAATCGCAGTATTCGTTTCCGGTGTCCGGTGGCAGCTATACCCAGGCTGACCAGGGCATCGTTGTCAAGGTGGTTGAGGTCTCTGGCCAATAGTAGACCAGCATCACAGAATGCGTCCAGGTATCTGCATAAGAAAACAGAGAATTCCTCCCATAATAAATTACTTTGAAATAAAACGTTTTTCAAAACTTTCAAAACCATTTCCATTTCCATACGACCACAATTTAAATCTTAGATACATTTAGGATAGTTCAGAGCCATGGTGTCTGCGTTTCTGTTTCAATGGCCAACTTCCCCCTTGTTCAGACCCCAGCCTCGCGACGTGACCTACCGTCCTAGGTGGATGGTTGCCAGCAGAGTCTCAACTGGAGTGTTCCCATCCAACGTTGCCATAACGACCAACATGGGTTTTGGGAAGGGCCGGGACGTCTCCTCCACAACATGCAGGCGAAGAAATGTCCATCACTGGGACCTGGAAGAGGTCAACCAAGCATTCCATCTCGCTCCATCTGGACCAGATTAGAAACACCAGTAAGTGAGTGTCATGGTAGGGGTAGGGCTGGGCAACACAGAAATATACATCATCACGATATTCACAGGGAATTGTATAGGATATTGAAAAATATAACAACCTGCTTATGAAAAAGAAATACCATTCAGTCCAACTGAGGGTCAGTGCATTGAAGTAAATGAAAAGAATGCTGTCAGACTCAAACTAGTTTTCCTTTCTCAGATGTTTCAAACCTCATATTTTTGATCAATTTAAGGGCATGTCTTTTCATTGTCAATCATTTTGTCCTGACATTTTCCATTTTATCCAGTATCATGATGAGTCGATATTTTAATTTCATAGTGATAAAATACCATTGAAAGATTAGATCCTTCCACTATTCACTATACCATGCAATACCATACGTATACAATACCTATACAAATAAAGTTGACTTAGTTTTATAAATACATTGGGAGCGAAAAACAGTCGGGAGGGGAGTACTCAGGGATTATTATAACAATCATTGATTATCAGTGATGATCATCATTGATTATCAGCATTAGACAGTGAGCGAAACCAGACATGGCTTGACAGGCTTTGATGACAACAGTGTAAAATGTCCATTTTCACTGATCAGATCTTGATACAACTACTATAGTTGTGAATTAAACGCTGCACACCCAGGGAGATACTGGCTCACTTCATTTAGTCGTAATGCTGGTTGGCAAGCTGCTAATGTAATCTAGCCCTGTTGAAGATTGCAGGAAGAATCTTAGTAACAAAGAGCACAAGACAACGGCAGACTCTAATCCCTTTCTCACTGCGACATGATGAATGCCTTGCCCATGGGAACCAACAACAAGAAGCAGAGAAATGGAACAACATATTTGTACTAAAATGTTATTTCCTCTCAGAGGTAATCAAAGTCAAGTCATTTTTATATAGTCCTCAATCACAATTAAAGTCCAATAACATCCTCTAACCCTACGCCCTATGAAGGGCCAAGGAAACGCTCCCAAAATCCAGAAGAGATGAATCCAGAGAAGGAAGACAGAAGAAGGATTCCTCCTTTCAGGGTTGGTAAGGAGTAATTGACGGTTGGCAATAAGGGCCGAATGGTCAGATAAAATGCCAGCATAAAACAAACCAACAAACAAACAAACAAACAAAAAGCTTAAGAGCGGAAAGATTAAGTTGAAAGAAAATGTCAGATTAGTAATTAGTTCAAACTCAATCATTAATGTGAGCTGTTTATCCGGCAAACTAAAAGATTACTCAAGCTCTTTACTCCTAGACAGTCGTTGCATGGTTTATGTTGTTACTCCAGCCGTCCGTTCCAGTTTCAAAACGTGATTCATTTTTGCCAGGGGAAAACCAAGATGTGTTATCCTCGCATGCATGCATGGTTATGTGAGTGAACCCATTACTAGGAACGTTTCTGTACTCAATCCCGTTGGCTACAGCTCATCCATCAGTCTCGCCTTACGCCCCTGTCCAGTTTCTAGGACAGCCCAGGTCCAGGTCACAGGGAGGTTTAATAGACCCTCCAGTTAGTTCCTCGTGGGGGCAGAACAGATAAGCTAAACTTTAAACTCAATCAAAAATGGTATTTGGATGTCATTCTGCATAGCAGCAGAACCACAGGAAGTCAACAAATGAAATTGATTTAAATGTAAGATTAAAAAAAAATAGGAATATGCTAGTAAGTACAAAAGCATATACAAAAAAGAAATCTATATACAAAATATAAGCTGTAGAAAACAAATATAGACACAATGTATGTAATGTGTGCAACTGAATTTGAATGTAAACATATTTGGATATGTGCGTGATGTGCGTGCATAATTGATAGGAAGTGTAGACTTGAAATCCAATACACTGAATCTTGTTGGATAATACCAGTCTAAAGCTAAATCCACACGGAAAAGAGAAAGTCCAGTGTATGTGAATGTTATATATGTCAAGGGTGAACGAACCCCTGAAATAAACAAATAATTTAACATGGGGAGGACTCCCGGATTCTTCCTGTGATTGTTCTAAAGGAAAGAGAATTGCTGTTTTATTGTTCTTATAGCACATGCCTACAGTATGGTAAAACATGTGCTGCTTTGATCAACAACAACAACAAGTACAATATGAATGGGCCGCATCAGTTCTGAGGAGCATGTTAGATAATCATTCTGAAAAAAAGCGGCACTTATATTTTTATATATCGTTATCACAACCCTGTTAAACCCACACAGACACACCAACACACACATTATGTCAACTTCAAAATTGGTTTTCATTGTGGTTTTCTTACATGATAATGTACACTGTCAGTTTTTAAATATTATGTATATCTATGTTTCATATTGCTGTTAAGACACTGTAGATACTCTTTGCTATTTCACCAGAAATGACAGAATAATAAAATATACAAACTATGACTAAATGGCACAGGGACAGAGGAGCACACATGCTGAATGAATAATTAATATAGTGAATCAGACACCAGGGCGGCCAAACCTTGGCTGGCTGGCCATAGCACTTGAAGGGGACAGCCCAGATAGCAGAATGGCAGGCTGAGAATGCATCACCTGCCCTTCGACCTCTGGGTCGTGACCCCCATTCTGGCCGACTAAAAGCCTGTTGTCACTGGACCAAGTTATCAGGCCGTCTCGTCTGCCGTGTCTGCACAAGCAAGGCCCACATCTGTGGCAAAAGTGTGTGGTGTGTGTGCCTGTGTGTGTGTGTGCCTGTGCGTGTGTGTGCGTGCGTGTGAGAGATCGGTAGAATAGACTTAAAATCTTGTTTCATAATTTGGTGGCGCAATGCAAAAGCACCTTGGGCAACAAGTCAAAGCAGTGGGCAATGGTCATGGAAGAAATAGAGCAATGCTGTCTTGCAACGCTTAAGGCTCCTGGCTACAGACAGCGATAAGACCTCCTGCGAATAGTGCCCCGTGGCGTTTGTCATAGAGCCCTTATAGAAAACTGATATAGTTAAACATGGTCGCTGCTATTCAGGCCTGCTCTGAAAGAGGGAAACAAGCAATGGAGATTGAACATGGGCTTGACGTTTGTCGTTCTCAATTATGTCTATGTCAAAACATACACCCGGCATTTGTATATCATTTCTACTGCTTTTTAAACTGTTTCTCTCTTTGATCGCTTTGTTGCTTGATTGTTATTTCCTTCCCAGCTGGGATTCATAAAAAAATACCTCTTATTTAGGATGGTCAAGGCCAAGCAGAATGAGATACATCAGTGCAGATATGTCTATGTTTTGTATCCAGCTAATGCGCTTGGAGAAACAGAGATTAGTCTTGTGTTCCTTCTCAGGGGTTTTATCCTTTTTCTGCAGTTTTTTTGGGAAAGACATTGAGTTTCAGACATCAACGCTGTGGCTGTGGATACATCTGATGTCATCCAACATCTGGAGGCTTCTCCACACAGCAAGCCTTCTATCGCAGGCCAACCATGAACCCCAACAGTTGGAGGGCACTGCGGAGCTCAAAGGCACATTGTTGGAGATTAGCTTTACTCAAGGCAAATCTTGCCAAGACACTGTCAAAACACTTTTCAGCCTCTAAATGCTCAGTTAAGACAGTCAATCTATTTATACTGGTCTGGTTGCTCTGCATGTTAAGACAAGATTGTGATGGGGATCTGATTCAGCATTAGTTAGTCTAGCTCGTCCCCAAACCTCACAGAGGAAAAAGTCATGGACAAAGAGTGTCCAGTTAGAGTTATCACACACACACAGACAAAGATCAAACACCCCACTTAGGGAGAGGTATCCGTTTGAACGTCATGCATTCCGCCCACTTTCAGGATGTGAGCAGCAACAACTCACACTGGAGCACAAGGTCACATACCCCAGCAGGCCACACACACACACACACACACACACACACACACACACACACACACACACACACACACACACACACACACACACACACACACACACACACAGCCCAGGGGGGACTGCCCTTAGCTTGGGCGACATACGCTGTCTTATAGGAGGAGGAGTGCGTTTGTGCGCATGTGAATGTGTTTGTGATCGTGTATAATGAGGGTCTACATAGTGCCATCATACAAAGCCTCTATGATAGACTTTCACATCTTCAGTGATGTTTCAAAGCGTTTAACCTCAGGCAGTTACCCGCAGGGACCCGACCACACATTCTTTAGTTCCGCCATTAGAGAAATTACAAGCAAGCAACTGCTCAAAGGTCAGGAGAACTACGCCTTGACAAAAGACACACAATATTCATGTGACCCCGCCAATTTCCTGCAGCGGGGTCGTTATGGCAATCAAAGCTGAGGGAAAACCAGAGGATTGTGTCCACTGTTTTTCTTGTTTTAAAGTAAAGGCGTAGGTTTGGCAAGTGAAGGGTTAAAATGGTCCTCCTACTGTATCTGTTTAGAATGCTAAAAAAAAACAACCTTTCAGACAGGAAGTGTCTCTTCAACTGCATTGCATCAGGAACCGATAATGATCAAATACGAAAATGAGTGTCCCTATGCATTGATACAGACACAAAGGTTATGTACGAAGCACCTCATTGAGGATAAAAATAGTGGAAGATAAAATATAAGTTTTCTGAGATACGTTTGGATTTCTCACGTTTGTCTCTTCCCATGTGCACTTGCTATAAGACATACATAAAAACTTTTCAATGATATTCCCATGTTGGTAGCGCCAATGGATTTAACACAAATAGCATTGAAATTAGGTAATTTCAGTCTTGAGTAGACGGGAAATTCATTAACCATTACTTCCTCCTTCCTAACAATGTTTCAGATGGCTCAATGACCAAACCCAATACTCTTGCAGCTCGTACCACTTGCCCAAAACACATCGTTTAGTTGAAGAGGTCGGGAGGGGCTGCTTAGAGGAAGCTTCTGCTCAGAAGAGAATGTGATTCACACATCCTCTTCTTTGACTGCAGCACAGGGCATCTCCCCAACATGCACAGATGTGGTGTGCGTGTATCATAACTGTCCGTCTGTCTCCCTGTCTGCCCTTTGTAGAGCAGCCATTTAATCACACATGCACAGAACGACTCACAGTGGCCTGGTTAATTCCCTTTGGAATTAATAAAATAAAACCTATCCTTTTACGGTTAGCTAGTTATTTTTCTAGTTCCTATCCCATGACATGGACTAGGCCTACCTTGGAAAATGGGTTTGAATCCTTCATGACTCATCACTGTGCAACTTGAGAAGTTATTTATGAGGACTGAGCAATGTGAACATATATATATATATATTATTGTAAGGTACATTATTGTAAGGTATTTGCTATATATATATATATATATATATATATATATATATATATATATATATATATATATATATATATATATATATATATATATATATATAGCAAATACCATTATTGTAAGGTATTTGCTATATATATATATATATATATATATATATATATATATATATATAGCAAATACCTTACAATAATGTTATTTTTATTAAATTTTACCCAAATTTCCCATCTGGGATTGAGAGAGTACAATCTTAACAGATACTGTCTGATCTTGTATAATTTAAAGTACAGACATAAATTAAATTGAATGAATTATCATTTAATTAGAAAATGAAAAATTATCATCATAGATGGGGACAAATTAAAACACAGCCCTTAATAATATTACACTACAATTCCTCTATCAAGCCTAGCAGTCTCCCTGCCCTGCTCAGTGGCCGAGTGGGACTGAGGTTTTCAGTCCCAGGAATCCCAAGTCACAAACGCTTCAGACAAGACATACGTGACAACCTGAAATTGTTACTATTTACTAGATAAAACCACATGACAGGCAGTTTAAATACAATACCTTGCGCGTTTGAAAGGTTTGATTACAACAAACATGGTAGTGGAAGTGAAAAACCCACTGAGATGTGTGATTGACATTTGTAGGCGCATGTGAAAACATGATGAAATTGACTGAAACTTGTATTAACGTCATCCCACCAGTCTATGGCTGCAGTTCACAATCTTTCTATAAAACATACATTATCAAATCAAAATAAAAAATATGACAAAACATACTTATAAATCCATTGAAGTAGACCCCAGCTCAAAACAAAATGACAAAATCACAAGACAGCATCACAATGAGGAAGACATGAAACAACACAAGACAAAACAACAACCCTGCAATAAAAACACAAGCGATACATGATAAAGCACTGCACTAAACAATAACACAACATACCCTAAACTGAAAAGTAAGACAACACGCAATGATTATGCAGTCAGACAACCGACCCCACACCTGATGCTCAATATTCATTCCCTCCATCCAAGAAGCCACTCACACAGAACTTTATATTGTATGTGACTGTATGCGCATGCTTTCGTGCATGTGCGTCCGGTCCCAATGACCTCATGGCTCCATCCCACTGCATCAGAAAAATCACAGGAAGACCTAAGCGACCACCACCACTGATGAGTGTGTGTGTGTTGGGATGGGGGGGCGGCAGAGAGAGGAAAAGGAAAGGTGGGGGTGGTGCTTTCTTACTCAATGGAGAGAGAGAGAGAGAGAGAGAGAGAGAGAGAGAGAGAGAGAGAGAGAGAGAGAGAGAGAGAGAGAGAGAGAGAGAGAGAGAGAGAGAGAGAGAGAGAGAGAGAGAGAGAGAGAGAGAGAGAGAGAGAGAGAGAGAGAGAGAGAGAGAATGTATAAATAACAGTGAAGCTCTATTGTAAGACACAATATGCCATTGTTCCTTCTCTGGGTCCAGCTCTACAGAGTGCAGTCTGTGTGTTAGCTAGTAGCCAGCTAGCTCCTTTGCTAGCTAACACTCCGGTTCCACCACTGCGGTTGACCTCCATCGTATTAGCAAAAAAAATACAATTTCCGTATGTTTACTTTCTTACATTTTGCAGACAAACAATAGTCACAAACACAATATGCCTACATTGGGGATAGCATGAATGTGTTGTAATTTCGTAAATAAGTGTGTGCGTGCGTGCGTGTTTGTGAATTCATGAATATGTGCATGTGAGAAAAAGATGTACATCACAGGGTATAAGTTAAGAAAATTATCCTAGCTCTCTAAGACGCATCAGATCGTCCCCATGGATGCTAACAGCATCCATGGGGACAGCTGGACAACAGTTTCTACCTTACCCAAAACCCAGTGGGTTTAAGATAAGGGTTTCCTTGACACGTAGGATCATGATATTAAATAGGGAGGGCCATGTATCCCTTGATTGACAAGTAGTTTGAACAATGAACAAGCATCTTCCAATGGATTTGTTTTCGCCCCTATGACACTTAACAACAATACAGCTCTTCAACCATTGTGAAGATCGTATCCCTAACTGTGCTCTTTCCGACTCACTGTTCACCAAAACAACGATACAGCCACAATGTTCCGATAGGACTTGGGTTTCTCAACATAAATCTTTTGAAGGTTTTCTTGGCACGTTAACCTAGGGGACCCTTACCCCCAAAGACCCTCCAGAGGAAACTGACTTAGCAGCTGTAGCTTATTCTGGGATGGACAGATTCACATCTTGTGTGTGTGTCAGTTTGACAAAGTACTGTTTAGGCGGACGGCCCTTCTTTTGTTACAGGGTTTCCTGCCGTTTGGTCACAAAATAATGTTGCTGCTACAGCAGCACCAGGCGACCGCACCCAAGGAAGAATCTATTGGAAGGAGGTCCTCAAGTGGGGGATGTGGTGGAGGTGGGGAGAAGGTGGAATTAACAGTGGAAGAAGCAGGAATTGAGGAGGTGGTTTTGGTGGAGTTGGTGGTGTAAGTAGGACTAAGGCCTAATCCCATTTCTCTTTTTTTCCCCTCCCCCTGTTTTTCGAGTGCTCCTCGTTTTCGGCTTGCCCCCTCGGAACAGAGTTACAAGGGGTAGGGGTTGAAATCTTCCCCTTTGAAATGGGCCAACCCTTCAAGACGCTGCTACATCAGTAGAAGTCATCGTCATTGAAATTTGACGACATGAACACTTGGAAATCGTTTACAAATTTAAATACACAATAAATACTTTGTGAATCATACCGATGATTCACAAAGTATTCTATGAAACTTCTTATACCAATCGGGTTTGAGTGTGCCTCAGAAAAACTTCAGTTCGGAGCGCCATGTACCCTGACCACTTGGCCCTACCCCTCTACCCAAACAAGAGTCGGGACACCCTACAAGGGTGATACAAATACATCTAGGGCCCAGGGGTGAATTGGGATTGGGCCATAAGGTGGTGTTGGTGGGGGGACTCAGGAGGAGCCATACTTGGTGAATGGTGGAGGATTGTGGATTGGATTGATCCGTCCAAGGCATCACCACTGGGTTTTGTTCGGAGACGCCATTTCTTACAAAACTTAGTTTTGTTGAGTCAACGCATGACTCAAACAGGCAGGAATTCACACGCCATGCTAACCCACGTCAGTCTTACATCAGTGGTGTGTAAGACGGGGAATTATTTTCAGCATTACATAACTATTACGGGTCACTGTTTGTCTGCCATCCCTTGTTCCACATATGCACATTTTTATTATCGATTTTGTTTATCTGTTTTATATACATTTAGTTTTTAAGTGGTAATCATGTGGCGCGGTCCTGCTATGCCTTTACAGAGCGCCACCCAAAATGACACCCCAGAGTTGGAGCACACAAACATGTAGATAAGATTGGGAGATAGGGATACTCCTGAGCGGCCCTTGGAGGGGAAGTGCCTGGAGCTGTGGTTTCTGTTTCTGGGGAACCAGACCACTTTGAGTAAGAATGAGATAGGGAGTACAAGCGCATTTCCCTTGCTGTGTATGTGCGTGTGCGTGAGAATCAGAACTCCTGCTCTTTATGAAAAGGTTTATCAGCAATTAAAGTAAAATGCCTGATGACTACATGATAATTAGCGCTGCAGGGCTTTGCATTCTGCAGCTCTTTAGCAGAGTACTGTGAGAACATGAAAAGGCAATAATACACACCAACACCCACACTTTACAACCTAACAGCCTGATGGAGGTGGGTGTGAAACACACATGGGTAATAAGATTGATTTTTGTCAAATCTAACTTTGCCTCTGGGATCAGTTGTTAAGTCTCACACACACACACACACAAACACACACACACACACACACACACACTGGGTGTGGGGAGGGATGGGGGGGGGGGGTACCTAACTTTGACAGACCCTGAGAACCAAGCAAAGACCCAAGTGAGGGCACAGCTGCAGCTGACCAATGATAAAACTGAATAAGGGATCAAATGGAGGAAGCTGGTTTGCATGAAGATGAATTTTCCCACCGTGTGTCGAGAACTCATTGAAAAGGCATGTGGACAGTGGTTAAAGTACATGAATTGGGACTAAACACTGAACTCTAGGCGCCTATGGGCAAAGCACTCACCCCCCTTCTCCCTCTCTACTTTAATAAAATAACACGTGCGTGGCCTCATATAAATGAATAAATCGTTGCACAAAGCTTTAAATAAAAGTGTCTGATTAATAAATATGAAGTGAAATTCGCAATCAGTCATCCAAAAAATAATGAAAAATAAGTAGATTCAGAAACAGCTTGACGAATGTTAGACCATGACTCAACCCCATTTGACCGTTCCAATAAATATCCA
This sequence comes from Pollachius pollachius, assembly GCF_949987615.1. Lineage (NCBI taxonomy): Eukaryota > Metazoa > Chordata > Actinopteri > Gadiformes > Gadidae > Pollachius > Pollachius pollachius. The sequence goes on along the minus strand of NC_136943.1, from coordinate 16,331,021 downwards.
ACAGCCGCATTTACAGATGTGTTCAGACACAGGTTGCCAGTCAGTCAGCACTGTAGTCACTGGGAGTGGGTCAGATCTGAGTCATCTACACAGTGACACAAGCGGCGCAGCTATACACAATAACAACCATTTATTTCACACCAACGGTGACGCTCAGCACAGTTCTCTGCAATTGATGACTGGTTTCATGAGGCAATACCAGAGCCAGACCAACTTGTGGATTGAAACAGAGAAGTTTAGTCCTTCAACGATTATGGGCTGACTACTACTAGACACTAACTTGTGCTTTTTAATATATATGTAGGATTAGGCTACTGTACATCCCAGCCTTTGTCACTGTCTATGCCCTTGGCCAACATTCGTATTTGCACTTGATTACAGCGATAATCAATTGCTCTAGTCAATTTGTGTTTGAGGGAACATTGTGTTGTACTGGAATACGAAAACAAAACAAACAAAAACATGTATTGTCAATATGTAAGCTACACTTACTACTTTTTAGATATTAACTATATTGGTGGTCACAGAGCATTTTTGAACAATTCTTCCTCATTTATGAAATACTCGTGAACACACAAATTTAACTTTGTTTGACACCGATAATATTTCCTTTGGTGGAACAAAATAATAGTTAATTATTGCAGGTGTCAGATCTTTGACATAATAATAGGCTGGTTTGGTGCGTTGGAGGACATGCATTCCTTCATCGTTTTCCCATTGATATTCAGCAGCTTTCTCATTAAGGACATGACTGTATAAAGAGTGACTGGAGCTTTATATGCGCGCACAAATTGCCGCTGCATAATAACCACACTTTCAAAATCACATACATCGTTTCAAATGAACCAAAGCTGTACTCCATAGCATAGCCGCAATAAAGATAATATCTGACTTATCACAAGTGACGCTTGACATTCGGATGAATGCAACTATTTCCCATCTAGGGAAAGAGGATATCAAAGAGGATATCACCAACAAGGCTGGTGAATGCGATGAATGATTTTAGAACAAATAGAAGTTGGTTAGTCTTACCATATTCAGCGGGTCTCTGCCTGTGCGATTCTCTCGCTGTGTGTGTTCTAACGGAATTAGGAGCCCGCTTGTGTTCGTTCAGTTTGGTCGGGTTGGTGTGGACAGACACTTGTGGGTGTGTGGTGGTGGACACCTCGGTAACTTCGTTGCGACGCTCAGCGAAGTCCTCCAGAAAGCTGCTCTCAAACTCTTAAAGGCACAGGGGCTGTTCAATTATCCGAGCCGGCCGTCTGGTCGATGTGGAGAGGAAGACTACTCGATCTCCAGAGGAGAGTGTGGTGGGGCCTGGGGGTGAAAAAACCGGAGGGGCTGTGGCTTCCTTGTCAGCCAAAATCCCTCAATTTAAAGGAAGTGACGGATTTAGCTCCTGGTTTATGGTGCCTAGATTACCACCAGCCCCAGCATAATACAAGAAGCGATTGATGTGTGTGTGTGTGTGTGTGTGTGTGTGTGTGTGTGTGTGTGTGTGTGTGTGTGTGTGTGTGTGTGTGTGTGTGTGTGTGTGTATTTTGCATTTTTGATGGTCATTTATGATGAGGTCGTTCACTTTACATTCAATTCACCAAGTCGTGTTAGAAATGTTTTTTTTGTATGTACTGTAATGGGGAGTCTGAATTGTGGCTATAATTTGTCAGTATTTGACGTTGCAATCAAGATGTGCTTAGCATAAATGAGACTAGCCTGTATTGAAGACACAAATTAATCCTTATGGCAAATTGTAACATTACCTTGAACTCTTTATGGTTAAAGGTGTTGATGGTTTTATTAGGAAATAATGCAGTCACGTTTTTTGAAGTTTACTTTTCGAAGATTCTTCAGATAAGGCTAGATTGCTGGGATAAGACGTTAATGTTTTCTTCAAACAACAATGAACTAAACATAACCCATTTGGTGAAGTGAAGCAAAACCAATGTCTTAGCCCAATATTTCCAAACGTTCCCAATTCCCATGCCGATAAACCCGGAGGGCCCTGCAACCACAAAACAACCACAACACACGAATGAAGAAACTGTACGGCCTGTATAATAAGTCAGACGTTAGAATAACCAGACATAAAAACCTACACACACAGCAAGCAGCACTGCATGACATGGAGGTTTATGCAAGTGTTATTGTGGTAATGTAAATTAAACCAGGTCGAAAACAAACAACAAAACTTTACATTGTATTGCACGCACGGCAAGTCCGTGCAATGCATAAATTGGTGACCGGAATAAGCAGCAATGTAATCATAATAGTCTGAGCATTTTGAAATCCACATTAAAAAAGAGCAACGTGGCACAAATACAAAGAAAATACATCTAACTATGGGCGCAGCCATCTTTGTCTGTCGAGTCTTACGGTCAACCTCACTGAACTCGGTTGACTCTCAGAATCCCGAGTTGATGCGGCCAAAAGGGGGAGTGCCTTGTTGAAATGCCGCAAGAAAGCTGGGAGATTTCCCACCCTGCAACACATGCGGGTGGTGTACGAGACGTCTCCAACACACCATTAACCTCGCTGAACTCGGTGGACTCTCAGGAGCCCGGATGGATACGAGCAAGAGGGGGTGTGCCTCTGTGAAATGTCGCAAGAAAGCTGTGAGATTCCCCACTTTGCAACTCGTTTGGGTGATATACGATGCATCTCGAATACACCATAAGGGTGTGGCTTCATTAACATTCCGCCCAATGCCAATAGAGCGTAACAGTGACCGCCCCCTTTTTGAACAGCTCAGGGCCTCGTTTCCGGATAACGATGGATCTTCGCTCGTACGATCATTCTCACGATGATTCTTGCGAACCATCGTGAATTTCTTTGGAGCGTTTCCCGAAACTCCTCTTAACATGAACGCGCGTTCACTGCACTCACGACGTTCGTAGGATTGTACCTGTCCACTGACACGGTGCTGAAACGGGCTATGACGCAGGGGGAGACGCAGGAATGTCGCAGGAAAATTGGGTTAAAAAGGGTTAAAAAATCTCCCCATCAAGGCCTACAGCAGAGTAGCCTACGAAAAGAATAGACTGCAATAATATGAATGCTAAAGATATTAAAACACAATTGATAAGGCCTAGGCCGACATATGCTATATCAGTCCTAATCCTGAACGCACTGTGCATACACTGAGATTCCATGTTACAAAAATCCAAAATAGCTTGTGTGACAACTACATTTATCTTAATGTGCTGATTTCTGAAACATACTTTGCGCAGCAAAGGGAGCCGACTTCATCTGATTCCGCATCAGGTTTCATTGATTGGCGCGCACTCTCTAGTCTAGAATATTTGTAGACATTAAAAATGCAACGTTCCATTCATTCATTATCATTCAAACGCAGAGGCTAGGCATTGACACACGGCTATTGCTGACCCGATTAGGAGAGCTTGGTTTAGATCCTGCCCATATTGTTGGGCAGGATGAAGTAGACTATAGGCAGGGTTCGAGTTATGATTCCATCTCTGTGGGGGTCTCTTAAAGTTGTTGAGGGGGGGGGGGGGGGGATATAGGACGTAAATATGGGCTATTATGACACGGCTCTTCTCAATGCCGTGGAACGCTCCGCTCACTTGCATGGGCCCTTCACAACAACGCCAGCATCTTCGGTTGCTAAGCGACGTCAACGTCTTTGGCTAACTATTTCTCTGCTGATCAACACTACGAATGGTAACAAATAAATTGGCCGGTTCGGTCGCAGCTTGGCACGCCCGGCGATTTCACCTTCTTATCTCAAGTTTCCTGTGTAAAACCGATGGGGTCAAATCCCCCGTTCGTCACGGCGCGGGCTTTCTTGGTTCACTGGGGAAGGCGGGGCTGCGGACGGAGTCTAGACCTCTTTAGAATAATTTGTATTATTGCATACTCCCGAATGTTTTAATTTTTTTTATGAATGAAGATTGCAATAATGAGTTCACGTCTGAGTGTAGACTACAAATGCGATTAACTATGGTCAGGGATGTTCGTTACTGTCTAGACACGGTCCAATAGTGAACTTCATCACAGCCTCACCGAAGCGCCTACAATGCTTAATGCAAACAATCGCAACAAAAAACGCCTGCAGAAATTCTCTGACAACCGCTGGTCTCAGCATGATTCATGTCTACAGTAGCCTATGTCTTCTGTCATTGATCAATATGAGGACATTTCAACCACGATGGTTAAATAAAAATCAGAGGGAGCCAGCAAGTGCAGCTCGAAAGCGACCTCCCACACAAGAGCAATGGAATCATTTGATTTTATTAAATGCCTTGCGACGTGGCGTTTGATCGGTACATTTTGGCTGGGCATGTATTTTTGGAATTTTAAATTACTGCAATAAATTATGTTGTTGTTGACTTCTAACATGTCTCTATCTTTGCTGTTTAAATCGAACAGTAGTCTATGAGTAATATATCGGCGGTAACCACTGTTTTTGGTTGGGAAATTGCGCCAGCTGCATTCCGTGGTATTGGATGTGTTTTAATAAAACACATCCAATGTGTGTCCGCTGGTGACGCCACTGAGGCTACAGTAGGCTAACGATACTCTTAGCATCCGAGTACCCCCTGGAGCCCTCGTTAGCTACGAGCGTTTTCACGACGTCCGTTACCAACGATGCTTTCGGGAAACAGTGTGAAAACTGAACGATGCTCGTACGACGCACTGCCCGATCCACTTAGGCTAACGATGCTTTCGGGAAACTGGGCCCTGGTTCCGGAAGTAAATTTCCCATTCATTTTCACCTTCGACTTTTCGTTAAGTCGTTATTTAAAGAGTTTTAAGCCTGGAACCAAGCCAATTGTTCGCCAAGGTAGCCGTGACCATAAAACATTTTATTTGGGGCAAAAAGTAATTTGGGAAACGGAAGAAAAGGCAAAGGTACAAACTGTGTATTATTATTGGGAACGAGTGAAGGAACTACTCATCCTATAGCAAACCTTTTCGCAATGGTTCCAACACAATAGTTTCCTGCGTTTCTTGCATCTTTTAACCTTTGTCATAATTATATTGTTAAGACAAGTTGTGTCATATTGTGACGCGCAGCACGGGGGGTCGAGACGGGAGCCCAGGTTGAACCAATTATGCAAGTCCGTGCCCCATACACCGCACGACTACAGACTGCATTTATTGACGACGAACCACTAACATGGAAACCAGCGCACCCACTACACGAACGCGTCACTCTCGGGGACGGTGGCGGGAACGAGGCACACAACATGTCAACACTAAACAACACACAACTAATTAACTACCCCAACCCATTAACCCCACTCAACCCAACAACCACACTGTCCCCGAAAGGGTCCAAACCCCCAGGATAAATGAACCCCCCAGAATCCCTTGCGCAACTGAACGAGTGCCTACACCTGTGGTCGCCACAATATTCTGTGTGTGTGCATGTGTATGTGTGTGTTTGTATACATAGGGTTTCACATAGTGTTTAGCGTTGTCATCGACATGGTACGTCCCTTCGTTGCTGACTGCAGTCACTGCTTAATAACGTTACTCGTATTTATACATGCACATACATGTGAATACATTCACATAAATGTGAATTCAGTCTTGTATTCCAGTTACGTATTCATGTAACATTATGTATTCCTAGCTTTTATACTACCAAAATTACTTAAAAGCACTGCTAGTGCTATATCATATATTTTTACTTTTCATCAAATATTCTATATCAACAGACAGTTCCTTTCCTCTACTGTTCTTAGAACCATATAACGCGCTTGGTAAGTATACGGATGGTTAGGACATTATGGCTTTTAATCAAAATTTCTATGGTGGGAATGAATAGGATTTTTACTTCCGGAACCACACTGTCTGTTGCGCTCTATACAGAGAAGATAGTAAATCAGAACCTGTGGGCGTAGTTTATTTACCATTCCGCCCATACCAATATAGACTGAATTTTATTCGTCAGATGCTTCATGACCCACCTCTAGGGTGACGTTGACAATGTATATCTGAATAAACCACGTGTTGAAAATTGATCTAGCCCCAAACCCCAGAAGATTAAAATAAAGTTTCATCAGTCTATGTAAATACAATTATTGTAAAATTCCGTTTGTCTATAAATTTGTTCACCATTATTTCCCCACACACTAACCAAGCAGCTTCAGGCGGCCTTTCAGTGCCTTCTCGAGGCCTGCCAGGGCGCGCCGTCCCTCACGTTGACAACGGTCATAGGCCACGCAGAACATACACGCACAGACGCACCGGGGGCCTGAATGAGACCCTAGTGTGAGAAGTTGGACAACGGCTAAGTTTCCTCTTTGTGGGCCCAACGACAATCTCAGTGATGCAGACGGGAAACCGGAAGCGGCTGAGACAATACCGATTTGAGTGGGTTTGGACAACAGCTGTGTTTCCACGTAGGAAAGGAGGATATATAAACTATTCCCTCAACGCCGGAGGGGAAAAACAAGCTCACTAATCAAGTGGGAGTTTTAGTAGGCCTAAACTACATTGGTGAAATGTATTCCTATTTTAGATATGAATGGAAAACGCCATGTCATGTTATTGCTATATAGGCTTACACCAACTTTGTCATTTTGTATAAATATAGGCCAATATAACCACACAAAGAAAAAGCCAGAATTTGATTTTGAGACAGAAAAATAAGTTTATTGACAAACGGGGGAACGTCTTTACATCAACAACTAAACAAAGGATTGCCCGTTGTTCCCCGTCCCCTGAGATTTGGTGTGTTACTGTTCTCTGTACATGTCATTGTGTCATTGTAGAAGCCTCCTGTCGTCTGTTTTGGATACTGTAGTCAGCCCGGTAGGCGAGTTCAAGTATTTTGCTTATTGCAATCATATACAAACAAAGTACACAATCTATTAACCAATCCAAGTACACCCTGAAAATCAGTCGCACAAGCGCGAAGGGTAGCTTTTAAGCCCCTATGTTATAGTGCACATCCAATTCCACTTCTAAGGCAATCATGCACGGAGTTACATAACTTCACCACTAGAGGGCACTGCAGATTAAGTAACTGATAGTTTATTTATTATATAATTATTTATCTCACTGCATAAGGAAACTAAATATCATATATAAGATCATATTTACATACCCAAATAGAAGGAAAAAAACATCTTGCTGAGGCTTGATAGGAAAAAAATAGTTTCAGTTAAACGGTCAGACAAAATAAATGAGTAATACAGAATGTTCCTGGAAGTTAGCGGCATTTCACACTCAGAGGAACCAAATCAACATGCATTCATTTCTGTCTTAAATGTTCTATACATGCAGAGGTCATATTTATTTCTCCCTCTCCCTCCCTCCCTCCCTCCCTCCCTCTCTCCCCCCTCAACTTGCAAAGAGAAGAAAATAAACTTAATTGACAGACAGAAAGATTAGGCCGAGATAGACGGACAGACACACAACCATCTCATCCTGATGGACTATCAGAAAGACAGACTGGAAGTCAGTCAGACAGACAGACATCCAGTAAGACAGACTAGTCACTCAAGACTAGTCAGACAGACGCTTAGTCAGTGAGCCAAACACTCAGATCCCATTCTCAGACAATCTGTCACTCAGAACAGATTCCGAAAGCAAGGGGAACGATAGCTAACGAGAACAACAGCAGCTTCTCTCCTCCTCCTCCTCCTCCCCCTCATCGCTGTGGTGAGCATCCTACTCTCCTCCTCCTCCTCCTACTCTCCTCCTCCTCCTCCTCCTCCTCCTCAGTCCTCCTCATCGCTGTGGTGAGCCTCCTACTCTCCTCCACCTCCTCCTCCTCCTCCTCATCGCTGTGGTGAGCCTCCTCCTCCTCCTCCTCCTCAGTCCTCCTCCTCACTGTGGTGAGCCTTCTCCTCGTTGAGGCTGCTCTCGTCTATGTTCTCCAGGGAGTCTGCGCGCTGCAGTGTCAGGTCGGCCACGCTGACGCAGGGCAGTGTGTTCTGCTCGGGATACATCCAGGGCTTCAGGCTGGGGTTGTGCTTCCGCTTCCACTCGGGGTACTTCAGGGACGCCTTGTAGATCTTCTTCATGGCCTGGGTGGAGCGGGAGGAGGAAGAGGTGTGGTTGTGCGGCTGTTCATCAGGGATGGAGAGGGGTTCAGATAGTCTAGAATGCAGCAACTACTATTCTTGCTGGTTCCAACTGAAGATAGGTCTGTCTGGATTACCTGCTGCCACCTATGGCTCTAACTGTTTTCAACTGGTTTGGCTCAAACCTTAAGATTGATTTCTGCTGCTATGAGGTTCTAATTGGCTGACATCATTCTAGATTCTCTGCCTCTATGATTTTGACGACACTAGACCATTCTTGATTTTCTGCTTGGGCTTTTGCTTTAAATTATGCTTCATATTTATGTTCTCAAACAAAAAACGTGATTTATTTATTTATTTGGCCTCACCAATCACTTGGTAATCTATGCTTTACCAAGATAACATACCAATAGTTTGTAAATAACAATAAATATTGGGATTGTGTTAACGCATGTATAGATAATATAATACAGTGGAGGCACATCATAGCCGTGTTAGATGGATGTTACCTTCGGAGCGACAAACTGGGACGCTCTGTTGACCACCCACTTGGGCAGGGATCCTACGTACACACCAAGAGAACACATCCGTTAAAACACACACACCGGGTATGAGTTGCCATTCTGATTGCTGATACACTCAGGAGTAGTTGAAAGCACACCTGGCTTCGCTGCACGCGTGTGCGTGCGTGCATAGACACACACACACACACACACACACACACACCCCCACCCACCCACACTTCTCTCCCATCTATCACACAAAAACAAAAATACAGAATGAATATAGAAACAGTCACATGTACACAGACTAAACTGACAAATTATTACAGCTGGTTCATGCAAAACACACATCCTGCTCTCCAAGACAACACACAATAGACACAAACACTCTAGACCTATTCATACTACAACACATGCACACACAAAAGCATACAACAGCTAATATTCCCCACATGCAAATCGTAGGCGGCAGATAATAATGACCCAGGACAGATAGCTGGGAGCGAGGTGGGAAATGTGCTGATGTCTGCAGATTTGGATAAAACATTCATCTCCCAGCGAGGGAGCTGGCGCTTCAAAGACTTCCTGTTTCCCAGCACGGAGCGCCCTCCGAATGCACGGTTGCTGGCACACAAGGCACTGGATCCCAGCGTGCGTTTACTGCATTACTTTGCACTGCTCTTATGTAAAAGCGGCGGGAAGCCCTCCATATACACTCACAAGGTGCTTCTGTGTTCTCAAAACAGTGTCTACTGCTGGAGCTCAGTCAAGTAGTTTGCTATCTCAGATACTCTTTCTCTGTGTCTGTGTCTGCGCTCATGCCGCCAAATATAACCTAAAAATATAACACTAAGCATACACCTCTGCCCAGGTGTGAGCAGGTGTAACCTCACCTCACAGGTCTACCAGGGTCAGTTGGTACAGGGTGACCTCACCTTTGGGGTCTACCTGGGTCAGGTAGTAGAGAGTGCAGCTACTTGGCCCGTTGGACTGGATCAGGTAGCCGGTGAGCAGTGAGACTGCTCTGACGTAGTCCTTCTTGGGAGGGTGTTGCTGTAAGGAGTGGAATGGTTGTTCTTTAACACACAACTCCGTAGCAGCAGCAGTCTCAAACATCATTCCTTTGGCCTAGCACATTATTTTTTCTTACCCTCACCCCCAAAATAAAACTCTACAAACAATGTAAAAAAAAAATGCACTGGTTTCTTTTGAATACGAAATGTGAATTGCATTCTTTAATTAAAACAGATTTCTAGTAAAAAAAAAAAATAGAGAAAATACAATCCAAGTCATTGATAAGTGCCCATAATGATCCAAAATTAGAGTGATCAATGAACATTGAAGTGCAGAGAAGTAGACACAAAGAAAGAAGAGACAAGGAAGTTGAGAAGAACAGAGTAAAGTACGACAGAAAAGATGAGTAAAGGAGAAAAGTTGAGTAGATCAGAGTAAAGTAGAACCAAGTGGCGTAGAATTGAACAGAGTAGACAAGAAGAGGAGAGGAAAGGAGTGGACCCTAGAGTTTAAATGGCACCATTGGTTCTACTACAATCAACTTCCCTATACATGTCCCATTGCTCCGAAACCAGCAGTCAGTGGCTACATTGTTACCACTGCCGTGAACAAATTAAAGCCTGCCACTGTTTGCCGGGCTAATATAAGAAATTAGAAAAAAGTATTCCCGCACAGGTGAAAATAAAAATAGGAGCCCGATGCAGGCTTCCAAAACTTCTCTTGTCTTGAACATCCGACATTAACGATTCAACAGGCAATAAGGACAGACGTAGAGAAGGAAAGACGTACGGGGTGTTTGACAGAGTAGTTGATTATGAGGTAGTCGTTGCCGAGTGGTAACCAGGACCTCATGGTTACAAAGTCTCGGTTCTTCAGTGGACTCGGACACTTCCCTGAGCACACAGGAGTGAAAAACACAAGACAAAGTAAGATTATGCCTTGTTTAGGTCAACTCCCAATAGTTTTATTTACATGTGATTACTAATCATTTCATGGACACTTTTTGCGTACATTAAATTCTAAGCGTGGATGAATCTGTTTTGGAATCATGGATGATTCCAAACAGTTGGAATGGAACCATATTACCCTGAGAGTTACCATTTATAATCAATTAACATTAGATCAATATAATTATGACACGATGGGAGGATAGTTTAGTGGCTAGGATGTTTCATCCAAACGGTTCTAGGAAAATGTGCTAGTATTAACAATGCAGATATCTATCATTGGTTTGTTGTGTTCCGCTTCACAAAAAAAGCATACATAGGGTACAAGAATAGCATCCCATTAGACAAAACTGTAATAAAGCGCAGTGTAAACAATGTCAGGTCAGGTCAGCCTTCCATATTGTCCCATTTTAAACTGGTCGCTCAGGTCTCCACGCCATCCCTAGATTTCCCTTTTACTCAGAGCTCATAGCGTTTGTCCACTAGGTCAACAGGTATGCAATGGAAGGTCTGTGGAGAAGAGTTCGGGGGTAGAGTTCGGGGTAAAGTTTCAGGTTCAGTTTCCTGTTTACTGTTGGTTGTGTTTGCGAGGGGGCGACCGCGTTATTATGATTTCCAGAACGGTTTCTTTGTTTGTTGTGTTGGAACTCCTCGAGATACACAACATAAAATCATGAACAAAGGTCTCCGGATCCCACATAGAGATATGCCACGTCCCTTTCTCTCTACGCTCAGACACTGTACCTGTCCCCTGCTGCCACGAAATACTGTCATACAAATGGGTGGTGTTGTTACAACCCCATGGAGGGATTGAAATTGTCCAGTACATATGGACGTTCCCCTCTATTAAGTTGACATGACATGTTTTTGTTTTGGACATTAATATACACTAGACGTCTTATCAACACACATGGCAATAAGTCAACCTTCTGAGGATAGCTATGGTCCTCAAATGGGTTGGCTTTGACTCCTCTTGTCACACTAGATTATATTTCATATTCTGTGAGACAGATTCTGTCTGCATACGACTGTCCTACATTAAACAGGGATTTGGCCTACAATGCACTTTCTGGTTTACACAACACGCATGCATGCAGGCACACACACTCCGTTTCCCATGCACTTATGTTTGTTTTGGATATTTCTCTCTTGCTCTCCCTCTACACCCTTAAAGTACACAACTCCCTTAATGTAACTCTGAATACTTGCTAGATGTTAGATCAAGCATCGAGTGCTGTTTTCCAAACTGCCCTGAATCCTAACAGGCCAGAAGGGGAAACAAACTACACCTTTACAATATAATAAATGCTTTCAAACAACCAGTCAAGTAAACCCCTAAACGTTTATATCCAAACAGCCAGACTGGTTAACAAAGTACACATCAACCGCCCCAGAAATAGAAGGCAAATCAACACTTTGTAAATAAATGGTGAGCCTTACAAGAGTAGTAGCCAACGTCTGCATTGACGGTGAGTCGTCCGATATCGTAGGTGTCAATCATGTTGGTGTCCCACTTCTTGCGGTAGCTGGTGTCATGGAGGACGTCATACACCGTATCCGCCCGCACGTCTTTACACGTGATCCGCATCTGAAACCCGTGCAGAGAGAGAGGCCTTTAAAACGCGGATTCTAATTGAAGGCTTCACAACTCATCAGAACAAGAAACAAAAACGAATTAATAAATTCACTCTGATTCTTATAGCTCCTCTGCAGTGTTTTTTTGGTTGCGTTTTTCACGTCTAGGTAATGCAGAAGTATGTTGTTAACTGTGTAGCGACTTCAATCCTGACGGCATGCTTATAATTGACCAGCCTTGCTTATAAGTCGCTTTGGATAAAAACTTAGTCGGCCAAATCAACAAAACGGAAGGGAAAATGGAGCAGTATTCAGCAGTGGCGATTCAGCACTGTAGTGCCATTTGTTCATAATGAGGCAGAGGCCGCTTGATGCAGACGGTCTACAACAATATAATGGGTAATTACCAGTGTTGGGAAGGATACTTTTAAAATGTATCCAGTTACAGAATACAGAATACATGTCCAAAAATGTAATATGTAACGTATTCCGTATCATCACTCAATCTGAGTATTGTATTCTGAATACTTGGATTACTTCCACATTGAATTGCATTTTATAAGTGTAGGAATGCGGCATCAAATCCTGCTTACTAAACAGGCCTATTCTGGTGTGTTCTTCTGTTTAAACTGGCTGAATGTGTTAGGCCCAAGTCTCCCTGAAAGTGCACTATATTATATAATTTGCTGTAGAGGAGTAAAGACTATAAGGGTATGTTTATGCGAAAGATATTTGCTATTACCCAAAAAACATTTCACTGAGCGTGTATAGTGCATAGGTGTTGCCTATAAAATCACCTTAAAATAAAGAGAGAGAGAGAGAGAGAGAGAGAGAGAGAGAGAGAGAGAGAGAGAGAGAGAGAGAGAGAGAGAGAGAAATCATTCGTCAAAAAGGTCTGGGGCGGGGTAAAGATAAAAAAGTGGGGGAAAGCGTCTGTGAAAGTAAATAATCATGGATATCCAGCGGGCTGCACTCGTTGTGATATTGATTTGTTTCATACAGTTGTGGACCGGTCGAACTCCTTCTCCCTCATCCTGGTGCTGAATGTGTTAAATGCATCAGCATTTTTATGTGTGTTTTCCAGCATGCGTTTTATGTGAGTGTCTGTCCAAATACCCAATAGACAATCCGTCTCCTCTTGACTCCATGTTGAGCCTCGACTCAACGGTCCGACAATTTGCTGCTAGTCTTGGAGTTACCGCTAATCAAACAATAACTCCCATAATGCGCGCGGCTGAGCGGGTGCCTGTTACGTCCAAAGGGGCGTATGCTTTGTAGAGCTGGATCGGACCGAGCTGCGTTCGCTTTCCCATCTCAAGCGAACCGTAACGGACCAAGGTCCGTTTGGAAGCGAACCGAGACCAGCTGCTCAGGGAGGTCTCGGGCGGCTGATTTGGTTCACATCGAAGGGAGGTGGTTGCATTCACACCAACGCAAACGTAGCGAACCAAAGGGACCAAACTCGTTTAGTGCGCACTAAATGCTGTTGGTGTGAAAGCAACATTCAACAATGTAACTATTCTTACTACCAACAATTTAAATTGTAACTGTGACGAAATACAGTTAGTTATAATTTGTATTCTGAATAAGCAACGCCGGTACATGTATTCCGTTACTCCCCAACACTGGTAATTACTGTGCAGACGTATTGAAGCCAAGCAGCACGTTATCTCCTCTGAGCAATTCATCAGTCTAACGTCTCTTCAGTTATAACGGAGAAACGACGCAGAGCACTGGTGTTCTTGCAGGGTTAATAATGCTTGATCAGAGTTACTTATTAATGATATGAGAGAGAAAGAGACAGAGAGAGCGAGAAAAAGAGACAGAGACAGAGAAAACAACAATAGAGGAGGGAATAAATATATTTCATACAAACTTTGAAAAAAGTATTTTCATGATTTTTTGAGTGAGATAATCATTTCTGAAAGTACTCCGCCTACGGTTACCAAACGAGCAAGTCAGTTTCGGCGCCCCCTCCTACATAGGAAGGGGGCGTTTTCACAGTTGAATGTTACCGCCCACTTCCCCACTCCCCTCCAATCAGAGCACAGGTAAGATTTTGCGGACCAGCGGACGAGCAGCTCCGGCGGGGGGAACTCTGCGGCAGCCCGGCCGCTCAGCTCGGGGAGTACAATCCCTTTCCCTGGAGGACTGCCGCCGAGCTCCCCCCGCCGGAGATGCCAGACAGCTCTGGTGCGGGGAGCCCGGCGGCAGTCCGGCAGCTCAGCTCCCGGAGTACAATCCCTTTCTCCTCCATGTCGCAGTTCATGGACTTCAGAGAGTCAAGGCCCAAGTTCCTTTCCCCCAATTCTTCTCAACCAAGGCATGGTTGATATCCCCCACTACGAGTCTTTACTTGTCGTGGACGTACCAGAGACGTCATAACAGTCTTTATGATTCATAATATCATCCGAGACGCACATAGCTTTTGGTCGTGATTTTAGATATAGGAATATTATATAAATACCCATAAATAATATTATTATTATTATATTATATAGATATAGAGCTCCAGGAGTCCGCAAACGGCAACAATCCCTTCTCCTCCACGCTGTGGTTCAGTCTAACAGCTCATTGGTCAATGGGCAGCAGCTCATTTGCATTAAAGCTACAGACACCAGAAACAGCGCATTCTGAAGGGACTGAAACAGAGGGGAATAGCGGTAGGCAAGATTTTCTTTCCTAAAAGCTATTTCCAGCAAACAGCTTCAAAAACATGTTTTCTGGAACTCAAATACAATGTTTACTTGTTGGGAAAACACCATAGTATGTCTCCTTTAAACAAACCTGTTTAAATACTGAGAGTCAAAGTTTTGGACAATTGCAGTCCCCCCCATTTGTTTAACAATGTGTTTTGAACTAACCCTAACCCTAAACACAACACAGTGTTTATGTTAACAAACAACACAACTGTTTTCTACTTAGGACCTCATTCTGCTTATTGCAAGAAGAAACTCCGGTGAGGGGGGTTGGGGTGTGGGTCGGTGGTGGAATTCAAGTGGATGGAGGAAGTAGGTTGTAACATTTTCCACTGTTGTAATCTCATGAGGGTCGATTCGGTGTCCTACTGTACCCTGGCCTGAGCGGCAGCTATCAGACACTGTAGCCGGCTAACCCAGCAAAGACAGTCCGCATGTAACTCAATCAGCACGCTTCTCCTGCACCCCCCTTAAACATTAATGAATCCATTTCTCTGCCTCTCAAAAATAAAAAGAAGACAGCTCTAAAGCAATTTTGCAAGGACACTCACATCATAGTTAATGTGATACAGGAGTTATGGGAATTATTATTTGTTATGTTTTATTATTAGTATGGAATTACCTCGTGAAATAATGATATTCTCTAACGATACGGAGCACTACAAGAATGGAACGTTGTGTATGTCTAAACCCAAGCTTTAACCGATTGAAACTGAACAGAAGATGTAAACTACTACTTCTTTTTTTTAAGGCAAAAAAGGCACCTCCATCACATCCAGCTGTCAGAATGTTCAATGACACCAACAACCTCCAAATTTCTCTTCACTGTCTCCCTCTTATCGTTGGTATGTAGTGTTGTCACCGCCTGCCGAACATTTAATATTTAATGTATGAGAAGATGCGCCTGGCTGCTCCTGTAAGACCAACTGAATTATTCAACCCGTTCCTAAAATCATCCTCATTGTCTTGGCCCTGTCTTAGGGGAACTGAACATAATAGGTCTAGGGGCCAACATTTTCCCAGAATATCACATTAAGACAGAAACATCCATTTTTGATAATTAGGTTGTTTTGGATACTGCAAACATTATTGGTTTAACCAACACTGAGCTAAACCAGTACAACCAGAATATCAGGTGGCGGCGATATATTTGTACTTTGGCTTTAGATACATCTATATACTTTTCTTCGTTATCATTATGTTGAATGTTAATGGGAGACTTTAAGGGACCACAGAAGTTTAGTTCAGCACCAGCAACCATGTCACCCCGGATCAATTAAGTAATCTGAATAAGCCATGGCAGTGTTTTTGTGGGAACTGAGTAACGTAAGAAAACCTACTTGGAAGAGAACTTGGCAGGGCTCCCTGGGGTTCAGCAACACTAACGGTACTCAAGTTCCAGCTCACTAGTGACCATCCTCTTTTCCACCTGAATCTTTCAGCAAGCTGATGTGTTCATCCGTGGCCTGCAGACTCCTGGAGAGACCTGAGGCATTTAACATGGCTATGCTAGTGTTCTTGTTGTGTTCATCACTGTCAGGCTGAGCTAATCTTTGTTTCTATGTTCTGTGCTTTTGTTGTGTTCTGTGCCGTTAGCCTGGCTAGGCTCCATTGTCATGGAGTTCACCACTTGTAGGCTAGGCTGTGTTGGTGCTCTCGGCTAGCCAAGTCAGGCTAGGCTAGTCTGTGTCCCTATGGTATTCATTGAAGCCAGGCTAGGCTAATCTGTGTACCAATGGTGCTCTATGATGCAGAGCTAAAATAGCCTGTGTCCCTATGGTATCCATTAATGCTAGACTAGTCTGTACCTTTGTTGCTCCATTCTGAAAGGCTTGTCTGTGTTCCGTTGGTGTACTTTGTCGCTAGGCTCTGCTACTTTGGTGTCATTTGGTGATTAGCAAGCCTAGTCTGTGCTCTTTTGGTGTTCTTTGTTGCTTGGCTAGGCTAGTCTGTGGTGTTCTTTGCTGCTAGGCTAGCATATGTTGCTGCCTAAAAGCCCACCTGGTTTGTAGATTGATCACCCCCTGCATAAAATCATATTTCTCAAGGGTGTCTTGATGACACTTATATAAAAAACTAAGTCAAGATGGGGGGTATGATTCCAGCCAACTTGAGGCATTAAGAGCTCATCCTTTTCGCAAGTCCAACCTTGTCTTACAGCCTCCATTATCTACAATAACAACAGTAGATGGCATTTACCAGACGCTTTTATCCAAAGCGACCTACAGGGAATTCAGACACACAATTAAGGAGCAGAGTTTGGGTATCTTGGAACAAAGAGGCAGGCTTGTCTAGACAATGGGGATATACCCAGTACCCTTCACTTGGGAGTTAATCTCCCATCCCTAGCTATTACACTATCTTGTCCAGTGCTTTCTAATGCATTACCTTCAGCATGAGCCTTGCATAATGTGGGCTGTACGTGACACGTCATGCATCAAGTCAATTCAGATTTTGCTTATTCTATTAGCGGAGACTCCGTGCTACGTGTCAATGATGCCATAAGTTGTGATATATATTATTCAAAAACAAAGAAACGCTAGACCACATACAGGTAGCTGGATGCCTTGACCATTCCTGTGAATGAAACATGACGACTTTTACCTTGCACTGACTTTAATGAGTTTCAACATTTACCCTCTAGGCACGCATCATATGTCTAGCTAGCCACATCCCTAACCTTACCCTAACCATTTTACGCTCTGTGTTTGTGAGTCAGGGAGTATGTGTGTGTGTGTGTTTGCCTGCGGTGCAGACTATCGTTGATCGCTGTTCTAGTGTGTTGCGGTGACTGGACTGGATGCCTGGACTCTCCTCATGGTTAACCGGCCAGCACCACATCACCAATTTAATATGATGTGCATGTATTTACCTATATGCCAATTATGGCACCCATTGCACTCCTGACCATCCCTGGAAGAAGGGATCCCCCTACTATTGATCCCTCTTCCTTGCTAATTCAAGGGAGTTTTTTCTTGCCCTTGTGGGGGCTTGGGTAAAGGGGGGTGTCATAAGTATTTGGCCTGTTAAGCCCTTTGAGACTAATGTAATGGTGATTAAGGGCTATACAAATAAAATTGAATTGAAAATTTAAGAGTCCCTGTACTACAGAAACCAACAGATGAGGATGGTCGCTGATATTACTGGTAGAGGTCGCTAGGATCATACCCGGTCACATGAACACTGGTCATGACCTCATGTGACCATAGAGGTGAAGACTGTTTGTGGTTTGTTTGGTTGGAAACATTTCATCAGTTTAAAATAAAAAAATGACATCCACAGCGTCCATATTTTTTAACAGCCTTGTTAAAGTGATGTACAACATAAATCTGTACTTTACTTATAATTATGCAATTGTGGATTACCAAGGTGTGTCAATTACTGTACAGTCACTTGGTCAATACAGGCTGGGGGGGGGGGGGGGGGCTAGGCTAGTCTATTCTATGCCCCTTTGGTGTTCTTTGTTGCTAGGCTAGGCTACTCTGCCTAATCTTCGCTGTCAGCTAGTCTAGAATTTGTTTTTGGGATGCCCATTTTTGCTGGTGTGGTCAGTCGGGAATACTCGAGAGGTAAGTTCCCAACATTTGGTTGTTGACTTTTCCATTAGTGGCATTAGTGATCACTCCTTCAGCACACAGAATAGCGTAAGCATAAGGTGCTACCTTAAAGTCTACCTAATTTGCAGATTTATTTACCTTAATTCGCCTTTATTGTACTCCTTATTTTTGTAATATTGTGAAACTTATTTACTGATTTGCTGTCAACCTGCAAGAAGCGTCTGCTTATTTTTAAATTGTGCAGCGATACCTCGCTTACAAGCACCTAGTCTTTAAAACATTACAAAAGTTTGGACAAGTAAGTGTCAGGCTAGTTCACAGCAAGATCAGTGTTCAGTCCTTCCGGGGCTCAATCTCAAATTATCCGGACCTATCACCAGAGAGATGATCTATGACCTAACGCAAAGAAGATGACATCAACAGAGATGACCTACCATCTAGTGCTAAAAACAATCACAAGCAATAAGTGAATTGATCAAATTCTGATAACCAATCAATACTTGTTGTTCTTTACCAAGTTAAACCTAGAATAGCATTTACTGCCTCCAGGTTCACAAATTTAAGAGATGGTGTCTCTTATCTCTTACGTCCACCAAACGTACATCTCTGATGTCGTTTTGGGACTCAGTTGAGATGTAATAGCCTACACTTTCATGTGTTTTGGAATGAGTAGTTCTGAACCTTCTGTAGGGGAAACAAAACCATGAAAATACTGTCAAACAACGAGATGAGTCATAGATACAGTAGAAAGATAGATTGCTAGATATAAACAAACAAACAAACAAATAAAAATAAATAAATACATACATGCATGCATAAATAAATAAATACGAGTATGAGCGATAGGCTACTCTATGATAACTAGTGATGTGACGATTTCGGTATCTGTATCTTGGTTCCGGGGTTCAGGACCATTACCTAAGTCCAGGCTACCAGCGTGGGCTGAGCCTCAAACTGATCTTTGTGTTTCGAGCATACAGCGGCGCCGCAGTGCAGCGAGGGGGAGTGCGGCAGCACCGGGAGAGATGCACCCTACTTGCCTTGAGTTTCTGCACCGTGTTGCACTCCTCAGCTCTGCACCACACGGTCACGCCTCCCTTGTTGTAGCGGGCAAGCCATCCCTCGTGGTTTTCGCATTGTTCTTTGAAAGAAGTGAAATCCGTGTCGTCCGGGATTTGGACAGGCATCTTGTGCAGGATACAATATAAGTTGCAATAATACAAAATAAAACAGGCCTTTTTATTGGCTGTTAAAACGCCGAATCACCGCCGTTTTTCCTTGCATTTGCTCCCCCCCCCCTCTCTCTCTCTCTCTCTTTTTTTTTCTTTAACCAACTGAGGCCAACCGAACGAAAACAAATCGCAACTTACTTGCCGGAGGGGAACACGGTGTAATTCACGCACGGTGAATGCTAGTGAAATGCAAGCAGATATTTCCGGTAGTCCAAACAGTCAACTGAAAGTGCAAAAAAAAAAAATAATAAACTGTTACTCAACCACCACTAAACCTCCCTGGATGTGTGTCCCTCTCTCTTTGCTCCGTTAGCAGGTGTGTGGGTGCTCCGGGTCTGCGAGTCCTCACCTGGTATCATTCGTCACAACCAAGAACGCCGTTGAATAGACCAGGTGAGGCGACACGTAAACGGATACCTCCCCGGTTTCCAGGTGAAGGCGGAGACTTGAACACGCTCGCTGCATTTAGTCAGACTGACTGATGGATAACAGATCAGGTGACGGCTCCCAAGGGTTATTCCTTGTCTGCGAATGCGTATCTAATACCACACACCGTGCTGTCCACACTGTACTAGGCGTCACGAGGTATCACGACAAATCACATTAAATATGAACTGATGCGAGACTAGAACTAAATATGCAACTTGGCTCTGACCGGCAGAGGGCACTGTGCACACTTGACATAGAAACGTTTGTGATAAAGACAGAAAAGGTGTGTGGGGAAAAAAGTGAGCGTGTGAGGGAGTGAGTGTGCCAGTCTGTGTTGCAGGCCAGCACATGTGCGTATTTTATGTCTGTTTGTGTGTGTATGTGTTTGTGTGTGTGTGTGTGCGGGGCGTGTGTCGTGTGTGTGTGTGTGTGTGTGTGTGTGTGTGTGTGCGGGTCGTGTGTCGTGTGTGTGTGTATGTGTGTGTGCGTGTGTGTGTGTGTATGGAGTCTGCGTACACATGTGTGCTGCATGTGTGAACATGTTCATATGTCATGTATGTGTGTCATGTGACGTGATCCCAGACACGCAATGTAAAATAACGTAAACTGGTAAATCCTACTTCCATCTCTATGGGCGGCCTTTGACCTCTCAGCATACTGCCTGGTAACCGGACCTCCGAGGCACAAAGCTGCACTTGTTCTAGGATCTATAGGGCATTAGGCACGCCTTATGTAACCATGAAGCCCAGCACCTACAGTGTTAAGTGGCAGATTCTAGTTGACTTTATAATTTGTCATTAGTAATTCCACCTGATGACACGTGGTGAGACAAACCTTCACATGGATGTATTTGTCCGGAGTGATCACAAATCCTAAAAACAACTGCTTTGAATTGCTTTGAAACATGTGCGGACAGAACAGGAGCATGCCAGCTTTGCCCTGTTCTTCTTCCGATTATTAAGCACCCACCTTCCCCGCTCAAAACTCTCAAGCGGATGGAAATAAACACCACACAATCTGTCCTATCAGCAGTGCAGCTGATGACGAGTCATGTGATGTCATGGCGGTAGTAGGACATCATCCATCAGCCTGGCTCTGGATGACATCAGGCAAACCATTTAAGACCTTGTTTAGACTCAACTCTCTTAATGAGCGTTCCCAACCAAGGGGGTGACTGCTTCGACTCAACACATTGGCATCGAGCAGAGGTAAAACCCTTGAAGTCCTTTAAGGGCTGATTCAGTTTCCATGTCGATGCAACGCAAGGAGGGCCCGCAAGGACGTAAGGGGTCCGTAAACCCCCTTGCGTTGCGTCGACGAGGAGCCATAATCAGCCCTTCAGGGTTTTGCTATTTCCCTCAGTTTGATTTCAAATTGATAGGTCCATAGTTTTTAGTCCTTATGTCGTTATTTTGTTAGCAGACAGGATGATTATTAGATTTAGAGTTATCTTTTGAACTTTCAAATAGCTATAACAGCTACATATTTGCTGTGACACCAGAATATCCTGTTTGGGGTAGTAAAGTTCAATTTATCTTTTCTGGTTAATGAACCTTTCCAGTGGGTTAGCGAGCTAAGTAGGATGTTTTCTAGTTGTGCTTCTTAGTACAACTGCCTTCCTCATTCATTTTGATCCTCCCGGCGATAGTTGAGGTAACACTTTTTCCAGAGGGATCTCTGGAGGAAGCAGCAGGTGAGGGGTTAGATGGCTGGGCGCTCCGAGGACAGACAATGTATCAGGCCGTTGGAACCGATCCGGATTTAGCTGCGTCACGTTGGATGAATTAAACATTAGCATTTCATCTGCATATAGTCATCCTCACTGTTTACCTTTCACAGTTTAGACTATTTGCACATGTCCAAAGCCAGCCCTGTTGAATGGTAGCTAGGAAAGCAAATGTCAGGTCAGAGCTGTAGAAAATATGTATAATAGATAAAATACAATACTATTATGTACTTTTATCTTACGTATCTCATTATACAACATTGTATTTATTTATTATTATTGTATATGTATAGTTTGATTAAATTGCTGGTAAAAATTCTGGTAACTTATTTTTTGCATTAAAGTAAAAGCCTTGTTCTCTGGCTTTGTAAGATCATAGTATGTTTCCTCTTTTGCGTCTAAAGACACAGATACTAGGGCAATGGGTTCTTGGTATTTGAGAGTGAGAGAATGTTATTGTGTTTACACTTTACAATAGCATTAGTCAACATGAGTTAATTAACAGTTTACTCTCGTGCAGTAACCCTTAACTAATTTATTGTATGTTTACTAATTGTGTTCATGTTAACTAAGGAAATAGTGTTCATGTTGACTTATTCATTTGTACATTATTTAATATGGTTAAGTTTGGGGTTAACCCTAACCTTAACCCACTACCCCTAACCCCTATTCTAATGATCAATGTTGATGCTTGTTACTGCATTTTCTAAAGTTAATTAATGGATTATTAATGTACTCTGACTTTTAATAAACAACAGTTTGTTCCGAACAACTGACCAACTAGGCGCTGTTTGTGTACAACAGACACACTCACTGATGTACCATCTGTTTGTGGTAGGAGACCTAGTGAACTCTACACAAACAGCCTACATCAACATGTTGACAACGTGTCTACTGGTACCCTGTTGGAATGTCTGACTTTGCGGGGTCCTCGTTCAAAGAGGAAGAATTCACTAAGCACCTTGACACATGTTAGTGTTTAAGGTTAAGGATGTTTTCCCAGGAGAACTCATCTGCACGGTAACAATAAACACAATCCTGCATTCTCTGCCAGATCCCCCACACATGACCAAGAAAATCATCCCAGAATATTTATTGAAGAGTTGAAACCTGCAAGCCATTTAACCTGGTGAACTTTTGCAATGGAAGGCAAGGAAATCCTCCCTTTATCATAGAATGACAAATATTATTTAAATAAAAAAGGACCCTTGGATACAAAAATGGAGAAAGGGGAAATAGCAAAAGCAGAATTAACTGTAACAAATGTTTCATGTTCATAAGATTGAAACATAGCTTTGACTACTGTTGATAAAAAGCAGCTATTACCGTGGCAACAGGTCTAGACAGCTGTCTGCCAGAAAACCTTGATCACAAAAGAGCCGCTATTAGTGTGTGTGTGTGTGTGTGTGTGTGTGTGTGTGTGTGTGTGTGTGTGTGTGTGTGTGTGTGTGTGTGTGTGTGTGTGTGTGTGTGTGTGTGTGCTTATAATTTATCAACTGACTCACTGTCGGCCTCTCTGTCGGCCTCTCTGTCTGTCTGTCTGTCTGTCTGTCTGTCTGTCTGTCTGTCTGTCTGTCTGTCTGTCTGTCTGTCTGTCGGCCTGTCTGTCTATCTGTCTTGAGACTATTATTACTTCAAGATCATTTCAGCACAGACATGGAGAGTACGAATGATGCCGATCCAGCAGCAGCAGACTACTATCGGCATAATGAAAACTCCCTGTTAGGATGTCAGTGAGAAGAGGAGAGGGCCAAGTATAAATCTCTGTGGTACATCTTTTTTTAAACAGGTGGGACTTAAGTTCACTTCACTCCTCCAAAGGGGTGAAAGGCAGTGAAAGGAAAGGAGGAGTATCATCGACAAAACAACAGATCTCAGTCAGGATGAATGCAGTAAGAAGAAGAGAGGATCAAGCAAGATCCTTTTGGTAAACTGGTTTTCACCCAAATGGGGTTCACTTTCTCTCTAAATCATCGTGCATGATCTACAAGAGAGGTATGTCTCAGACGATCGTGCACAGTCCATGTAATACAAGGTTCAGAGAAAGCGGATGGTACGATTTGAAGGTTACCTGTGTTAATGGTCATGAAGCAGGGTGAGAAAATATAATTTAAGCTGAAAATGTTCACCACAGTGATTACTATTATGATTAGGGTTTTATTGAGGACTAGAGTTTCCGCGGGTGTGCATTGCGTGCACGCTCATCCACCTAGTTTTAATTTAACCCATTCCTATAACGTGGAAACCCTGGTGGATTATGTAACACATTTCTGAGTGCATAATGTAATAACATTTTGCCCATAATGTTACAACTTTTAACATTTTGGTTCAACTATTACGTAATAAAGCAATCATTTTATCCTTACATTATGAAGCGAGCATAATAATTTTCTTCTTAAAAGCCGTTTTCACACATGTCCTTCGCATTTTCGTCGCATTTGTATATCAGGAGATTTGACCCTGAGGGTGATTCACACTTTATGCTTTATATGCGGACATCGATATCGTTCAGACATCAGTAGAATCAATGGGGGGTTTAGGGGGGTGGGCTTACAAGGAGTGGGATATGACGTAGGGTCTAAGTTCGCAAGAAGAGGGATAATTCAAACTAGAGTCACTCTAGCTTTGGTTTGACCACAGACAGCATGAAGACAGAACGGGCATAACTCATCGCGATCATCTTAAATGTTGCTGAAATGATGCATCGATTGATGAAAGATTGGAGCATGAGTTAGAGAAAAATAGAAGAACTGACGAAGAAGATCGGCGTCGCGAACGACTGCGTTACCGGAGAAAGAATGGGTAGTTGAATCAGGGATAGTATTATTCAGGTGATTTTCAGGGTACAAATGTCAGGATATGTTGTTCACATATGCGGCTCATCAGGAAAATAGCAGGAGAATATCCGGACTTACACAAATGTGTGAAAGCAGCTAGTGTGTGAGCATTTGATTACATTATAAAATGAGTCAATATCATTTGGGTAACAGAGGTAATTGTTCAATGGAAGGTGGAGTATTCTATGCATGCAAATCAATTATTCAATAGCTTTTACTGTTATTCAAGGCTCAAAGTGCATTGACATATTTAAATGCATGGCAACTTCTATTGCTTAGTTGAAGATAATAATAACAAACAGCTTTTTCTGAAACTGAAAATGTGTGTTTACAGAAGCCCCTTAGTGAAATAAACTAAGTGCAACAACAGCTATGGCAGAAACCTACGTAACTTCAGTGAAATAAAGCACCGGCTTGTGTGGGGGAGAGGGAGGAGGTGGGGTGCAAGGCCAAGATTGCAGATTGTGTATTGGCTACCTGACGTGAGAGTTTAAGATGTTTTTTTTATTTTTAACCTCGCCTAGACAGGCAGCAGTAGCCTACAGTCACACAGCCTGCACACGAAACATTAGAAAAATAAACAAATAAAACAGTCAGCATGGGGAGGGGGGATATCAATAATGCAAGACAATTCGGGTGGCTCAAGGAGGAGGGTAATATTCAATTTGAGCAACAAAGTGTTACAACATTTCTGGAGGCTCAAGGAGAAGAGTAATATTACATTTTAGCAACAAAATGTAGTCTTGCGGTGGACTCTATAGATATCAAGGGCGTAGGAACCGGGGGGGACGGAGGGGACGTGTCCCCTCCAATATCGGAGACAGGCGCATTTGTCTCACCTAAAAATTATACCGGATCTGTCAGGTTTCCGATATGTGTCCCCCCCCAATGTTAAACTCATTCCTACGCTCCTGATAGATATATTTCTGTTATTGACATGTTTTTGTTTTGTGTTATAGGGATGCTGTCTCCTGAAGATCGCAAGACATGTTTGTTGAAATGTGGTCGGCGCAATGTTTGAATTTAACGGTTTTTATATGATAAAATAAACTTGATGCCGTTGCGTTGTCAACGTGAGAAATTGTCTTTTCACTTTTATCGTAATTTCTACAGTCTATAGACAGAACGTCTAACCTGAACATACACACACCGCACGCGTGCGTGCGGTGTGTGTATGTGTGCGTGCGTGCTGTGTGTGTGTGAGCGACGGGCTGCTTTGCAGATGCACACTTGACCAACTGTTGAGAAGCAACTTGTCCGACAGGCCTGCTATTATAATAGTAGGACATAAGGTTAAGGTCATGATTAGGGTAAGGGTAAAGGTTAGAATAAAGGTTCGGAACAGGGTTGGCAGCTGTTCTCCAGTTGGTTTATGTTAGTATTAAGTACAAAAACAGGCAAGGCAAGGTAAACTGTCTTGAAAACTTCTACTAATGTAGAATGGTGCATAGGAGAAGGCCCAACCGATGACAGAGTGGCTGTGTTTTTGAGATGCTGGTAGGTTAGACGTGGGTCAACACTGGAAGGTGAAAACAGTAAAAGAGA
The DNA here is from genome assembly GCF_949987615.1 of Pollachius pollachius. Lineage (NCBI taxonomy): Eukaryota > Metazoa > Chordata > Actinopteri > Gadiformes > Gadidae > Pollachius > Pollachius pollachius. Next base: position 16,304,960 of record NC_136943.1, on the reverse strand, counting down.
TGATATCTTGAAGTAAGAGTTACTTGAAAAGTTAGAGATTTCTCACGTAATGACAGCAGGGCTTTTGTTTAATTTGAGTTTTGCTACGTTGAATTAAAATGAGTCATTATTCAATCTGACTTCTAAACAGACAAATTGAGCGAGACATTTGATACATCATAAAGAAGGAATGTTCATGTTGTATGGCAATCTCTGCCCCCTGATTTGTTGATTTATGCATCCGTTACTTCAGTGATTTGTGTAAATGTGTCCATCCTATTTCAATTTGTTTTAAGGTTACTATTTTGATCAGTCTGTGGCAGAGTCACATACAGCCTTCACACTATGCCAGCAATTAGGGGTATTAAATTAGACTAACATACGTCACATATAATGAGCCTAAGAATCACATATGACTCGGAGAGAAACACAGAAACTCCATAAATATGGAACATGTGTCAGAAGTATAACTCAAGTCGAGTATATCAAAAAACGGACAAAAGTGAAAACTTATCATGCAAGTACTTTGCATGATTAATGAATATATCAATGTATCAATTCCATTCACTATTAACAATGCATAAAATTTAAGAAATTTGTGCAATAATAAAATATATACAGTTTAACCTAGCATTACTTGCTAGCATGCAGATGTCCTTTAGTTTAGAGTCACAAACTCTAAACTGCACCGAGACAAATATCTGTCTTCTGCTTCTAGTTCAATGGATTAAAGACAGGTCTTCCATGGCCACCCCATCTCTGCCTAGAGGCTCCTCAACCTTCACCACTTCAATAGAACCAATATAGGAAAGGGCTGACGACAAAATACCTCCCAGTCAATGGAGTGCTATGATACCCAGGGAGGGAAGCAGTGTTGGTGGGGTAGATTTATTGGTCTGCCCCCTGTAGAGTGGACACCCATAGCACTACACACTCCTGGCTAACGCTCCATGGAAAATATTAGCTCACTGACAAGAAAATCTGTTAGTTTAAAATGTTATTTGGGAATTTTTTAATGTGTTGTGAAGTGTATTTGGGCAATCCGGAAAGACAATAGCTATGGTGTATGCATATATAAAAGACCAACAAACATACACAAACACACTGTATAGCTATTTTAGAACACACAAATAATATTATTCCTACATATTCTAAAATATGTATTTGAACATTTAAGCTTTCATTTAAGTTTCATGAATTAAATAAATTCACTAATACAGCTTCAACCGTCAACAAACATGCACACAGAGATGCACACACACACACACACACACACACACACACACACACACACACACACCAATGGTTGTTCAACGTCAGTGTTCAGGATTGACAGAGAGAGAGAGCGGCAGAGCAAGACAGGATAGAGAGACAGAGTGAGAGGAGAGTGGGAGAGGGTAGAGAGCAGAGGAGAGAGAGGGGGAGAAGGGGTAGCGAGAGAGAGAGAGAAAATGAGAGGCAGATGAGAAAGAGGATATGATTTTCAGAAAGATAGAAACAAAGAATATACATAAATAAATGTCTTAAGAAAGAGAGTAAGGTAATTAGAGACACATAGAGAGGTAGAGAGAGATCGTCAACCCTACGATGCTTAAACTTTTCTGTAACATAGTCTAATTTTTTCCTGGATATTCGTTTTTTTGTATTTGTCTTGTGGCAACGTTAAGTTCCCCGTGCCAATAAAGCCCTCTGAATTGAGCTGAGAAAGAGCGTGTGGCCAGGCTATGGGAAGGCCTAATTTCCATGAGGCCAAACCTTCCACACACTGATCCCCTATTACCGGACTTCCTGCTGCCTGATAGGGTCAACTTTTCGGTAAAGCACTTCAGTTTTTTCCTCCAATTTGGGTTCAAGTGTTAATAGTGTTCGTCCATCTTCGCTCCCTCCCTCCCTCCCTCCCTCCCTCCCTCTCTCTTTCCCTCCCTCCCCCTGCCCTTCCAGCTATGGTGAACTTATTTTCTGTTCTATAAACTACCAGCTGCCTTTCTGGTTCCACGCCCACTGTGGAATCAAAATGACCCCCCATACTTTGAAGGTCTTTACCAAAACATTTATTACAGTGTGTCTATAAACCCACTCTCTTCTCTGGGGAACAGAGAGGCAAAAGGGAAGGGCAGGGGGTGAGGAACATCCTTCAACAAAAGCTGGCTAAGCTCTTCTGTGTGGTTTCTGTGAGTATGATGGCATTATGTGTGACTAACACAAACCATGGATTATGGTTTGGTGCTGAATAAACTTAATTTATGAATGGGAAAGGGGAATTAGGTCAGATGTCAAAATGGTTAGATGTAAAATAGTATGGACGAGTACGGATGGAGTATGGATGGAGCAGAAGATATCCGCCCTGTATCTTCTCTGTACAATAGAGTCTGTTTACTTTTGGCCCATGGGATGTGACCACTACAACGCAAGTCCGTTGGCTGCTTGCCAATAGGAGCAGCCCAAACCTACACTGTATTCTAGCAGTGAAGGTCTACTAGACAGACGTTTTGCTCCAGTGCACCATGCGTTGAGTGTGTTATAATGATCGCTCTTGCAGGGAAATAGTGGTGAGAGGCAACCGAATGCAACCAAACCTTTTGGTGGGCGGTACTCTATTGGATTCAACCGGTAACGTGTCCTTCCGCCCACCATATATGGGCCTTCAAACTGGGTTTAATCTCACAGTCACTGAATACAGTTCTGAATCAGATCTTGGTGAGTCATTTAAGATTAGTAATAGAGAGTGGAACAAGTTCACAGGATAGTTGTTTGGATTTTTTCCTCATTTTCAGTGTGCGGTGGTTTGTGGCTGAGACAAGACGGAGATGTCTGGGAAAAAGAAAGGTCTGGGGTCTGATGAAGTCATTGGACTCCATGAGGGGCATTTAAAAACGCTAAATTTCAATTGTCAATTTCAACAAGCATGACCTTGAGGTCAGATACAGACTTTTGTCTTAGAAACGCTCACATTTCTTTCTCCGGCCTCCTATTGTGTCTTGGCTATTCAAGTTAAATAGAGGCAATGGTAGATTTTGTACTTTATTCATTTTTATTGCTCTTATGTCCCTCACTCTAGGTTTTTGCTGAGCATCTGTCCGAACACATTATAGGATAAAAGACAACTTAGAAATGGGACATTAGGCAACTATTGTTGTGATACATTCATACTTCTTTCTACTCTGTCATCATTGTTGGGGTGTGTGTGTGTGTGTGTGTGTGTGTGTGTGTGTGTGTGTGTGTGTGTGTGTGTGTGTGTGTGTGTGTGTGTGTGTGTGTGTGTGTTGAAGTCACCCAATCACGCGAGATATATCTTGAAAGACATTGACCTTTTGCACCCTGTAAGAAGCACGATAAGAACTGCCACTCCGAAAGCATCCAATTCCGAGGATATTAGTTCAGTTTCAAGTCAAATCCCTCGGACAGGCTGTAAATCTTCCCTGAACTGTGTTGTTACAATCCCTGAGGTGCGGTGTATTGCTGAGTGGGCTAACAGATTGAGACGGGTCCCCGTGATGCCTGCTAGGAAGTACGTGGAAGAAGAAAAAAACCTGAGGACGTCCATAAGGATATTCCATCATAAAGGTTTTAATAGATGTTTCCATTCAGGTTAAAACTGTATGTGTAGGAGTTCAGCCCTTTGTTGTAACATTAGTAATCTCTCCCTCTTTTTCTCCTTTCTCTCCATCCCTCTCTCTCTCTCTCCCTCTCTTTCTCTCCATCCCTGTTTCCTCTACCCTCCTCCAGTTCATGATACTCCAGATTCAGTGTATGTTTGGCTGTATTCTCTCTCTCTGGACTGCCAAATTGTAAATGGTTGTGTGACTGCCTGCGTGGGTGACACACTGGTGTTAAAATACAAAACGTTTTTTGTATTCTTCTTGTTCTCAACCCACTGGCTGAGTGGGTTTAGCCGTGAGGCCAGAGTATAGGTCATCCACAATTTTGTATTTGAATGATTTTCATTTATCTGTATAAAAGTCAACACAGATGGTCTCAAAGAAGTTGTCCAAATAATTGTCGTTTAGCTTGATACAGTCCAGCAGTCAAGAAGGCTTCAACCGATGTTTTTACTTTTGGCCAATTTTAACTGTGTGTGACAGGGAACACCAAACTTTATTTCTGTTGGCTACTGATTATTTCATTTAACATGACAATGTGATTAGGTCAACTATTGACAATTAAAATTTGACCAGGAAAAAAAGTTTTTTGTTGACTGCTGGAATCCGACCAGCCGCACAGATGCTCTGCTCAAGAGCCATTGTGCTTTGGAAAACTAAACAAAAAGTGATTGAATGTACTTTCCCCAAGTGTTTTCCAGGCACTTCAGGCTTAAATCTGACAACCTTTGTACCAAAGAAGATTCATAGTCCTCTGTGTGGTTGGGATCCAATTCCTAGACAGATAAGCTTTCTTTGTACTGGTGGCCCAGGAGAAGTTTTAAAGTAGTTCTCAGCTACGAGGGAAGACATATTTATATATTTTTCCTTTGGCAACTTCTGATCTATAAGCCTGCAGCACAAACACGACAACTGTTGTAGGCATACGAGAGAGAGAACGGAGTAATTGTGCAGGGAACACAGATTATAAAGGACTGGGTATTTTTCTCGTCGTTGTTGAAGATATTTCCCACACCCTCCTTTCTTTTCTGTGAATAGGTGACTGTGTTGATCATTTTAAATATCACTTACCATTTTAGCAGCCAAGCAGAATATTTCCTGAGCTGCAGCTGTGTTGGTTAAAGGGTACTAACTCAACCACAATCCTTTAAATGATAGTTTCATACACTTGCTAATAATCTGCGATCCAGCCTTCATACTAGTTATAACAGAACTTCTGAAGGGAGACAGCACAGAACCATGGACGGAAACCAACAACCGAAATGGGGTGGAGTTACGCCTGTTTCCTATTTCAACCGAAGTAATTGTCTTTGCTCGTCTAGATAAAAAAATCAGAATTGGATTTATGAAGTGTGTTTCTGCAGTGGCCATTCTACACGGTATTGATTTTAAACCCTGAATGACACTGTGTTTTTTTTTTTGTTTTTTTTTACAGTTTACTACTGCTGAGTTAGTTTTCACCGATTTGTTGCGTCGAAATCAACATGAATCGAAAGAAAGTGAAATCACCGTTCACCCAGATCTCAGCTTGTCTGCGTTTGACTTTAGGTATTACTCTAAAGTCTATAGATATGAAACTAAAGTATGATTCGTGAAAACGATCTTGATAATTACTATAGGTGACCATTGATAGTCTCAATTCATTAACCTCTGTTCTTAATAACATGCCATTATCTATTTCATAGAGGTCAACAATATGAATGGAATGAAAATATATCCTTGGCATTGTTGGTGATTGTTGCTTTATTACATAGAGACGTTTTTCTTTATATTTCATGTCTTTCCAATCCTGAAGTAATGCACGAGGCTCCTCCCCCCACCAGAGACACCCGTGCTATAAATACAGCTGTTGGTGCGCTGGTGGAGCTGTCTGGATTGTAGAGGGTGGAGGAGAAGGGCTCCGTTTTAGTCGCCGAAATGAAGCATCTTACTTTGTTAGCTTTGGCCTTTACCTTGATTGCGACGATATGCCTTGGTGCTAAATCTCCCTACCAGGCAGTTTTAATGCATAGCAGAATAAGAGGCAGGCCACATGGGTAAGTCCCCCAAGAAAACAAAAAAAGCCGTGCGTAAAAGTTTTGCGTAAAGTGAATCCCCCTCAAGTAAAGAATAAATAATGATTTTCTGCGTGTAGTTTCCCCAATGTCTAATCTTGTATTCCACCGCTATGTTGTTGTTGGTTTAGACCCAATGTTTGCGCCATGCAGAAGATCCAGGGGACAGATAAGAAGTACTTCACCAACTGTAAGCAGTGGTATCAACGCAAGATCTGCGGCAAGCCGGCGTGAGTGCAATTTACTACAGATGTATTTCTCATTAAGTAGTATGTGACTCAATTCTGGTTACTTATTGAGTTACTTATTACTCATATTCATAATGTATGATTGATTTAATATTGAAAGTGTTTATAAATAACACCTATATTTGATACGGCTCTATTTTTGTATAATATGGGCCTATTAAGCCTTGGTTTAGTATGCCATGATCTTATCTCAAATTAAATCTGACAAATCTGGTGTAATTAGTCGCCGACCGCCCGGCAACTCATGGCTGTATTCTGAATGTTTGTTTCTCTCTGCGGTTCCAACGGAAGGAATTTTACCGAGGAATGTCCAAGCTCCCCGGAGGTTATTCCTCGTTCACTTTTGCCAACTTTCCTCTGCCAGAGAGCCCATCTGAATGACGTTACTAATTACTAATTTGTCAATTGGAAGAACATTCCGTCATGTCACTGTGGCATAGCGCAACGCATTCACCCATAGGCCCAACGCCAGCGAATTGCGTCATATATTTGTGATAACTAATTATTACAAACAAAGAAATAATGTTGTGTATTTTAATAATTCTCCTTAATTTATTATACTGGCAGTGAAAGAACATTTTACATCCGAAAATGTATCGACTTGAGGTGTTATAATTTAAGGCTTATGCTTTCCATGTTACACGGTGATTTATAGTGCTGGTTATAAAACAGACTTCTCAACTCGCACACACACGCTCACATGCACAAACCCGCTCTCACACACTGACATGCACGCGCAAACAAACGCTCACACAGGCTCTCACACACAACCACACATAAGCACACACACCGCACACACATTTTAATGAGGCTGCATCTGAGTTTGGGGAGACAACAGATGCCCAGCTGTGCCACAGGACACAATGAAACATATTTGACCCTATGTGTGTGCTTGTGTGTGTGTGTGTATGTATGTATGTGCTTGTCGGCATGAGCGTTGGTTTTGCTTTGCCCCAGAGTGTTTACAGACCTGCATCCTGAATAACAACAAGTTAAACATTAGAAAAAGCAACAGAGATGAGATAGAGATGGCGAGAGAGAGAAATAAAGATGAATATGGATGGGGAGAGACAGTGACAGAAAGTGAGACAGAGAGAGAGAAATTGCGATATGGAGAGAGAGAGAGAGACTGAGAAGAAAGATAGGAATATGAGGAACTGGGAGGGCGGTAGAGAAAGCGAGAGGGAGACAGGCCTCCTGTGGTTCTAACTCTGATCTTATGAATGTGATAATGACTGCAAACACGCGGGTATTCGAGAGTGGCAGCCATTATTCCTTTTATTACTCTCTTGGAAACTCTGCTTAAGTTGCGCATAAAATCCAGTGATGCTCCATTAACTTTTAATGAAATCTGTGAAAAAAAGAAGGGGGGGCATTTTCCTTATACAGTATACCCTGGCAAAATAAACAGAGGTAGGAAAATCGTTCTTAACGGTTAGTCTGTTAGTTAGCGATCAGGGTGGTTGAAGGGAAGCTGTCATAGCATCTTGGCTAACACTGTTACAATAAAGCTGGTTCTGACAGCGACCAGGGCCGTAAACTGTGGTCGTAACTCAGTTTCTTTCCAGTGTTTTTGGCTGGCTAAGACCACATCTGTAAGAGGTTGTGTTATGAAAAAGGACAGTCAGCATAAATGATTCACCACCATAGCTGTAATATAATGTATCTGTTCCTCTTTACTCATGCTGTTCCCTTTATCCATCTTCCTTCGTCATTTGTTCTATTTTTTCCTTGTTTGTTTCTATTCAGTTAATACTTCCCTCTGCCTCTTTTGATTTATTTTAAATAATTTCTCTTTGCAGCTCGTTTTCTTCTCCTCCCCAATCGACTCTCCACTTCTCTCCCCCCCTCTCACCCCCTCTCCCCTCCCTGTATCACCTCTCCAGACAACTTTATCCTCTACTCCCCCCCAGCCCTCCTCTTTTCCCTGCTGTTTTAATTAATTTATACAGTTCACTTTATTTATCTAATCTCTCACCTGTAAAAGTCACCTGTAAAAGCCTCTGTCTTGCCTCGTGTGTGTGTGTGTGTGTGTGTGTGTGTGTGTGTGTGTGTGTGTGTGTGTGTTTGTGTCTGAGAGAGAGCAAGATAGACAGAGTGTGCCTTGTCAGTGTATGGCTGTTTAGATTGGCATTGGTATTAACCCTGAAGCTTGTGTGTGTGTGTGCAGATGTTACTTGTTAGGTAGGCACGGGGCTGTGCTTCGGTGGAAAGGGTTGGTGGGTTCCGACCCCCTCCTCCCCCCAGCCAGTCCCGGCGGAGGAGAGTCTGACGTCTGATTAATCTGCACATTCATCGAGTCCAATAGAAACCATTTAAGTGTGTGTGTGTTTGTGTGTGTGTGTGTGTGAGTGAGTGTGTGTGTGTGTGAGTGTGTGTGTGTGTGTGTGTGTGTGTGTGTGTGTGTGTGTGTGTGTGTGTGTGTGTGTGCATGTGAGCGGGCCTGCATATGTGTTTATAAACTACAGTACTCCTGTGTTTGCCTCTTATCTCCAGTATGGAAGGAATTGGTGAAGTGTAAACTTCACTTTGATGGCAGTTACTGTGATTCATTCATTTCATATCAACAGGAAATGGGGAAACCAAGAGGAAGTGGGTGGGTTTAGCCGCAGGCGTTTCTGGACTGGATGGCTGCTTGTAAAGGACAAGGTTAGGAAAGTAGCCGAGGTTTGAACGGATGCCCTGAACACACACTCACACACACACATCAATCGCAGAAGGAGTGAGACCCCCCCCCCCCCCACACACACACACACACACACACACACACACACACACACTGGATTCACGTTTCCACAGAGTCTTAGAGAGCATCATTGAAAAATAAAAACACAAAAAGACCTGGGTAAACACAAAGAACCCGCACATTCTGTCAGAGGTTATTAAATGACTTTTACAGACGGCCTAGCACCACTGGGGGATGGTGGGAGGGGCAGGGACAGACAAGGTTAGCGGTGTGTTAGGAAGCTCTGCTCTGAACAATCCTGGTCTTTGTGTGTCTGGGCCGGGCACTGCGCTGTGTTGAGGGGGGGGGGGGGGGGGGTTCCAGTAGAGCGATGTTGAGGTGGGATAGGTTTGGGGGGGGCGGTTAAAGGTCAAACTGATAGTTGTAACGTTGCTATGGAACAGTTGGCACTGACAGAAACCCCTTTCTCTCTGCTGTCCCCTCTCAGACGTAAACAAACACAAGCATGGCAAGACATGCACTCACATGAAGTGCTTCATCTTCAGTCAACTGATATGACCCATTCTCCCTTTGTGTTAATGCTTGGCACCTCGAGGGTCTGACGACTGTTTGCTTTAAGCGGGAATTTATCGCAAAATCGCACCATAGTTCTGGAAATATCTGCTCGATGTTTAGATACTAGATATCATCATTTACCGAAGCCACATTCCGCTTGGATCCCGGTCTTGCTGGATAGGGCCCATCTCGATGGTGTTGTGTCTGTTTTTACGGTCGAGTCAAACTCATCCCTTTTCAACGGGGACAGGATGATCTGCTTGCAGGTCCGTCTCCATCATTGGGCTCAGCGTGGCCTGCTGGTTCTTAACGGCCCGTTCTCCTCACCAGTGTCCCTCAGTCTAGCTAGAGCTTCCAACTCCACACGGCCGTGTGCATCTGGACCTGAGCATCTCCGTCTGGGTTTCTCCAGCCTCAGCGCTGACTGGTACCGGGGGGGCCGCAGTACCGGGGGCCGCCCAGCAGAGCCCAGCACTCGGGGGCCCTCGGCCTGTTGACTTTGTCTGAGATCCGGGGCTTCCACTTGTGTTTGTGTGGAGACCATGTGTCAGGTTCCCCCATCTGGTTCCTCCATCAGCCTGGCTCCGTCCCTAGACACCACTTTAGTGCACCCCCCTCCCTCACACACACACACACACACACACTGCTCTTCATCTCCCTCTCGGTTTTGCTTTTACCTTGGTCTCCCCATTCTCTCTCCATCCCTCCCCCCCCCTCTATTCCAACCGCTCTCATAGTCTTCTCTCTTCCTCTAACCTTCTTCTCTCTATTTCTCCATCTTTCCCTCCCTCCCCCTCTCCCTTTACCTCACCCAGTCTCCCATCTCTTTCTTTCATCATTATTAATCCCCATCTCTCCCTTCCTCCTCCCCCCTCTGACATCCTCTCTTCCTCTACCTCCCCCATCCCCCCTGACCCCCCTTCTCTCGACATCTTCAAAACATTCCTACCCCCTCACAGGAGCTGATTGCTGACATCTTTGCAGTGTGTGTGTATGTGTGTGTGTGTGTGTGTGTGTGTGTGTGTGTGTGTGTGTGTGTGTGTCTTGACATGTGGGCTGTTTACAGTATTTTTCCATCCTGTGATCATGGCGTGTAGCATGTGCATGCCGTGCTCCAGGAGGACCCAGCAGTGCATGCTTTTGTGTACTTTGTGTGTGTGTGTGTGTGTGTGTGTGTTCGTGTGATGTTTTGAGCAGATATATGGCCTCATGAGAGCAAGATGTTCACGTGTGGGGTCTTAGTGTCTTTAATTGTTATCACTTACACTCTTTCCTCTTCAGCTAGTTGTTTACTACGGTTTCTTAAGCAATAATATTTTGAACTCATAATAGTTTCCCATTGCTGCAATGAGATGATATAAGGTAGTTAAAGTAAGGTCATCTAGATTAATCAAACATAGATAAAGTCTAGTTAAAGTCATTAAATCTTAGAATATATAATAACTGTTATGGTATTGCTTTCCGATATGATACGAAATTGTGATATAGTAACTCGCAAAATTCACTACACCGCACACATATGAAATGAAGATTTATGTTCCTAAAGAAACAAATCCAAAATACATTCCAAATATTGGAAAACGTCAGTCCTGAAAGGTTGCTCCAGATCGTTTCAGATATTTCCATTTCAAAGGAGATTCCTATCCTAGCCAATGCCTCTACAGTATATATACCAATGCCTCTACAGTATATATACCAATGCCTCTACAGTATATATACCAGTGCCTCTACAGTATATATACCAATGCCTCTAAAGTATATATACCAATGCCTCTACAGTATATATACCAATGCCTCTACAGTATATATACCATGCACACACAGACTAACAACAGCTAGGACCGTATAGGAATGCGTTGACGCTGGAGGGTCTCTTCGGCTCCAGCGGCCATGAGCCAGACACCCAAGGATAGAAAGCTGGTCTCCCCGGCCCAGCTGGTGTTGTGGTCTGGAGCTCCTGGGTCTCCTCACCACAAGTCTCCCCTGGAGACCCCCACGCCACCGGGTTACCTTCTGCAGATTCCTCTGCTTTCCTGGAGGAAATTAGTATTTTACGAGTCACCAAGAGAGAGAGAGAGAGAGAGAGAGACAGAGAGAGAGAGAGAGAGAGAGAGAGAGAGCGAGAGAGAGAGAGAGAGCGAGAGAGAGAGAGAGAGAGAGAGAGAGAGAGAGAAAGAGAAAGAGGGGGGAGGGGGGGGGGAGAGCGAGAGAGAGTGAGAGAGAGAGAGAGAAAGAGAGAGGGGGGGGAGAGAGAGAGAGGGGGGGGGGGGAGAGAGAGAGAGAATATTGTGTGTATTGAAAAATAGACTCTATATCTCCCAAATATCCCCCATTGGCAGATTTGGACTGTATTGGATCAAATCATCTGCAGTACAGATATTGCAATATTAAAATGCATTTGATTTCCAGTGGTGTACAAAATGCTGAATAATTTGTTAGTGCACAGCTGGGTTCTGTTAGTCAGAGCATTTAACAAAAACCCTTACAGCAAGGGCCAGTATTCGGAAAAAATGCCGTCTTATCCCAGCAAAATGGCCTTCCTCTGGAATGGAACCCGCGTCGTCCGGTGTAATCGATGCCACCTTTCCATGTGTGTGATGAAGGGGATGGATAGATGTGTTCATCATGTTATCATGGTTTGGTTTCTATGAGATTGTAAGATTTCTATGCTGAGGTTACTATGGTGTGTTGACCTTTTGTTCCCATTCCGTCTGCAGGGTGATCAGCTACGAGTGTTGCCCTGGTTACGAGAAGATCCCAGGAGAAAAGGGTTGCCCTGCTGGTAAGAGAATGTATAGCAGGGCTGCTTTATATTACTTATTATTATATTGTATAAGATTATATCATATTACACTACACTATATCAAACTATATGACATTATCTGATATTAGATTACCTAAAATAAAATGAGATGCGGTTATGATCAGATTTAATTTGATAACATTCAACTCAATACAATTTGATCAGATTACATTAAATTAGGTTACATTTGATCAGATGAGATCAAATGAGATGAATGAAGATAAAATCGGATCATATTATGTTAGATTAGGTTGAATCTCATCAGATTATGTTATATCATGTAAATTCACATTAGATTACAGTAGGTTGGATTACATTAGGTAACAATAATAAAATATAAAAAGAAACAGATTCAATAAATCTAATCCGGTTTTGTTCGATCAGATTCGATCAGATTAGATCAGAATAGAATATTCTTCAATAGATTACATTGTATGCGATCAGATTGCGTTAGATTATATGAGATAACGTTTTGATCCCCCTCCCTGAACCCAGCGCTCCCCCTGGTGGACATATACAGCACCCTGGGCATGGTGGGGGCCTCCACCACCCAGATGTACACCGACAGGGCCAACCTGAAGGAGGAGATCGACAGGCCTGGCAGCGTCACCTTCTTCGCCCCCAGCAACAATGCCTGGTCTGCCCTGCCCCATGTAAGTATCATCCCCCCCTCTCAAATGTGTGTGTGTGCGTGTGTGTGTGTGTGTGTGTGGTGTGTGTGTGTGTGTGTGTGTGTGTGTGTGTGTGTGTGTGTGTGTGTGTGTGTGTGTGTGTGTGTGTGTGTGTGCGTGTGTTAAGTACACGTCCACTTCCGTTCAAACACATAAGCAATTCTTGGCATTGTGCATGTACCTGAGCATACACTTACACACTCCCCTTAAACCACCTCTTGCTTTTGATGAAGGCTCAGCATGTGTTACCCCCTTAACACCTTAAAGGTGTACCGTCACGTCCTGCCATTTTCTAATACAAGAGAGAGTAGGCTACTGCCCCATGCTTGTTTCGCCGCAAATGGAAATGGAGTTGTTGTTAGAAATGATTGCGCAACGCACGTGAAGCGCACTTCCCCAATTAAAGAAAACGGAGAAAGGCTTCCGCTTTAACCCTCTCCATGCTCTGCGTTTGCGTCGCCCCCTTCAGGAGATCCTGGATGCTCTGGTGAGCAACGTGAACATCGAGCTGCTCAACGCGCTCCATTACCACATGGTGGACCGCAGGCTGACCAGTGAGGACCTCAAGCACGGCTCCTCCTTCACCTCCATGTACCAGGACTTTGACGTGCACATCCATCACTACCCCAACGGGGTGAGGAGATCCACGGGGAGGGGGAGAGGACGACGGGGGAGGTCATTTCAATTGGAATCAAATCAGGCTCATTGAAACCCCTGGTAGCCAGTAACTGTAAAGTTCAACTCATTTAAAATAAATAGAAGTATAAATAAATAAAGTATTAGATTATCAAATAAATACATTGATAACCAGTCCGACAAAATTACTGGATAGACAGTAAGCAAGCCTGACAGATACATTTAGACGCTTTTATCCAAAGGGACTTCCATACATACATTCACACATTGACGCAACCATGCAAGGCTACAGCCAGCTCGTCGGAAGCAGTTAGGGTTAAGTGACTTGCATAAGCTCACCTCAACACTCATTTAGGAGGTATCGGGATCAAACTAGCAACCTTCCGGTTACAAGTACACCCGCTCTACTATCTGAGCTTAGCCAGATGGTAGCCAGGTCGCTAGACAGATAGATAGATAAATAAATAGATACTCAGAAAGACAGATAGATACCTCGGAAGAGAGATACAGGGATATAGAAATTGACGGATAAATAGATAGATAGATAGATTGGTCTATCTACCTAGCTATCGCTCAATCGATAGATATACAGGCAAGCAAATCGATGGACAGACTGACTCTATACTGACCCGATGATTCTTTCCTGCAGATCGTGACGGTGAACTGCGCGCGGCTGATCAAGACCGACCAGCACGCCACCAACGGGATAGTGCACGTGGTGGACCGCGTCATTACAGCCATCTCCAACAACGTCCACAGTTTCATCGATACAGATGACGACCTGGAGACCCTGCGCGTGAGTGTTGCCCAACCGATGAACGCCGACCCATCGATCCCTCAATCACCAGTCGACGAGTCAAGCAGCCACTCATTGCTCTGTTTTATCAAATGTTCAGGAAAGGCCGGCATATAAGCTATTGATATTTGAGGGTTTGACAACAGTTCTAAATAAGCCTTTTGGCTATAATCTTGCTCAATTATATATACAGTGGGGCAAAAAAGTATTTAGTCAGCCACCAATTGTGCAAGTTCTCCCACTTAAAAAGACGAGAGAGGCCTGTAATTTTCATCATAGGTAAACCTCAGCTATAAGAGACAAAATGAAAAAAAGAAATCCAGAAAATCACATTGTCTGATTTTTTAAGAATTTATTTGCAAATTATGGTGGAAAATAAGTATTTGGTCACCTACAAACCAGCAAGATTTCTGGCTGTCACAGACCTGTAACTTCTTCTTTAAGATGCTCCTCTGTCCTCCACTTGTTACCTGTATTAATGGCACCTGTTTGAACTCCTTATCAGTATAAAAGACACCTGTCCACAACCTCAAACAGTCACACTCCAAACTCCACTATGGCCAAGACCAAAGAGCTGTCAAAGGACACCAGAAACACAATTGTAGACCTGCACCAGGCTGGGAAGTCTGAATCTGCAATAGGTAAGCAGCTTGGTGTGAAGAAATCAACTGTGGGAGCAATTATTAGGAAATGGAATACATACAAGACCACTGATAATCTCCCTCGATCTGGGGCTCCACGCAAGATCTCACCCTGTGGGCTCAAAATGATCACAAGAACGGTGAACAAAAATCCCAGAACCACACGGGGGGACCTAGTGAATGACCTCCAGAGAGCTGGGACCAAAGTAACAAAGGCTACCATCACTAACACACTACGCCGCCAGGGACTCAAATCCTGCAGTGCCAGACGTGTCCCCCTGCTAAAGCCAGTGCATGTCCGGGCCCGTTTGAAGTTTGCTAAAGAGCATTTGGATGATCCAGAACAGGATTGGGAGAATGTCATATGGTCAGATGAAACCAAAATAGAACTTTTTGGTAAAAACTCAACTCGTCGTGTTTGGAGGAGAAAGAATGCTGAGTTGCCTCCAAAGAACACCATACCTACAGTGAAGCATGGGGGTGGAAACATCATGCTTTGGGGCTGTTTTTCTGCCAAGGGACCAGGACGTCTGATCCGTGTGACGGAAAGAATGAATGGGGCCATGTATCGTGAAATTTTGAGTGAAAACCTCCTTCCATCAGCAAGGGCACTGAAGATGAAACGTGGCTGGGTCTTTCAGCATGACAATGACCCCAAACACACCGCCCGGGCAACGAAGGAGTGGCTTCGTAAGAAGCATTTCAAGGTCCTGGAGTGGCCTAGCCAGTCTCCAGATCTCAACCCCATAGAAAATCTTTGGAGGGAGTTGAAAGTCTGTGTTGCCCAGCGAAGGCCCAAAAACATCACTGCTCTAGAGGAGATCTGCATGGAGGAATGGGCCAAAATACCAGCAGCAGTGTGTGAAAACCTTGTAAAGACTTACAGAAAACGTTTGACCTCTGTCATTGCCAACAAAGGGCATGTAAAAAAGTATTGAGATGACGTTTTGTTATTGACCAAATACTTATTTTCCACCATAATTTGCAAATAAATTCTTTAAAAATCAGACAATTTGATTTTCTAGATTTTTTTTTTCATTTTGTCTCTCATAGCTGAGGTATACCTATGATGAAAATTACAGGCCTCTCTCATCTTTTTAAGTGGGAGAACTTGCACAATTGGTGGCTGACTAAATACTTTTTTGCCCCACTGTATGTGCATTGTCCCTGTTAAAAAAAACGTAAAATAGGAACCGACTCAGGATTTGCAGCCACTGTCAAACTTCACTCATTTTTATTAGTGGCAGATGTTGGGTTAAAACAGTGTGTGTGTGTGTGTGTGTGTCTGTGTGTGTGTGTGTGTGTGTGTGTGTGTGTGTGTGTATGTGTGTGTGTGTGTGTGAGGTTGTGGGTTGTAAGCATTTTCTGACCTAAGAATGACATAGGACAAAAAAAAAATTTCAAATAAAAAAGCTTACTGTGGTCTCAGTGCTATGTATGTGTTTGTGTGTGTGTGTGTGTGTGTGTGTGTGTGTGTGTGTGTGTGTGTGTGTGTGTGTGTGTGTGTGGGTGTGTGTGTGTGTGTGTGTGTGTGTGTGTGCTCGGCATGCGTGCCCATGTGGGTGCTTGTGTGTGTGTGCTCCGCGTGCATGCGTTTGTGTGTTTATGTGTAGACGGCCTTGGCAGCAGCAGGGATGACCAGCATGCTGGAGAGTGAGGGGCAGTACACGTTGTTCGCCCCGACCAACGAAGCCTTCGAGAAGATCCCCCCAGACACCCTGAACCGCATCCTGGGAGACCCTGTGGCTCTGAGAGGTGACTAGAACCCATGACAGCTGAGTAGGCCTGCTTCTCATCACAACACAGTGTGACGGCGCTTCCTCCAGGGGTAGTTTGGTCCCCCGGTCGAAGCCAGTGCACACAAACACACGCGTACACACGCATACACATATTGGACAGTGCACATGCACAAAGACACACACATGCAGTTTTGACAGATCACGCACAAATACAAGAAAAACACAGACACTTGCACATACATCCAGTAAATAGAGACTGATTATTTGCACAAAGAGGTACGCCCAGATAAGCAAAGACCGATTTCTGAACACAACAAATAACGACAAACAGACACACTCACCTTTGCACAGCAATACCTTTAGGAAGTGTAACATAGACACCGTTTTTCAAAGACTGATTACGACTCAATAGTCTTCCCATGATCCCTTGACTCCTAACCCCACTGATCTCCCCCCCCCCCCCTCGCAGACCTGCTCAACTACCACATCCTCAAGCACATGCAGTGCGCCGAGTCCATCGTCACAGGCATGCCCATGGAGACCCTGCAGGGCACAGTGCTGGAGGTGGGTTGCGACGGAGATCACTTGACCCTCAACGGCAAAGCCATCATCACCAAGACCGACCAGCTGGGAACCAACGGCGTCATCCACTACATCAACGAGCTGCTAATCCCCGACTCAGGTATGAGCGCCCTGCCTAATCTCCCAGGTAGGTAGACCACCGCGATTGCGCGAGCACCGGACAATATATACTATTTTTCTCTACTTTATACTGTGTAGTAATAATGTACTATTTCTTTTCACTACTGTTTTTGTTATTTTAGCAGATGCTTTTATCCAAAGGGACTTACAGTAGTATTTAAGCCCTGTCCTATTTACTTTCCTTCCGCCTCCGTTTTGTGGCCCTTTGGAGGGAGGAACACTATGTCCTGCTCCCACACACTTCGAAAATGGGGTCGACTCCGACATGTGAAGGGCTTGTGCAGACATCGTAAAACGGTCACAGCAGGGGGTTGGTAGTGCGGTGCGGAAGCGTCTAGGAAAGAAAGCCTAGGGGTTTGGCTGCTGGCCTTGGGGATCGAACCGAGTACCTTTCCGCTGGGAAAGCTACTGCTGAAGTAGAAGTAGTAAGTAGTTGGAAGTACAAGCTTGTTGTAATAGGAGATAGTAGTATAAGTAGTAGTAGTAGTAGTGGGTGTCGTCTGTAACTGGTTTGTCTCGTCCTTAGCTAAGACCCTGTTGGAGCTGATGGAGGGCTCTGCAGTAACCAAGGCCCACCAAATGTTTTTGGACGCTGGCCTGGGACCCCTTCTGTCTGGGACAGAGGCCCTGACCCTGCTGGCCCCCCAGGACGATGCCTTCAAAGGTCCAGCCCCCCTCCTCTAGCTTGACCTTTACACACACACACACACACACACACACACACACACACACACACACACACACACACAAACTCTCTCTCTCTCTCACTGTGTTCAGTGTGTATCTTTGTGTTTTCATTTGTGTGTGTTTGTGTGTGTGTATCCTAGTCTATGTTATACTGTGCTAACCCTATCTAACCAAACTTCATGTTGCTAACCATATATCGTGCTAACCTTATATACTCTAACCCTATGTTGAGCTAGCTCTATGTTGTGCTAACCGAATGTATCGTAACCCCTGATGTTGTGTGGTTTTAGAGAGCTTGACGATGGACGGAGAGATGAGGAAGTTGATGAACAACCATGTCCTGAAGACCCAGCTGAGCTCCAAGTCTATCTACCACGGCCAGGAGCTCGAGACCCTAGGGGGGCTCAAGCTCAGGGTCTTTGTGTACCGCAACGTACGTAGAAGCCTCACCGCAAATCCATCATCACAATGTCACATTACATTTGCAGTAATAGACTTCAACCCAGTGCGGCTACAATATACAACTGGACGAGCTGTGCATTTGGATTAGTCATTCGTTTTTCTGTCTCTCTGTTTACATTTCTCCCTGTTTCCCGATCTCTCCATATCGCCCTATTTCCATCTCCCCCTTTCTCTCTCTCCCTTTATCGCTCTCTCTCTCTTTGTGTTTCCTCCTCTCCGACTCACCCTTTCTTTCCCTGGCGTATAGGGAACCCCTCCTGGATGGTGTTCCTCTGCTGCTGCTAGTTAGGTCTGTCCTTGGTCTTTGATGCTTGTTGGAAACGGTAGCCAGTTTTAGGAGAAATGGTGCCCTTTGTCTTTCTCAGGAGTATCGGTTGTAGTGTTTCGACATCTGCTTATTGTAAGTGACTTTGGGCTTGTTCTCACAGACTTGCTTGTTTGCTTGGTTATTTGGTGAGATCTGGTGATCTGACTGATCGTCAGTCAAACAGGAAGACTTTCTCCTGATGCCAGAAACCCGTTGGGAAGGCTGACTTTCCAAGAGTGGATGTTATGTTATGTATCCGTCTGACAAGCCTTTTGATGTGGTTGAATTGGTAATTTTTCCGTCATTCATTCATTTATTTTCTTTATGAGGTAGCTAGAAAAATGAATGAGAGAATTATGGCCGACAGGAAGCCGTATGGTTAACCAAAGACTGAAAGACAAGACTTGGGGGAGACTTAGCTCAGGAGGTGGAGCTTGTAACCAGAAGGTTGCTAGGCCAATCCAAGGCTCCTCCTAGCTGAGTATCGAGGTGTCGCTGAGCAAGACACCTAACCCTAACTGTTCCCAATGAGCTGGCTGTCGCCTTGCATGGTTGACTCCCCAGTCGCTATGTGACTGTGTGATTGAATGGTTGTTACTTTGGAATAGTTACTTTGGATAAAAGCGTCTGCTAAATGTAATTGCAAAAGACAACATAACCTACTTTGATCGCCACGATGGCATGGTGTTTGTCTTTGCCCTGTGAGCTGCTAAAAGTATCTGCTGTACTAGATTACCGACATTAACAACATTTATTTCCAGAAATGGGACACATTTTTATCGGTGACATAAGAGTAACATTTACCTTGAGGCATAATACAAAAAATGTGTTCCTGTACTGTATATACTGTATGTACTGTATACCAGTCCAGGCATTGAATCATATTTGACAATTGTGTAGGACTTTCTCAAACCATATTCACATGCAAATGTTTGGTTAAAAGAGTTTGTCAGTTCGATTTTTTTCCGTAACCTGTTAAAGAAGTATTTTCGTATGCCCAAGGCCAACCTTATTGACATAACTTGATAAATCTTTTGGGATTTTTAGAGGACGGTTTAACTCTGTTAGACACTTTGAAGTGGCCTGTGAAATGTTACTTCTAATCCACATGCACATAACCATGTGCCTTGAATTTCGGCTTCAGCAGGAACAGAACCACAAAGAACAACAGTAAACCTGGTGGTGTCAATGCCAAGAACGTCTCATTATACGCTTGTTTATTTATTTGACATAAGCTTTATTCCATTATTTTTTTTATCTTAGACGCAACTGCTTTGATTACGCAGCTTCTTCCGTGGAAATAGGCTCATTATCTACACATGTTTACTGTTTTAGCGTTGATTAGATAGGTGATTCATGTGCCAAGACTCAGGGGACGGAGCAGGAAAACATTTCCTTTTACAGCGTGGCGGCGGTACCAACGGCTTTAATTTGGTCTATAAAACGCAACCCACATTTTTTTCCATTTGACAATTTTCTTTTCAGATGCAAGCCTATAGGCTTATCAAATTAACTAGTTTTTTTATATAATGCTGGAAAAAGATAAGGATTGCATCCTAATGTGACAATTTAAGTGTATATTTAAAAAAAATCCTGATTTTTGATGAACCCTCAACGTTTCTAAGCTACCCTTTGCGTAGCTTCCCTTATCATACCTATTTTCCTAGCTACTTCCATTATCTTGCTTACTCCTCGATGCTACAATGCACTCTAGCTAGAGTAGACATTTCAAGCTCATGCCTAAAGCTTAGGAAACCGGCAGAAGGCGGACATAGCTTTAAAGATGTTGGAGAATCCCCGTGCTGGGATCTGCGGTGTGTTGTAGCAGCCCATAAGAAGAGAGGTTCTGCATTGTTCACGGGTCTCCTGGGTGTCAGAGAGAATCGTGTTACCACTCATTAATGAGCACTGCAGCCAACAACATACTTCCTCTGTCCCAAGACTGCTAATCCTTTCCAGACTCTATGTGTGTTTGTCTGTGTGTGTGTGTGTGTGTGTGTGTGTGTGTGGGGGGGGGCGGGGAGGGGGTCTACAGTGTGTGGGTGAGTGTGTTTTATTACCGACAAGCAATGACAAAATGGACACCAGTGTTCACCACAGGAGCACCCGTGACCCCTCTGTGGCCTCTCACTACTGCTTTGTTTCTGAGACGATGGGATCCTTAGCTCTCTTTCAGGAAGAGACGCACCACAGGGCAGGGCAGAGACAAGAGGAGGTTACCCAGCCAAGAACTCACTTAGTGGTTAAAGTACACAATGGAGCAGAAGGTAGAAAGTGTACTAGGGACTGTACTATTTAGTAGATGTTGCTTTTCCAAAGAAACTTACAGTGAATCCTATTTTAGATACATTCATTAAGGAACAGGTAGTTGGTTTGGAATCTCATTCAAAAGGACTTCTAAGGTTAAGCAGCAGATATTGGGGATTGAACCCAGAACCTTTTGGCTGGGAACACCTTAGCCACCAGACTGTGTACTAGATCATCTTGGCCCCTATGCTGTTTCGTCATCTCTTTATTTGGGATGTTATTTTGGCGACAGTATTAAAGAACCTTTCAAGGAGTTGAGGGAAAGACTTGGCAACTTGGCATAGCCTGAAATAAATACTACATTACTATGCCCTTCGTTACCTCTCGTTGTGTTCAGTCTTGTTGAAGTCTGAATGATTGCAGTCTTTTGGGGAGGGGGGGTTATTTGCTTGTGCCAATATCACGTCTGATCTGAACATCGGTCCCTGTTTATATAGTTTTAATTGACCATGGCTCTTTACAGGCATTGATTGACATCCAATGTGAAATTATAATTATGTACTATTGAAGTTATTAAAAAAATCCATTGCAATTTGCAAGTAACCAAACATTAGCAATCATTAGGACACCTGGTTGAAGAGGAAAACATTACATCAATGTTTTGACACCCCGATATAGATAGGTTAACTATTGGTTCACATTTGCATCCCATAATCCTAGACATAACCCTAATTTGACGCAAAATATGTTCAAAAAGCTAAGAGACCTGTCAATCGACTAATCCGCTTCATCGGGTGCATCTGAAGCTACGAATTACCTCTGAGTGGTTTGACCTTGATGTCTTGGTTCCCGTGTCTCTGTCCAGAACCTATGCATTGAGAACGCCTGCATCGCAGCCCACGACAAGATGGGCCGCTTCGGCAGCATGTTGACTATGGACAAGGTCCTCACCCCACCAATGGGAACCATCATGGATGTCCTGAAGGCAGACGACCGATTCAGGTATGGAGCAGTCGACCAGCTCAAGAGCTTATTTTTTATGTTTTTTCGTTTTTTCAGAGGGTTACTGCGTGTTCGGGTTTAGGTCAGGGAAGGATGACCAACAGGGTTGGTAATTTACTACTCTGTCATAAAAGCGCAAAGTTTCTATTTTTTTGGTATGAAGAATGCCCCCCCCAGGTCTCTTTATGGCTGTTTTATGGTCTTGCTGGTAATTCTTGTAGAGTGAGGTTTTAACAGCATCGCTCCTTGATCCACGGGTCAGGGCATATGCACTGCTGCCTTGGATTTTCTTTTCATTTCACTTTCCCTGTGTTGTTGTCCTCATAAAGTAACGGGATCGAGCACCATGCAGTGATTTATACTTCAGGAAAAAAGTCTTTATGGTTGACCCGACAACATCGTTGGTTGGTAGTGGTTTGACTTTGGATCGGTTAGAAGAACCAGGAGGATATTTTGTAATCACAAGACTTATTGTTTGGACGTATTATCTGCCGGCAATAACACGTCTCTAGTCTGTTTGGTTGTTTGTTGAACTGTTAAAATAAAACAGAAATTATCTTTGAGGTGACGTCCTTTGTGTGTTGTTGGTTTACCGCTGTAAGGGAACAGGGAGGGAAGATAAGTGTTTATATGATAAAATATGTCTGTTTTGTATTGCCTCTACAAGATAATAGTCACACTGCATTTTGGAGTGTAATTATCTATAAGAGCTCAACTAGCTGTTAAAATCAGACAAAAAAAACATAACAATGATAAATCCTAGTAAAGGTCTGGCCCTAATTTTGGAGTTAACTGTCACCATGCTTTGATCCTTTAATAGTCATGAGACAAGACATAATCACACAGCTGTGCAGTATGGCCACACTTAAATGCTTCCCCAATAGAGAAAGTAGGATTTACATTGTTTAATTTCCCCAGTTAAAAAGCAAATGAGGGCATAAAGTAAAGACAGTTTTAGTCCCAGCCCACTGAAAGTAAAAACACATTGATACATTCTTAACAATTGCATCATTACTACTACTACCTTAAAGATATATATGTTTTACTATTAGGCTATTGCTAATCACTACCTGTCTCTTAACAGGTTTTTTTGGTCCCTAATCTGTTCTGAATGTCCTGTCATGTGAATTTCTATGCGACTGAAAAACATTGATTTCCATGCGACTGAAAAACTAGAATTTCTTTGGGGATCATCTTTCTATCTATCTTAGGTGAAACTTTCCTCTCTGTATCTCTATCTCCAGTCTGCTGACAGGGGCACTCCAGACTGCTGGTATGACGGAGCTGATGAACCAACAGAATCTGTTGACCATCTTTGCTCCTACCAACGACGCTTTCAACGCTATGCCCAGACCTGAGCTCAACAGACTCCTGCGTAAGTCCACCACAGGGCCACGTCACCCATCGGTGTGTCGGGAGAACGCTGGCTCCTAAACTCTAGATATTTTACTGCAACTCTTTGAGTGAAAAATGAAAATTCGTGAAGGGAAAAAGGTATATATATATATATGTATATATATGTATATGAACTTATATTTGACCAGACTGTTGATTTAGACGCCACAGGCAAACTACTGGCTACTTCCCTGGAACATTGATATCACAGGCAGATGTTTATTGGGTCAGACCGATGTGCAGTGGAGCTGATCCACAACAACATAAGGAGCTGGGGTCGAACTTTCTGACCAAAATAAGTTAGGGAGCCAAAGTTGTCCAAGTTGTTCCAGGGCCACCGGGGTCCCTCTATCCCGACCGGACCTGAACTGTGTGGACAGGGTGGGAAACAGTGGATGGGCTTTGTCCAGAAAACCACAGGGGAGATGGTAGCACTATGGGGGTGGTGGGGTTGGAACGGCCTGGGGCTATGAATGGTTTAAGCATTACTTAATGGAGAAAAGACAGGAAGGAAAAAGAATAGCTGCACAATATTGCCTTGTGTTGTTTATACACGGCAGCCCTTGCGCCAATGACTCCGGTCGCGCTAAAGGTTTACAGCAACAGTCCCCCAAGCACGTCAATTTGTATTCCTCAGCCGGGGCAGAACAGCTGGATGGCTGGAGAGTGCGAGTGCTGTTGTTGTTGTACCCGGAGGAACGAACGTAGGATATTAGCCTAATAAAGGCATTGAGGAGCAAGACTAGAGTCTGTTTAGAGAGCAGTGTCCCGTGGCTATGGAAATACAGCCTGGAGGAGAGACTCACAGAGCACAGAGTAAATAGGTTGTCCCAAGGTGTTATGAGGGATGTTATTTTTTTTGCATGACATCATTAACAGCTTTTGTGTATGTGTATGTGTCTATCTGCCTGTCTGTGTGTCGCCCTGCCTTGCTGCCTGTCTGTCTGTGTCCACCTGTCTATCTGTCTGTCTGTTTGCATCCCTGTTTTTCCGTCTGTGTCTGGCTGCCTCCCTCCCTGTCTATGTATCTGTCGTCCTGCCTGTCTGCCTGTCTGTCTGCCTGCCTGCCTGTCTGTCTGTCTATCTGCTCCAGAAAACAGGCAGGAGCTGAGCCAGGTGCTGAAGTTACATATGGGGGATGGCATGCTGGTGAGTGGGGGAGTGACGTCCAACACTCGAATGCAGCCGCTGCTGGGAGAGAGGCTGGAGATGGGAATGGTAGGCCCTTTTCTCCTCCACTTTGGTGGACATGTTTAAATTGTTTTTCAACTTAAACCATGCAAACATGCTCCATGAGGACCCCCCCCCCACACACACACACACACCACACGGATATCATATTGATATTCAAAATACGTTTTGTGTATCTTGAAAGTGTGGCTCATGGAGTATTTTTAAAGTATTGTACATAGCATGTAATAATAATAATAATAATAATAATTGATTGAATTTATATAGCGCTTTTCTAGACCCTCAAAGACGCTTTACATTGAAGGGGGCACCTCACTCACCACCACCAGTGTGTAGCACTGTACAATGCTTTGATATCAAACTTGTTTTCTGCATAACCCCACGGCGTATAGTGAAGCTTAAGTGTTTATCTTGAGGCTTGAGTGTGCACATTAAATCTTACCTGTTTGTTTTCAGCATAACCACAGTGTTCAGTGAAGCTGGAGTGTGTATCTTGAAACTTGAGTGTGCATGTTAAATCGTACCTGTTTGCTTGAGTGTGTATATTGAATCTTAGCCGTTTGTTTTCAGCTTAACTACACGGTGTATGTGAACCGAGTGCCAGTGGTGGAGGCGGATCTGATGGCCACCAACGGAGTCGTCCATGCGGTCAACTCCATCATCGAACCCCTCCGTGAGTTCCGACCCATGACATCATAGGATGACATCACTAACATCACAGAGTATTTCACCGCACCAATACATGATGACATCACTAACCTCAAAGAGTATTTCACCGCACCAATACATGATGACATCACTAACCTCAAAGAGTATGTCACCGCAACTTCACATGATGACATCACTAACATCAAGGAGAATGTCACCTCACCATCACATGATGACATCACTAGCATCCAGGAGTATAGGCGCGTTCACTGTCCTGGTGATAACGAGACGGCTCGCCAGTGATGATGCTCACGCTTACGCGTGTTCCCGACAGAAGCCGTTCATGTGGGCTGCGTTGGGAATCTAAAAGTTCTTCACAGCAGGGGTTTTTTATCCGTTAAAAACCAGTCAGAACTAAACAGAACCTAGTAGGATCAGTTTCAAGTACGAACGCCCTTATTTCCTTGTAGCCTATTACCTACTTTTGCTTATATTTATGAGAAACACGTTGTATTACCACTGTATGGAAGGCAACACTTGCCCTTATCTAGAGCTAGTTTACCAGTACACAACGTTTAAAACTGAGCAAGGTCGATGCCAACAGACGGTTACAACGTCAATGAATAGTAAAGTATGTTATATGATGGTTGATTATTTTATATTGAGTAAAACGTTCATGTTCTGCCATGTTCATGCACGTCACTAGTAAACCATACGTCACCAACTAGGCAACTCGGTTATCAAAATTTAGCCTGAGTTGCCGAACGGAAGTAGAATCATAACAGCGTCATGAGGTGTCGTTCATGCGAACTTTCCGACGTCGCGAAAATGTTTTCCCCATAATTTCCAGCGAGGTGAACGCAACATATTACATGTCACATGATGACAGAAACCTTTAGTTGTCACCACACTAACAAATGACATTACACCACAAGTAAGTCACATGACCACAAGACAACACAAACATGTTTCCAGCTAGGGTACATTGGGCTTTTAAAGAGCTCTTTCTATTGTGTTGTATAAAGGCTGTACAAAGGCTATGTGTCTTGGGACTAGTTATACTGGGAGGTTCCCAGTGACACAAAGGTCAAAAGAGAGATTTAATCCCTTCACCATTGTTAAGAGGACATTTATTAACCTCCCTTTTTGTGTTGTTTTCACAACCCAGCCTCTAGGGTAGACAGAGAACAATCGGATGGGCCAGCACCAGGAGTCAGATCGGCTTCGTCAAGAGTGAGGAAGGCTCCTGTACGTATAACATGGCTATATTATGGCTAGCATTACTGTAGTTTAGGACCCACAAATTACTTTTGGGATTTTCTATCTACGTATTTATGTTTATTGTGTATTTTGAAGCCCTTTGTAAACTTTGTTTTAAGCTCTACGAATATTAAGTTTAGATTGCTGTACTTTATTCCTAAAAAAAGCAATATAGAGCTGCTGAAATCAAGTTTATCATTGTTATATCATGTTATAAAACAAATAGGAAACATTTAGAGGATGTGGCATAGGACATAACTTATTGAGGGCCATCTAAAGACTGTTTGAATTTCCTCTCACAGTCAATCCTCCGAGGCTTCAAGAATGGTGAGTCTGCATCTGTTTGACATGTCAATGAATTAAAAACATATGAGATTGCGAGGTGCCAGAATTCAGAGCACACACGTGTAAATATTGAAACAAGAATTATGGAGATGAGCCATACATTACATTTCATCATACATTAATAGTGTAAGGCTGCTGCTGGACTACTAAAATGTCTGACTACACCTATTAATACACCTTGGAATTGGAGTTTAGTTTGTACAAAACAAAACTCTCATAGTCCTTTACCACGCTATCACCATCAGCGACAACATATCTAGAAACTCTCTCTCGATACCTGAAACTCATAATACATACGTTTTTTTCTAATATTTTGTGCAGTTATTTGCATATAATTGCTTTGAATCCTTTAAAATATCTTTCATTATTTTTACTGCACTCTATTTCTGCACCAACATTTCCTGTCTGGGATTAATAAAGTACATTTGGTGTTACCTTATAGAGGCCAAACGTTTTCAACTGTTCAACTGTTTCAATCATGTTTAAATGTGGTTTCAGAGGACCTCTTCCAGAAGGTGATGAAGAGTCGCTCCAGCAGAACGATGACGCAAAGACAGTAGAATCTGAAACAAGAGAAATAGCCCGCCCCTGTCCCCGAACAGCTGAACTGCACCCCAACCGCCACCACCAATTTCGTCCTAACAACCAATATAGGGAAATCAAGTCGTAAATATTCGTGAACTAGACGTCTTCTATAACCCTGCATGTGGTTAACTTATGGAATGAGGGCTTGTTTATAAATTAGAAAATTGCAAAATGACGCTTAATAAATGTTTTCATTTATTGTTGTTAGCCAAATCAGGGAAAATAGCTATGACCAAACAATAGCCATCAAAATAAGTTTTTAATATCTTAAGTGTAAATCGAGAAAGTCTTTTTTATAAAGCATTGTATTTAGCATGTTTGCATGGTTTAAGTTGAGACTATTGAAAAGAGTTAAGGAGAAAAATGTAGCTTGTGGTTTTTACGTAATTCTAAGTTTCTTTTATTTGATATAGCTGATGATTTCACTCTTATTATTCCATGCACATGTCCTCTTCATCTGTAAAATACTGTCACTGAAATATCTATGGGTGTATGACCTCGCATAGAATATCAATATGCAATTCTAATTAAAAACGGCAATTTTGTAGTCCCAGATTTCAACGTGGATTAATTTGACCCCTACATCAACGTCACAAAGGTGATGGTGAATCGTAGGCAAAAACATCCCAAGCCATTAAAATAAATAAAATCATGCCCTTTCTCCGTCCGTCAGCAGTTGTCCCGAGCGCAAAGAGCAATAACCGTGAGGTGCTGGGATATAGGCCTACTGTATGACATGTTAATGGTGTTCATGTGATGTCAACACCACACACGTCCAAAGGAAATAGTACTTGGGCTTGCGGACCTCTGAGTGGGTTTCCTGTGTGTGTGTGTGTGTGTGTGTGTGTGTGTGTGTGTGTGTGTGTGTGTGTGTGTGTGTGTGTGTGTGTGTGTGTGTGTGTGTGTGTGTGTGTGTGTGTGTGTGTGTGTCCCCTTCGTAAGGCTGCATGTTCGGCATGTGTGTATGGAATGTTTGTGTCGAGATCTAGTACGTGTGTGTGGGCGTGACGTAGGCTACATGCAACAATTTTATAAGTATCCCTGTGCTTAATTACTTGCAAACAAAATAAGCTCTTAAATAAATTAGTTATTGATGACGACTTAGCATTCATCTGCGTTCCCAGGCTTGTAGGTCCCCCTCTTGTTTTACAGCCGGAACAGATCCAAGGCCTCGTCTGTTATTGAACACATGTGGCCGACATGTGGTGATACACTAAACCCTACTACACATCATCATCCACCGTGCAAGTTTATATTTCTTTCCATGAGTGACTCAACCGGCTCCGATCTCGGCAACAGAGAATGGATCCCGATCTGTCTAGACTTCCGATCTCTCTGTAGCCTACTCTGAACGAAAGAAAAGGGATACGAAGGTTATAAATTTCATCTAGCCACTGGAGCGCGCCAAACAAAGGCCTACACAATTATTAAGGATTAAAACAGAACATAAATGTGTATACTTCATTAACAGCCAAATCCAAGTTGTATTCTTTAAATAAGTAGGCTATAGGCCTACAGCTGAGGCAGGGCTGAAATATTTCCCCTTTTACTTTTTACTGCGATCGTGAGATAACAGTTGGGACTGGTGTGTTGGACGGACAGCCGTGCAGATCACTTACTTAGTCTATTCTGCAGATGTTTGAGTTCCAGGAAACAGAAGCCGTTCCTCAAACCCGCGGTGACCCAAGCAACATCTGCCGGCTGAACTGTCCATTAGTGAGTCCGGCTTCAGCACTACCGTGGCCTACTTTAGGGTTTATGGTTCTCAGAGAACTTAAAACTGTTTGCCTAAGGTTAGGCTTTTTAAAGAGATACTATCCCACTTATATCCTCCTCATATGAGAGAAAAGCTGGTCACTTTTTGGAGCATGAAGTAAAGCATGAATTATAGATATGCTTACCAAATTAGGTTTGCTGGAATCATTCTAGAAATCAATAGCCTATATCAACTCATACATCCAGTGTGTGGCGCGATTAATTTAGGCCCCTTTTCTTTGCTAAGATTTAACATTTAACAGGCCATTTAACAGAAACAAATGTATAAATGAAAACTAGCAAGGGTAAATAACGGTTGCAACTCTAGAAGTAGGGATAATCCTAGCAATATTAATTAAATAGCCTAATCTTAGTCCAAACTTTAGAGTAACTTAAAGCAGGCGCTCTCTGCTGGATACAACTTCTTATACCAATCAGATTTGCTTTTTGTATTTTCGTATTCTGTAGGCCAATATCCTTTCTTTCACTGCAGCAACCATCCTCGTAAGTGAAAATGTGAGAGATGACTCATCTGAGGACATTTGTCCTCAGATGAACCTCTCGTGTTGCTTTAAAGCAAAACCCCTCTCTTGCTTTTTTATTAAGAATATTAAAAAATTTGCTGACTTCAACTATTACTTTCAAATGAAAAAATGGACAGTATACACTTTACCAATATACACACAATAAACACTCTAAATTTGATAAAAACACATGGTGATTATTTAAATGAACCATTCACATTAAACATAATGCATCAATAAATAACAGTTTGAATGACTATTGGAGCTTTGGGAAAAAATAGGAATTTTCCATTATATTATAAATTTGAACAATGAGCATTGACCACCTGAACTAGATTAACCTTGAGAAATTCCTGGCCAAATATAAAATTCACGAAAATAATCACAATCGTTTATCTCTTAAATCACACTTTACCGTTCAAACTCCCCTACTTTGTTTACATGATTATACAACATGATACAGATTACTTCTCAAAGTATACACGTACCTTTGAACTAGCGGTACAGCCACACTACACGGTCATAATACACATAGACATGCAGTACACAAATCAGTACTAAGTCCTACATACCTCTCTACAGTGGTCCCTCTCGGACCTGTGTTTCCATTTCTATACTGTAGGGGCGCTGCAGATACAAGGACCAAACAGACGCACACAGGCTGCAGTACACTAAGCAGAACGACATATTGAATGAAACTGTTGGATATCAAATCACAAATGTTTAATCATCTTTTAAATTAAGTATTTAAAAGTAAATAACCCTAAACAGGTCGATCGGTGTACTTATGTGAACCCCACTTTGCTCTGGTTAACCGAGGGCATCTCAGTGAAAAAATTGTGAGGCATGAAATAATTTCATTATGAGCAAATAAGTTTATTGCTGACTGTTCCTGGGCTGATCTTTCTGGTCCCAAAGATATATTCGCCTTTGCGCTTTTGCTTCGAAGGCACTTTACTTTCGTTATTTGTTGAATTATCTCTCTGGCAACCAATGTGGACACTACAGAAACGTACTGTGTTCAATAGATTGTTTGCAGCTCTTTTTTATCACCTTCCTTGCTCCTAATATACAGCCTAGTCTGTGATAACGACTGCTGATGGGGTCAGCCTGACCTATTAGGGTTAGTGTATGTGGAACACACTGTGGATCCTAGGAGTAAATAATTATAGTGAACACAATCATTATATTACAATATCATGTAATATTTGTATTAGATTAACTACTTGAAAAATAATTTATTTATTTATTATTTATCATGTTATGTCAATGAATAATGCTATCTCAGAAAACAAAGAAGAGGTATAGGCCAAAACAAGATCAATGGAAAAGTACTCGATAACAATGAGATGAGCGGATTTAGCCACACATTTAATTCACAGTTCAAGAAAATATGATGAAAACGGAATGTGAAACTAAGATAACAATTATAGAAGACCATGAAGACGAACAGAACATGCGGTTTATCGTTGCCAGACCACAAGGTGGAGCTAAAGTGTTATAAGTGTGTCCCCCATTGTGCTGCGTAACCGCCTCGGGCCCTAAGGTAGCGTATACTAAAAAAAGTGGTTTGGATCCAATACCAAGTACGCGGCCAAAATCGCCGATATCAATACAGATACAAATCTTTTTATTATTAATAGCGTCATATGTATTTGGTGCGTCATAATTTATGAGGTGAATGCATCATCAAAAGGCTTATCCCTGAATGATGTGCGAAAGGTAAGCAATTATTGTATGAGTGGTAGAACATGTTTCCTACCTGCCCTCTGTGAGACCCGGGTTTGATTCCAAATTGAAGCATGTATGACATACCAAGCAATATGCTACCCACCGTAAATTACTCAATTTTAAAGCATCGTTTTTTAAAAGGCAAATAGCAAAAATAAAGTTTTTATTGTAAATTCAATGTGCCAACATGAACAAACGTTTATAAACAAAGTGCACATAATTATTTGTGGAGAACAAAAAAAATAGCACCACTGTCACGCCGTCCATTTCTGCCACCTAGTGGGACCCAGTCTTCCCTTCATTCAGCTCTACACACCTGCCGGCATCAACTCCACACACCTGCCGTCCCCAGTTCCACGGCCCCCAGCCCCTCCGTCAGGACCCCACTGGACCCGTACCGGGTTCCCACCATTCTCCAGCCCCCCTGGATTCTCAATAAACACCTGTTCCGTTAGCCTGTCGTTCTTTTGGGTCCACTACCTTGCCCCGTGATCGTTACAACTCCACCTCTGTACGTATCCAGCTACCTCTACACAGTATAACTGCTCCCACCAAACATGGGTCAACTGATTGAAAATTACATGTCATTTGCATAGGCGGTGATTTAAGGTTATTTTTTGCTTTCTTCTGTTCTGTTACATTAATACAGTCACGTGCTGCTCCCTAAAAGAAAGTTTCACGTCCAAGTGAATCGGAGACGTTGCCATACAAAAAAACACCCTTTTCTCTTTATCATGTTTGATTAGTTTAAACAAATATGTGGTGATGCCACAGTAGCGAAAAGCATCACGTTGCCTCTGGGGCTGGCTTTGGTGAGCTGTGTAAATGAGAACAAAACATTGTTTATACAGACAGTTCTACTCATCCAAAATGAAATGTATATTTATAATAAAAAAATAACTACCCCTTTCATACTGCTTCCGTTTATTTTATTACCTTTTTTACACAGTTGTTGGCATGCTTTTCCTCCGCCATTGTCGTCCGTCGACTGCTCTGATAGCTACTGTGTCTGAGAGGCAGTGAAGAGGAGGTTTTGGGAATGTCCAATGCTGGATTGAGACCAATGGGGGTGTCGGTGAGAACGCAGGGTTGCCCAGTAAGAGTTCCAAGTCTATAGGTTTTATTGCCCAAAGGTGCGGGCAGGACTGTATGGATGTGTGTAGGAATGTGTAGGTTGGATGATAATGTGTAACTAGGTGTGCGTGGCTAATGTAGGATGTGCTTGTGGCTAAGGTGTGTGGCTAAGGTAGGATCTTTGTGGTTTCTAGGAAGCAAACAAAACGTGCATCAACACAACTCCACAATGCATTGCCACAAATTCAGTTAAATACATCTTCCAACAAGCTTATAAGGTTACATAACGAAATTCATTGACCACAAAACAAACTCGCATGTCTTAGTATACGCACACAAGGCGTTCGAAGGCACCGCTCTTAAGATGTTCATTGTCTCTGAACAAAGGAAAGGGTCTTAGTCACAGGAGCGGCCTAAATAGTCTGTGGCAGGGTAGGGAGTAATTAACGGATTGACATGGGCTGATTGGGAAAATGAAAGGGCAAATGAAGGGGCGTAGCTCTGGGTCTGTGAGGTGAGGAGGGAAGCAGAAAATCTTCCAAACACATACATTATTTTTTAAAAAGAAGTATAATTTGTGTCATTTTTCATACTGTAGTGATTCATACTGGTATTGTTACCGGAGTTGATAATCGATTAAAACTTAACCTACCTCGCTTAGCATTGATTTTAAAGTTAGCAATATTTGTATGTTCTGGTGGCATAATAACTATTGGGGGGCAAAATAACATGTGTCTGTGTCAAATGGTAACTGCATTAAACCGTCAAATTAATTAAAAATAAACAAATAAGTGTGGGGGTGTGTGTGGCTTGAAAGTACCAAGACTATTTGAACTACTGTTTTTGGCAGTCTTGTTCCCAGACTTGTTCAAACTGTTTTGAACTACTGTGATTTGTCATGTTCCTCCGCCTTTGGAGCTACTTAAAGTAGTGCCCCTATCAGCTGACTGCTAAAGCGGTCCTATTAAAAGCACATACAATGATAGGCGGTAAATTTAAGATCATCTCAAACACATACTCTGCGAGGTTAAGCTGAGCCGAATTTCGCCCACCAACACCCAAGCCTCCACCTGCGTTGGTTCTGTTCTGTATGGTATCTAAGTTATACAATAGGTTGAGATGTCTGATGCAAATGTTGATATGCTGTTTGTATTCTGTATCTCACATGTCTATGCCATGCTTTAAATCATACAGCCGGGAGCAACAGAAAAGACTGGAACCATACTGCCAAACTAAATAGTTCTTACCGTGTCATGCAATAAAAGTTTACATCTATGACATGAGTGATTCCTGACAGCATTGACATTGAAGAACGTACATTTTTCATTATATGCAGTACATTTATTGTTATAGCCCACAGGTAGGTAAACACTGCAAAAGCCAGTGACTTCCGTTGCTTAGCATTTGATATTTATCTTCATAGAGTAAAGAATAATTCTAAATTAGTAATTTGAATAATTACTACCACTGGAGTAAAAATATATCTTTATTTTTAAATAAATAATAAACCATTATTTGGAAAACTCTTTGTTTGTTTTGATAATCACTCCATAAATAATTACTTAGTTACATAATACTCTAAAATTTTTAAGCAAATTCAGCGTTAAATGCTCATTTAGATTCGTTGTAGTAGCTACTGCAAATAAAATAGACGAGAAAAAGATGAAAGTTAGAACGCCCCCGGATGTTAATACGCCTTTTATTAAGAATGGTGTAGTGGGCCTAATTTAATTACAGCCCTGCCTAGACCTTTCTCGTTATTTGCGATATGCAAACTTGTGTATTGGGAGGGACAGTAGTTGCTCCGCAAAATACGACGTTTCATAGGGACACAAGAACACAAATACATACAAGAACGCAGATTGAGAAGAGTGTAAACTCTACCTTAGTAGGGCTCAGAGTGAGGATAAGAAGAGGGCGCTTTCTTATTCTGCTTAAGTCACCTCATGAAAGCAATACCAGTTCGGTGTATTGTAATTGTAATCGTTGTGATTTCAGTAAACCCAATTTAACCTCTTCCTCGTTGTTGTTTTTTTGGTGTAGTTATTCAAAACGTAAAATAAGTAACTTTTATCACAAGAGTTTAAAAAAACGGACGACATCCGGCCCATCTTGAAGATGTCCTTCAACAAAACCCTCTGGTTTTCGAACCACTATTTCCATTCCTTTGCTGTAGGGGACGCTGCATTACTTGTAGGATTTTACTTCGTTTTCATGTGTCACAGTTATTGCTGTCCCCGATGTCTGTACAACACATGGCAAACGTATGAGAGCAAAGCCATGGAATCGTGCTTAAAAATTAAAGTTGGTGCAGTACTATTGCCAGGAGATGTGTTTACTTTTATTAAAACTGATACAATATCGTTGACCGATACTCTAAAAGATGAGAAGATAATCTGTGGCCCCGGACTGCGGCGGAATGGAGACGATGTTGTCGTCTGTAAAAGTGGAGTTCTGCGGCATAAAAACCCTAACCTGTACTGGGTGGATTCTCAACAGAGACGGGTGAACTGCAACTTTGATAATGAAATGATTACATCTAAATATATGATTGGTCTTCAGATGCAAAGCTCATTTGGGTTATTTACCTACTTTACCTTCTGTATTGTTCCCCTTTTCGAAAATCATTACGAAACATGTTTATGGTAAATAATGCCTTGTAGCTATGTATCCTTGAACATTTGACGTTTGTGTCAGCACAGGTTAGAGGTTTGACCATCATTGAGTCAGGTCTTTGAGGAGCAGAATGAGCCCTTAGTCTTCTTGCTCGAGAGGATTGAACATTGGGGTTCAAAGTCACATTCTTTTGGCTGGGAGTCTTCAACTCTAACCAATATCATACATTAGCTAGGAGGAATAATAATTACAACACTGTTGACATTACCTCGTGTGTTCCATGTTAAACCTTTGCCTGTTTCACTCTCTTTAAGGAGGTGCAAAGACGAGCAGATTTTTTTCTTTGAGATCTAGTGTTGAGCAGACGGTAACCACAACATATTGCAGATTCTGTTGGTCCTAACTAATGGAAATCGATCTATCTCTCCAACAGTACGTTCCTGTCAAAGGAGAGAGTGTGATTGGCATCGTAACGACCAAATCAGGGGATGTCTTTAAGGTGGACGTGGGGGGGAGCGAGCAAGCCTCCCTCTCATATCTGGCGTTCGAGGGTGCGACCAAGAGGAACAGGCCTAACGTGCAGGTTGGTATGACTATTACTACTTATAAGTATATGGCAAGACATATTTTAATGACTTTTTCGAAAAGGTTTGACATGATTAACAGTTAATGAGCCTGTCAAAGTGTAAAATTATCATGTAAATCCAAAATGTGGAAAGAGTGTAAAGCACTTGTATCGAGATAAACTGTGTGTGTGTGTGTGTGTGTGTGTGTGTGTGTGTGTGTGTGTGTGTGTGTGTGTGTGTGTGTGTGTGTGTGTGTGTGTGTGTGTGTGTGTGGTGACCTCCCAAGGTGGGGGACCTGGTCTATGCTCAGTTCCTCATAGCCAACAAGGACATGGAGCCAGAGCTGGTGTGCATTGACAGCTCGGGAAGGGCCAACGGCCTGGGGGTGTTCGGGGCCGGGGGCCTCCTCTTCAAGGTGTCTCTTGGACTTGTGCGCAGGTACAGACCCCCGAGACAGCCCCTCTCTGCGAGGCGCTGCTGTTGAGTGCTGGGAAGTGAAGGAGTTTCAGAAATGTGTTTTGGGCTGAGAGTTTTAGGAGGGGTGCTGGGCATTTTATCCCCATGGTTACGACCCACGGCAATGTTGTGACACTTTTTAGTACCGACGTAATGTAGGAGCGCTATAAAGAGCAATGTTGTGGAGTGAACGCGCTGCGCAAACGCGTTCGGGATATCGGGGTCCAGGAAGCCTAACCCTCGCTCTGAGGCTGACGGCAGGGCAAATAAACCACCGCTGAGACGTTGCTTTGCGATCTACACACACCGTAGCGTTAGACCATAGGGGTGTGGGAAGCCTCACGGCCTCACCCCCGCCAAACACGCAGCCTTGAGTGTGGCACTCACCTCCCATTCCCTTTTCTATATATCTGCTGAGTCAGACGAAGTAGTTTAGCTTTTCCCACACACTCTAATACACCACTGCCTGCAATTGGTCAACCGTACCATGTGGATAATTACATCTATTGTACACGTCTCTTCCCACCGTGACACATGCCAATCAACGAGCAGCCCACGCATCAGTGACTGTATTTTACCCTATGCTGTGTTCAACAGCTTAAGCAAACAGGCCATATAGAGCGCAACAGTGTGGTTCCGGAAGTAAAAATCCCATACATTTTCATCATAGAGATTTTGATTAAAAGCCTTAATGTCGTCACCATCCAATTTATATCAACCATGTGCCGTTATATTGGGAATTAATGGTATTTGCTCCTGTAGAAGCCACAAGTTAAACGGGGCAACGGCTCGTTTTTTTGTGAAGGAGGAAGCGTTTACTGGACACGCGGAAGTGAATGACTGCATACAGCTACTGAACTCGATCGCTTACCGCAGCAACCATGATTTAGATTAATGTAAAGTTTGAGTTGTGGTTAGAGCAAATGAGCTGTACATGTTGAAAAATATGTTGATATAGAATATGATAAAAATAAAAGTACAGAAATATATGATATAGCACTAACAGTGCTTTTTAGTAATTTGGGTAGTATAAAAGCAAAGGAATGCACAATGTTTAATGAATACGTAACTGGAATACAAGACTGAATTCACATGTATTAAAAACGAGTATCGTTGTTACACGGTGACTGCAGTCAGCAGAGGTTGAGGAGTTCCTTCACTCGTTCACAAAAATAATGTACACAGTCTTGTACCTTTTGCATTATCTTCTGTTTTCCAATTTATTTTTTGCCCCAATTCAAACGTTTAATGGGCACGACTACCTTGACGAACCATTGGCTTGGTTCCAGGCTTAAAACTCTTAATATAAGGATTTTACAAAAAGTCAAAAGTAAAAATGAATTGGAAATGTACTTCCCGAACTCTAAAGAAAAAGCCACTGTTATGCTCTATTTGATTTTGTTTTAACCATACCTGCCCCAATTTAAACCCAGGTGGGATGTTGACAAACCATTATGAGCCAGTTCCAAAGTTCTACCCATTTGCGATGTCTCAAGTGGGGTTGTCCAAACAGATCATGAATGATGGATAGATCCGCCTACAAGTTGGAACAGTCCACTGGGTAGGCTGGTGGGATGATGTATCTATTCATCATACATTTGCAGGGACACTCCCATGTCTGATGGCACTATCGGGTACAATTCCGCCCTTATTCAATATGTAAAATGCGTGTTTGACATGTGTCGTGTAAACTGACCACCACACCCTGTGCCTGTTTGCTCACTTCACATCTCCTCCACCTGCCTTCCT
Source organism: Pollachius pollachius (assembly GCF_949987615.1). Lineage (NCBI taxonomy): Eukaryota > Metazoa > Chordata > Actinopteri > Gadiformes > Gadidae > Pollachius > Pollachius pollachius. The sequence continues at coordinate 16,267,251 of NC_136943.1, read as the reverse complement.
CTCTCCCCCCATCATTTCTTTACGCCTCTCTTCATCTCTACCTTTCTCTCCCTTCCCTCCACCTCTCTCTCTCCCTCTATCCACCCTCCTTCCCCAGACTGCTGACCCCCCAGAATGAGATTTTGAAGGACCTCGAGAAGCTGTACCCGTGTGAGCTGGTGCTGGGGATGAACGGCCGACTGTGGGTAAGGGCGGCCACGGTCCAGAAGACGCTGATCGTGGCCAACCTTCTGGAGAGCAGCGAGAACATGACGGCTCAGCAGAGACGCACCCTGTTCAAGAGGGTGGCCGACGGAAACCTCTAGTGGAGCCCTCCTCGACTGCTCTTTTGGTTTGGTCTTTTAGTAAGGGAAGGAGAGAGAGAGACAGGCCAGCGAGAAAAGAGGGATGGCCAGATAGGCAGGTTATAGGGAGGGAGATCAACAAAAAGAGATAAATGGAGGGAGAGCGAGGGAAATGGAGAAATATAAAGGACGGTGAAGAAAAGGAGAAATACACAGAAATGGGGGGGGGGGGGGATACAGGTGAGAGCACAGACTAAAAGGGGGATATGAGGAGAGAAAAACCAAGGCAGGTGCAGAGCGTGTGAAATGGTGACCTGTCCTAGCCAGGCAGTTGTTTTTTTCAAAGATTAGAACAATGATTTGTGACATGATTTTGCTGTACATATTGCTTTATTTTCTACTTTTGAATAAATTACACTATTAATTCTGCACGATTATTTCTAGAAAAGGTTTAGAAGGTTTGGGTGAATGGAGCACCTTCTATTTCAGAGCCAAATTTGTAAAATTTACAATATGTTGTGTATAAGACTTACTTTACTGCTTTAGATGGAACAAATAGTAAAATATACATAGGCCTGTATATAGAACCTTCTTTATTATATAAATGTATGCTGCTTAAGAAAAGGAACATTTGCACTGGGGTTCCGATCTATTCAAGGTAAAATTAGGTCTTTATAGAACCATCACAATGACTCTTAACCTGGTAAATTAAGCCAAAAAAGTTGCAAAGTTCCCCCTTAAGGCTGGCAGGGCTCTGTAGCAGAAAATCTAAACAACTAGCAAAGTTCTGCTCCATATCAGCAGTGATAGGCAGTCTTGCAGTGATGCGCAGGAGATGTTTTTTGTACCCTTGAATTTGTTTCAAGTTCGAGCTTCCCTTGAACCGATTGCCAACAACCAAAGATAAAACAATTCTAATCTAGGATATAACATCTCCCCGTCAACTATAAAAGAGGATGGGTTCATTGTAACACATAAAGTCTTTCAAAATGTATAGCGTGAAAGAAAGAAAAAGACACTAACGTACTGCCCTGGTACAACAAATACCGTCCATCTCAACATTTTGACTCGTTAATTCGTTAGAGGAAGTCAGTAGGTGCTTTTAAAGTCCTGAAATTAACCTGACAGATTCCATGTTCTGCCATTACGACGAGCGGCATCTCTCTCTCTCGCTCTCGCTCTCGCTCTCTCTCGCTCTCTCTCTCGCAGTGGATGGGGAAGGGTCGTCAACGACTTGTTACGACAGTGTTGTAAAATATGTCCTCCGAAACTGTAGGGGAAGCTCAATGCGAGCGCAAACCAAGAAAACAGCGAAGAAGTAGCCAAAGTTGCATACTTTCCCTTTAACCCACTGAAACAACATTGTGGACATTCCCCAAGCTGCCAAAGATTAGTTTCCGCAAAAAACATGCCCTGCACAAATTCCCTTTCAGGACACAAAGGGAGCCTCGTGTGTCGGGTACAAATGGAGAGGCCTGTTTCTGCTTTTCGGTTAAAAGGATGTGGGCTGTCAAATGCAGCTTGTGCAAATGTGACAACTATGATGGAATAAAAATCACAAAGTGAGATATTCTTAAAAATTATGTAAAAAGTTTCATTTGAACTTCAAATGAACAGGCAACATGTTTTCATTAATTTTCATTTAATTTACGTAAATATTTACAAATTCTTAGTTAATTTACATTAATTGTACAATTTGACTATTTTGAATAAAGCACCAGGGTGATAGGATGAAGTGCTCAAAAAAAACAATATGATGAATGAAAAAAAGTTTGTGCGTTTGTGTGTGTGTGTGTGTGTGTGTGTGTGTGTGTGTGTGTGTGTGTGTGTGCATGAACCTGCATAATAGATAAAATAAGGCTGAAGATAGCAGAACACAAAGAATAAAGGTATGTGTGTCTGTCTTCATGAAAACTTGAAGCTATATTTGACCCATATATGCCCATAACAGAAGTTAACAATTGACAGCCTAAAGACAATTCAATTCAAACTCTGTGTAAAACTGGCAGAGCAGGTTTACACTCCTTGTGGGCCCACCCCTGCACGTCATGCCAGACAAAAACAATCCTCTTCGTCAGAGGAGAAATCATTTCTGGGCTGCATCCTTCTCTTTTTAGATGATTTCTTCTTATCGGCCACAGGAAACAAGAATAAACTTCCCTGCTTTTTCTGATGGTCTTTCTGGGTGGGGCCATTGAGAATGGCCTCAGCTGTTCTGGAGACACACCAGTGCTACTTGTTCTTGGCACCACAGGGTCTAACTCGGTTGTGCTGAAATCCATGTTCTCTGTCATAATGTCTACCTCATAAGCAGCCGCTGGGGCATTTAGACTTGGGTCAGTCAAGAAGTTGGTCAGTCACAGATGCTTGAGGAGGGTCAAGAGGGTTGTTAGTCACAGGTGCAGGAAGGGGGTCAAGAGGTTGGTCCTGGGTTGTTCAGCATCCAGGCAGATGAGGCTTTGTTGACATACGTCTTCATAGGGTCATAAACAGAGACATCAAGGGGCTGCAGGCGTCGGGAGCAATGGGGGGGGGGGGGGGGGGGGGGGGGGGCGGGGAAGGACAACGTTACAATTCCATTTTCCTTGGCTACACTTAGCCCATCCACTGATAAATGCGAACTGTGGTTGTCCAGGAGCAGGCGGCATGGCCTTTCCTTGCTGCACCTGGTAAGGTTGATGAAATTCCTTAGAAAGTGGACGAAGTGGTCTTCCTTCATCCAGCAAGATGGACATGCCCCTGCTATGCTTCCTGGGGGTCAAAGAATTGTCATGGAAGTGGACAATTGTCATGGAAGTGGACTCTGGGGAAGATGAAATATGGAGGTATGGGCCTATCGCACAGGTATGGCTCCCCTCTCGGCGGAGGTCAATGACCCCACTTGTTTGTTACCTCTCCTGGCTACCTCTCTATTAGGCCTGTGTACTGTTGTTGTGCCAGTTTCATCCATGTTCCATATTGACTGGGGCTGAAATTTGTGTTGTCTTATCACTTACTCCAGATTATTGAATAACATGCCGACATTGTGCCTGTCAAAGGCACAACGTTGGCATGTTCCTAGCTGGCCAAGCTAGTGGCCTCTGGTGTTCTGATCGAGAGAAACTGGTGTCTCTTTAGAAGTGCAGAAAACCAGTCTGCGCCAGCCATCTCTTTCTCAGCCCAATTTTGCCGAATAGGCACATTGTTGGCGACTGCATAGATATATGCTATTTTCCGCACTTCGACAGGAAAGAGGCCAAAATAAATGGCTGCTGCAGTCAAAATGTATCTTTCCACCTGACTCTCCTGCTCTTCACAGAAAACTATTCAGTTTTTGAGGTAACCTACTGGCAGGGACGGGCAAACACAATCCTCCTCCATCCCCGCTTGACTTATTTTTTGGCAATATCTCGCAAGTGTGTGTTTATTTATACCAAACTTCTCTGCAGTGCTCCTGATGGATTTGTTCTCCATCCTGACCTCCCTGACTGCCCTGAGTATCACATCTGCCGCTGTCTGTCCATCACTTATCTTCCTGACATAATTTCTTCCCATTCTCTTATCTAAAAAGAACAAAAGGACAAGCTATATCATTGCATGCATGCATGTGCCAAGAATGTGCTCCAGATTTGTGACAACCAACCCCAAATTACACTGCTAGTTAGTTTCACTGCTAGCAACCAAATATTTTAGCATAGCTACGAAGAAAGCTAACTAAATTGTAGCTCTCTCATTATACTTTTAAACGGTACTAATTATGTTGTTGATACCCTATTGTGTAATGAGTTAGACTAAAAACATTGCATGTCTCAAAATGAACTTTTAGACATGAAAAACAGTTAGTTATCTCACCTCAAGGTTATGCTGCTCTGCTTTGATATTCCAACATAGATTTGCTCTCACAGTAATTCCGAACATTTCTCTACTAACGTGTTTTTACCAGCGCCATCTAGTGGCTAAGCCATGTGTGACAACCTACCAACGCCACTCTCCCCATACACACTTCTTTAATAGGTCCATGATACACACGCACACCCAGACATACAGGGAGAGACACACACAAAGATACAGACACACACAAACACACACGCACACACACACACAAACACACAAGATGCCGTTTTTGTGTTTTATTTGTTCCATCTGCTGGCAAAATTGGCCATTACACCTGAGAGCAATAAATATTTTTTCAATTGACACTGTGACATCATGTAATGAGATATGCTCACCAAACACATATTAAGGGAGGTGTCCTTTACGTGAATGGCAGGATTTAAGTTCCTGTCTCCTTTTGACACGGACTTGCGAGGGAATTGAATAATTAGCACTTATAGCACGTTCACATGACTGGGAGTTATGGGGAAAATATTTTTTGCGACGTCGGAAAGTTCTAGTGAACGAGAAGGTGATAGGCTACAAGGAAATAAAGGTGTTCAAACTTGAAACTGATCCTACTAAATTCTGTTTAGTTCTGACCGTTTTTTATTGATAAAAAAAACTTTCTGTGAAGAACTTCTAGATTCCGAACGCAGTGCACATGAACGGTCGCTGTCGGGGACATGCTTAAGCGTTAGCATCATCAATGATGAGGCGTCTCGCTATCACCAGGACCATGAACGTGCCTTTATTGAAATTGAACTCTGATGTCATTATTTGAGATATCGACCCAAAATATAACATTTCCTAAGGGGTGATCTCTACGTCCCAGAGTAGTTTCCAGTCCCTTACCCATTTTCAAGTGAAATTGTTATTGATGGAATATTGAAAGATTTGGATTTCCGCACAAGTCGGTAATTTTTTATGTTATGTAAGATCTTTGCTAAATTTAAGATCATACAAGTCCATAGATCATGTATTTTTTATATTATTTTTGGCTAATTTAGAGAAATCTTGGAAAAACATAATGTTTTCCAGTTATGTTTCATTTAGACTAAATAAACACACTGGGATCATAAGCAGCGTTGCATACTTTTTATTTCCACTGTTTCCCACTGGCCATGGCCTGAATAATTGTGTATAAAGGGAGGGCCGGCACTCTTTGCTCAACCACTGCGTGTGACTTTTCAATGGCATGCGTTATTTTAAAAGGTTGGTTATAAGGCCTCGAACTCGAGTATTGGCAATGAACACTTTAACAAATAAAAAATTCACACGCTTTTCCCCTCCTTTTAAAATATTTCATGTTACAAGAAATATGAATTATTTTGCATGCTTTCTATTTCCATCAATTGCAATATTATGCAATACTGAAATTAGTATACGTTAATAGGTCTATTTAGCTACATAAATAGTTTTGTGTGATTTCAAATGCTTGAATGTTTTTGTGTGTGGGTGATATGATTCATAATAATAATATCATCAAAGCCAGTATTGACATCATATTCTTTTAAATATTAGTGCTGTCAAACTATAAAAATATTTAATCGTGATTAATCGCAATAATGTCAGAGTTAACTCGCAGTAAATCTCAACTAATGATTTATTTTTGTCCCATTCTTTTTTCTAATTGTAATGCTGTTATCAACATGGAGAAGTGGAGTGTTTTTTATTTATACATACATACATACATACATATCGTGATACATTTTGGAAAAACAACAGTCTTGTTTGAAACCAGATAATGTTAATGTCAGAGTTAACTCGCAGTAAATCTCAACTAATGATTTATTTTTGTCCCATTCTTTTTTCTAATTGTAATGCTGTTATCAACATGGAGAAGTGGAGTGTTTTTTATTTATACATACATACATACATACATATCGTGATACATTTTGGAAAAACAACAGTCTTGTTTGAAACCAGATAATGTTAATGCAGACACAACGCTGCTTTTCTCGGATGTAGGACATAGTTGTACTATGAATAGAACAAAAAAGGTGTGAGTATGTTTGCTCTGGTGCCCAGACAGGATGTTGTATAATAAACTCAATGGGGAAGTTATAGCCCCATTATTCCAAGCATGCATAAGGAGGAGTTCATTGTACCAATAATTACAATCCCACTTAACCAAACAATTTCTATAGTATATATGACTCACATTATTTCTATGATCCGGTACGTATGATCCTTATCTGCGAGTGGGTCGTTCATCAATCAGCTATCCGACTCAAAAATATTTGTTCATTTGATTGAACGAGATCCGAAGAGGATAGTCCGAAAAAAGATCAAAACTTATTATATATTTATATAGTTTTCCATATATATGAATAAATTAATATTCAATAAATATACATCTATATTTTTCCATATGTAGGACATAGTTGTGCTCCATATTGCAGAAAACCAATATATATTTCATAGTGTACCACAAAGGTGTGAGCAGGTTTGCTGTGGTGTCGACACAGAATGTCGTATAAGGACATCCATAGTGAAGTTACAGCTCTGTTATTCCGAGCAATCATGAGGAGGAGTTTCTTGGAAAATGCTTATCTCACGTGGACAAAACTTTTTCGTCAGCTAAAGAGACACCTGTCCTTCTGGGATTCAATCCAAAAACCTCCGTTAATTTATGTTGATCTCCTATTATACTACTTTTCTGGTCTTAATTTCTTATTAATGACTCCTATAGAGCAACCTGACACGAATCACAGCACAAAAAACGATGTCAATTTTCGGGAAACTCTTCCTCTCATCTGTTTGCTTTCAGCATTCTCTGTCAACACTCGGCTTCGTTCTTCTCCGCCCCCTTGGCCCCCTCCTGCCAATCCCACTCCGTTGTGATTGGTTACCTTCCGGAAGAGCATGTTGTAGCATTACCATACATGGAAAATCCGGATTGTTCTACGTAGATAAATCCCGGAAGTAAATCGCAACCGGCGTCCCTAGTGTTTAGTGCTCTGCACAGCCGCCCCAGACGGTCAACAGGGAACATGTCTAAATGCATGTACGGCATTATTTGACACTTCAGTATGGTTAAACCAACATGACTATAAATCTATATAACAACGTTTATAGGTCATAAAAGTCGAAAAAGCATAAAGGATGCTCTTATCCAAAGCTAAGTAGAAAGTGAGGCAGTAACAATTTACAACAGGGGCAATCATTATCACCAGTTAATGAAAGACGTTATTGTTAGTGGGAGTAAAGGATTAGAAACATTAGTTAAATGTTAATTAGTTCATGCTTATTACTGCATTAACAAATCTTAATGGTTAATTAATGTCCCCTTATTGTAAAGTCTTACCAGCGATGCTGAGAACAATCAAAGCATATACTACATATACCACAACAGTCCCATACACTGCCTGACCTAGTGTCTAAGAAACAACTTGGCAGTGGGGTGCAGACAGTAACCTCACACACCACGGTTTGGGATCAAATGATTGGTTTCCGGATTACGGGCGAAGGCCAGAGACAAAAGGCTCCAAACCTCCTGAACAGCAGTTTTCAGTCCCGCTGAGGGGATCTTGAGCAAACCTGATGAATACATGCCAGAATGATCAGACTAATGTGGAAAAAGTGAGTCACGCAGCTGTAGGTTTGGCTCAGTACAGACCACTGCCCAGCTGGCCATATTTTTTGCTTTAGAGGACAGTGTTGATGTCCTCATTTATTGAGGACCAAATGCAGTTTGAGGCAATGTAATGTGGGGATCGGTATGAGGTCCGAGGTTTATTACGGCAAGAGAAAGGCTACTACAGAGTCAACCATACAGGAATATTCAGCATAAAACGTAGTATGTCATAATCATCACATCCATATTGCATATCCATTCGCACAATGCCAATATCACACCTACGGTAGAAAGCACTGGTGCATTTCAGCAGAGCGATGAAGATATTACTGCCCTCAAATATCACTGAATATAATTATCGTTATTATATTATTATTATGACTATTGCCTGAGTTGACCAGTAGGACCGATAGGAATTATTTATGGAGTTGGGAAGGCAAGGATAAGGAAGAGATATGATAAAGTAATAGAGGGAGAGAGGAAAGGTGAATGCAGAGGAGAGGCGGTGCAAGTCAGAGAAGTGAGAGATGGAAATAGAGCAAGGGGAGGATAATAAGGAGAGAAGGGGAGCTTTCCTGGAAATGAGTCTCTTGTGTGTGTGTGTGTGTGTGTGTGTGTGTGTGTGTGTGTGTGTGTGTGTGTGTGTGTGTGTGTGTGTGTGTGTGTGTGTGTGTGTGTGTGTGTGTGTGTGTGTGTATGTGTGTGTGTGTGTGTGTGTGTTTATTAGAAAGATAAGATTGGTTTTGTGTAAAGAGACAGTTGGGGAGATAAGAGATGCAATATAATTTACCTATATGAGTAACTTGGGTCAGTGTGCTCACGATCGAGCAAGTCAACTACCGTAATACACTTTTGGATCCGACTATTTGTACAGTTGACAAGACAGGTTTGAAAAACTTAATCCGTACGCATCAAGAGCTGAGTGAAAGAGAGAGCTGCATACTTGGCCACTCACGATAAACAAATACCACCAACCCCCTCGTATAATCCCAAAAGAGAAAAGCTGTTCGTACAACGTTGCTAATTCCTACTGCTGCCAAACAGGCATGGTAGGGTTTGTTAGTTGTAAGAACAGAATAGTTAATAGGTTTTCCATTCTACGTTCGGCCAATACCAGTAATATGTGTTTATGTTCTCCCAGGGACGTGGACAGGGAAAAGTTACACAACTGTTACGCCAGTGACCCAAAAGGAAACCCAGACATGCACAAGAATTATGGAATGTAACAGGTTCTGATGCAACATAAGTGGAGCCTATAAAGTGGAATTTTTCCATTAAATATTTGCAGGACAGCTGTTGGCATAGGTGTAGTTGCCTGGTTTTCCTTTAAGACCTTTGCTTGTAGTTTATGGCTGCACTATTGGCAATAATTCAGCCAAAAACTAAAGGAAACAATCGGAAAAGGAAATAGTGAACTTCTTTCTATGATATCCCCTGACATAGACCAATCATATTATGCCGTCCGTCCCTACATATAACAAACCGCTAAACACTGCTAATCTACCGACTCAAATGCATTGTCCTAGTTTTGAATGTTTTTGTAAGTGTCACTCTGTTTTTCAACCCGCTCTCCAGCGTTGTGCCATGAACGTACAACCACTGGAGTCCCCGCTCCCTCCTTCCAGCTCCTCCTCCTTGTTTGTTAGTTTTATTCTTTCTTCCTGACCGAAGGCTCTTCCCCCGTTGTGTTGTGTACCAGACGACGTGCATACCAAAGCACAAACAGATGTGTTGAGGAAGGTTGCCCACATCTGCAGATGAATCTCTGGTCTCGTAGGTTCTCTGCAGTTGTATTATGCAAGGCAAAGGTTCAGGATGTGAAACAATTATCATGTGGATTTTCATATTATTATATTTAACAAGGTCATCATTTTCAACCTCTCTCCCTCTGATTAGAATCTATTAAAATCAATTAAAATGTATAAACTATTTAAATCAACTATTTGATTTGAAATTTAAATTAGATTTTGCCACCCCATCTCGATCTGCCATTTGATAGGGTTTGAACACGTAAATCATGTAGACAAGAGAAAGGCCATATGTTGGATAAACTAAAGCAAAGAAGGAAAAGGTAAACATATGGGTGCTTACAGCCACGGTCCAAATCTCAACCCTTAAGTTAAGCGTTCCGAACATGGAGCAGACCAAACTTTATGCTTTTGTTCCTCATTAACGAATACATAGCACCACAGGCAGCACGGTGACCAGGAACATTCAAAGGGAGATACATGTTAGGAAAGCAGTCAATTTTACATGCTTGGGAAATACACTACCTGGAGACTCTGTAGCACTATAGAAACCAGCTCTGCCATTTTTTTTGCCTTGTGCAGATGGTTGAGCAATACAGAGAACGGAACAGCTCCCCTAGGAATAGTTTGGCAACCTATTAAACAATGACAAGGAAGTGAAATCGATATGAGCCTAACGCTATCCTATGTCCTCTGAACTATCCCAGATACATTTCCTACGTGGTTTCGGTAAGCGTTGCATATTAAACATTTGCATCCTTGAAAGCTTACTGGAGCGAAACCACACGTAGATATTGTATAAATATTTGCACAATTACAAGGGGCACTTCAACCCTGTGGTTTCCTCTTTAGACTCAGGGTTTGATTCCAACAAATTCTAGCATTGATTAGTCTTTCATTTTATTATTTATTTGACCTTTATTTAAGGTCAAACTAAATAGGTTGCGTGGTTAATGTTTATTAATTGTAATTCATTGAAGGCTGTTAAGTATAGTATAACAGTGTAATCAGTTGTATTATTTACAGTTAAAATAATATATTACTAAATACATTTTATTTGTATTACGTTTGATATTGATTTGAGACAATTTCTATTGTGTGGTCAAGCAAGTGGTTAAAGTCGTGAATGTGAATGAATGTACGGGCGGGCGTACAAATGGATAGCACCAATAAGGGAAGGGAGTCTAGACTAGAGCTCGCTGTTTGCTTGTATTTGAAGCAAGTGCTATCCATTTGTATGGTACACCAATACGTACGACCTGCTCTAGAGAGAACAAGACGTAATTTCCTGTCTTGCAGCACTTATAGCGTTCCCGTTTCTCATTGGCTAGTCATTGTTATAGTTAGCTATATTAGCCTCTTTAGCAAACCAGCTCGACAACAAACAACACAACCTTACATTGTATTGCACGCACAGCAAGACCGTGCAATGCCTAAATTGGTGACCGGAATGAAGTAGCAATGTAATCAAGTGTTTGAGAGCATTTAAAATCTATATTAAAAAGACCAACGTGGTACAAATACAAAGAAAATAAATCTCTTTACGGGAGCAGCTATTTTGCTGTCGAGTCGCACGGTCGGCCTCACTGAACTCGCTCTACTATCAGAAAAGCGAGAGGGACCGACTAAAAGGGGGCGTTCCTCCGTGAAATGCCGCAAGAAAGATGGGAGATTTACAATTTACGACTAGCACCTACCGGCGTACCATACAAATGGATTAAACAAACAACACAACTTTACATTGTATTGCACACACAGCAAGACCGTGCAATGCATACATTGGTCACCGGAATAAAGTAGCATTGTTATCAAGTGTGTAAGAGTATATAAAAGCTACATTTAAATGAACAACGTGTTACAAATACAAAGAAAATAAATCTCTTCACGGGCAGCTTCACTGAACTTGGTATACTCTAAGAACTACGAGTGGGAAGGTCTATACTACGATCAAAAGGGGGCGTGCATCCGTGAAATGCCGCAAGAAAGCTGGGACTCGTACGGGCGGGCGTACCATACAAATGGATAGCACTTTCAACTGTTCCTCATACAGAAAGCTTTGGTTTTAATGTCCGATGCTATTATTTCAAAAGGTAGTTTGTACTACAACCTGGCGAAGGCACCTGTACAAGTACATGGTTACAAAAATAATTACATAGAGCATGTCTAAACAGACAGGGAACATTGAAGGAAAATACAACACGATAAAAACAGATACATACATAAAATTCCAGTTTAGGTAAAGCAATTATCAGAGCTTTCCAATACGGATAATCAGTGGCGCCTGGTGAATTTTAGTTTAGGGGGGGCTAAAAGTTTGTAAACCAAACCCCCTGTAGGGGGACTGGGGGCATCCTTCCCCTGAAGATTCTTTTGTGATTTTCACAGACAAACTAAGCATTCTGCTGCATTCTGACAAAATAATAAAGACAAAAGAGAACATTTCATTACAAAGACGAATGGAGCCGGGGAACTAAGTTTTAACTTAATTTATTTGCCTTGTAGAATTCAGCAAGATTAAAAGTGCAAATACATCAATAATAATTGGGAATTATACACGAGAGAGAATGTGATTCTAAAATGGGTGAGTTACAGCCAAACTATTGTGTTGGTATCTTCACTCATAAATCTATCTACAGTCAAGTATGCATTTAGACAAATACGATAAAATATCAATATAATATGTAACATATATATATAACATTTTATGCGTGGTTGTTCAAGACACACTGAAGGCATGATGCCACCATAGGTTTGCAGAGAGCTATATACAATATACACACTGAAGGCATGATGCCACCATAGGTTTGCAGAGAACTATGTACAATCTACACTTGAAAAGGGGTGGGGTGGTGTGGGGTTGTGAGGGCCGCTGTAACCCAGTGTCCATCCTCACAGGAAGGGGGGGTGGGGGGTTGTGAGGGCCGCTGTAACCCAGTGTCCATCCTCACAGGTAGGGGGGGTGGGGGACAGAGAGTGAGAAACAGAGAGACAGAGAGAGAGACTACATTAGACGTGTTCGCACTGTAACGACTGCCAACTGCACTGTTTTTATCACAAACATGAACCAAGCATCATGTCCCGAATTCAATCAATATCAGGCCTCGAATCACAACAAATAGGATGCAGGGAGACAGCAGGCGATACGGCGAAACGATATGATTTTCCAAAATCACATCCGAGGTACAGTCCAGAGATACAGCACCAAGTTACAGCAATTAATAATGCTCTATAAACAATTAGATAAGTAGGCTACAAACATGTTCTGATGGCAAAAGTTTCTCTCACATACACACAAACACACACAAACAAACAAAACGTGTTCGCACTGTAACGACTGCCAACTGCACTGTTTTTTATCAGAAACATTATGAAGCAAGCATCATGTCCCAATTACAATCAATATCAGGGCAGCTCGGGCCTACCTTATTTGAAGAGAAGCTCACATCGACGGCCTTTCTGAGTCGCAACCAGGTTAATCACCATGTCATTGAAGTCCGGTGATTTTTGGATGAGGTCCCGCTCAACAGACAGCATCGCTAGGGCGTTAAGCCCATCTCGTCCCGTGGCACTTCGGAGAAATGTTTCGATCCTCTTCAGTGTACTGGAGAACCTCTCTTGACTCTGCCGATGACACAGGGGTTGCAACTCGTTTGGGCTAGTCTTAGGCGTGTACTTGGCAACATGTGCGTTTGACAGGTGATCTGCTAACTGGCTGTCTTAAAAAAAAGAGAACTGGTCAACGAGGTCCAAAAACACGGCCCGCTGGAGTGAGGTTGCCGGTTCCTCAGAGCCCCTGAGAGCTAGCTCGTGCGCCCCACAGAACCTAATGCAGTCCACAATCCGTGACAGCGAATGTCTAGTTTTTCTTCACCTGCTCGTTGTGTCTCTGTGTACGGGGAGATGCGGTGGCCGTCATCCAGCTGACAGGCAATATTTACTTTGACCAACATTGAAAGCTTCACAGTTTCCAATGTGAGTTGCACTGCCTTCATGTTTCTTTATTTTACAGGACACATGTTTTAAATCCGCAACCCCATGTTGGGTCCAAGCTGTTTCTCCTCCGAACAGCACGCAAGGGAAACGGAACAGAGCGCTCCTAGCTAAGCTAGCCGTTAGTCTTTCCTTTCGAACCAAGAGGTGCAAAATGAACGAGTTTGTCGCGTGCCCTTTTGTTTTATCTGAACATTGTTTGGCCGATGTGCCCCCAGTCTCTTTCTTTCTTTTTTTTCTTCTTAAGACATCAACGAAAACGGATGAGTCATTAGATAGTCCACTTCGTTAGGTAGATTAGCGCTCGCCTTTGTGGTCAGGTTTTTTTTTTCACTTTTTTCTCCCGCCTCCGACAGTGACCGACACCAGTGAGAGTCACTGTCACTGTTGGTCTGGGCTATATTCCTTTAGCCCAACTGTTCTCTAAATCAAGGGGGTATGTCATAACACCCGTCAATCACGATTGGACGACACCGATTGGATGCTGATTTTCTTAAGCATGGTCTTAGAAAAGTCAGCCCAGACGATCTGTCTGGGTTGATTTTTCTAAGCCCACACAACATATCTATATGTATCTCCTGCGTTTTTGTGACTATTTGGTGCTGTTGCTTCTCCGTTGCACCAAAATCAACCAATTCTAAGTTGTAGTAATTATAATATTTTCATTAATTTAATAATGTTCTCATGTTTATTCTAAAAGATAGGGAGGGCTTAGCCCCACTAGCCCATTGATACCAGCCGTCCCTGCGGATAATTATCAAATATTCTGTTTGTTTTTTTAAAGTGTGCCGGAATCAGGGGCTGGAAACTGCAAATTAGATGAAGTAATCATCTTAAAAGGTCCCATGGCACGAAAATTTCACTTAATGAGGTTTTCTAACATTAATATGAGTTCTCCCAGCCTGCCTATGGTTTCTGAATGGCTAGAAATTACGTATCCTGCTCCGCTCTGACGCGCCGATTTGGAATTTGGCCCCATATGTCGTCATAAGGGGCCAGATTACCTCCCTTTTCTCTCCTTTGCCCGCCCAGAGAATTTGGCCCGCCAATGAGACAATGAGCTACGACCACGGTGTGAGCGCCACATGTGTGTGTGTGTGATTACACACACTGTAAATCAATTGTTGTACACTCTTTGTTATTTGGATAACCGTTCTGCTGTGGGTGTTATGGCGCATAACACGCAACATAAGGTAAGGTTTGCGTAAAGCTCCCATTTGTTGAGGGCAACATTCTCTTTCTCCTCCATGTCGACGTTCAATCTGGACTTGAGTGGGGTATTCCAAAATCACATAACCAATCACATAACCGGGTAAATTAACCCAGGGTTTACGGTAACCCTAGGTTTTCGGTTCCAAAATGAACACGGTATGTTAGTTACTATAGAAACATATGCTCTGAATCAAACCTGGTCGGAGCAGGTTTTGCGCAGGTTAAGTTTGGAACATAGCCCGGTTTTGGGTCAAACCCGCATTCACCGCAGATTTCATGTGTTCACAATGGCACGCCCTTTTGATGAGAGGCCTGTTGATATCGGAGCACAAATTATTCGTGCAATCCACCGGCTCGACATCTTGGCATATCCGGATGAATTTTTGCTGGAGAGATATAGATTCTCGCGCAAATCTTAAATATATTTAAATAGCCTTCTCCAGCCTTACATAGCCAACACTACCAATCGAGGACCTGGCCTCAGTTCACTCCAGACTATTTGCGTAGCCCTCCGTTTGTGGCAAATGTTTTATCTATAATGCTGTAGATGCTGAGCACATATCAGTCCTTTCAGATGACCCATCCACGTCCGGACCAAGATTTTCATCGGCCTCCTATCATACAAAGAGAAATATTGGCTGAGTACTATGCCGAGAGGCGCTTACAACAGAAAGTATCAAATAGTCCAAACGGACTTACATCCACTAGAGAATGTTCGATCGTAGCCGGCGGCTCCATTACAAGCACTAATCCATCTTGATCTGTGAAGTTGATGAATTGTCACTTTTAGGTTTTCTACCCAGTTACCAAAAAAAAACATTTGGAACATTTGCGCTGTGGCAAGCACACGGTTTGCATGTGTTACTTCGAAGACAAACAAAATCTAAAATACAAGAAAAACAGAAAAGCCTACATTCAACCAGTGGGGTACCCTCACATGGCCCCTGACTCTCTGAGAAGGTACCTCCAGGTTCCCCCTCCGTGCCAGGGTGCCCTGAATTTATGTCTATTGCCAGCTCCTCCACCGGGGTCAAGACAATTTGAGGGTCAGATCCAGTCTGATGACTGTCGGCCTTTTCACGATTGGCTTAAAAAAAAGGGCCTATTTAAATGCAGGAGTGACAAATATGGTATGACAATTTAAATGCTGGACTGACAAAATATACCAATACGATGGTGGGAAAAGCTTACCAGTTTGTATGTTTTATACTTCATTTTTATACTTGATCCGCTGATGACTTGGGAGCCATCGGAGTACATATTATTTAGAAGAAAAGGGTTATGTGGTAGGAACGTTAAGAATGCTTAACTGGGATATTAATAGATTCATGACTCAAATATTAAGGATCATGCTTTTGACATGTAACTAACGCATTTACGCGGTCAGCGATCCGCTGCCAGGCTTTGGTTCTCTGGGTTGCAGAGGCTTTAGCGTTCCCTTTTCTTGGGATAATGTCCATTTCATTGAAATAAGCGGCCCGTTTCGCTATTTCGATCAGGGTTTCCATGATCCATACATCACGTATTCATAGGTTTGGCGTGGACGCGCACAACCCTGTGTTAACCAACCCCTTGTTGATTGAACTAATGCATAACCCGTGCGGTGGAACCGACAGCTCTGGTTTAGTTGGCACAGGGTCAATTAACCTAGAGGTCAGCGTTAACTCTGTGTTTGTTAAACCTCCGTTCGTGGAATACCCCACAGGGAGTCAAAGACAAAGTTCCTTTCCCCCAATTTCTTCTCAACCATGGCCGAGATAACCCCCACTACGAGTCTCGTTGTGGAAGTACCAGGAGTCCCCAAACGGCAACAATCCCTTTCTCCTCCATGTCGCTGCTTAGTCCGTACTTCAGATTGACGTGGGAGTGGAAGAACTAGAGACGTCGGAGAACCCGACTGTCGTTTGAGATTCATAATATCCTCCTGAGGCACACACAACTTCTGGCCATGATTATATATATTATATCATATATCTATATATTATATTATTTAGATATAGAGCTCCAGGACTCGCGCCAGAGCACCCAGTGTTCTAAAATATTTACAGAACACGGCCAAAAGCTGTGTGCGCCTCCGGATGATATTATGAATCCGAGCCTTTGGGATACATCCACTGTAAACACTAGCGCACTGTACCATGGCCGCAAGCTGCTCAGGGCCACACCTTCAACCTCCACCTTGACCCGCCTCTTAAAAAACGGCACGTTTGTGGAAAGCTCATTGTGGGACTGGCTAGTAGTGGCTGTAATTCTGCACCAAGGCTACATTTCTTGGACGTCTTCAAATACTGTATTAGGGGCCCACTAACGCCTATATAGAAGCATCCATAAAGTAGCATGCAATGGGACCTTTAAAAATCTTGTTTACATTATTTGCTCCTGTATAATGAAGCCATCTACCACATTGTTTTCTGCTGAAGTATTTTCTGTAAGGTTTTAGGGCTTGCAGAGAATTGATTATTGAAAGGTTTACACAACCAAGAGCAGGCAGCGATTGAAAAATATACATTGTCTATAAAACGTTATCAGTCAGTGATTCATTATCGTGTAGTGCTGATGAGGAAGACATCAGGGCCATTGGGTCCAAAACAATCTGTCAGCTGTGAGGTGGATACACAGAGGTAGGCTATTGTATTCTAAAGTATTTATATACGCAAGAAAGAAACTAGAGCGCCAATCAGAAGGGTGACCTGGCTTACCGATATCAGACATCACACACCGCACCTATTCAACACAAGGTTTAATGTTAGCTTGGCAATGCATGGCTACAATAGGCTAAAGTGTATCCTAGCATATTAGTTTCCACTTTCATTCTGCATGAACAAATACAGAATAGAGCCATTCAGAAAGAGACCCAATGCATAAATGTGATAAACTACAACAATCTTACACTTTATTCCACAATCCAACTTTGGCAAAAAAATAAAGGAAAATAAAAAATGTTGAAAGAGATGGATATGCATAAAGATTCTGATAATTCCATAGAAAACATTACATGTGAAATCAAAATAAAGAAAATAACAAAATGCCTGATCAATTCATAGGGACGTGGCGGTGATTTATCGGACTATAAGCCAGCCAACTAAGGCTGTTGTCCACAGATTGACATCAAATCAATGCAACAGAGGTCAACTCTGAACATGACAACCACCCCAGTTACTCGCATACATCCACACACACCTGATAGTCATCGGGAAAGCTCCCTGCAGTTTATTGGAGCACCGTCATCAAGACAACCCACACGCACACTGTTTGGTCTACCAGCTTCTGGAGCAGCGGTCCCTGGGAACAA
Source organism: Pollachius pollachius (assembly GCF_949987615.1). Lineage (NCBI taxonomy): Eukaryota > Metazoa > Chordata > Actinopteri > Gadiformes > Gadidae > Pollachius > Pollachius pollachius. The sequence continues at coordinate 16,249,293 of NC_136943.1, read as the reverse complement.
GCACTAAATGTTGCCAGGTAAGGAGTAATGGCTGCGGGCAGCCAGAGCCCAGTGTTCTCCAGCGGGGGAGAAATGAATGCATGGGCAATAATTTACTGTTAGCCGTGGAATCAATCAAAGGATGTAGTCCTCGGAGTGATCCCACAGCCAGAAGGTTTCATGGCAGAGGAATGACAGATAGTCACTTTTACTCAAGCTTCCACGCCACTATGTGCATTAATCTAAACTCTAGCAGACACTCTATTGCAAGATCTCTCAGCACTTTGATTAGGTCTTCAAAAGGCATTATTAAAAGGCTCAGGTGAGTGTGTTCTCTCCACGGATAACCAAATCAAACCCAGAGAGAACCTTCCCCAAACAGCATATTGATGAGTAAAAAGACCCACGCTATCAAGAAGGCACATTTTGTCATTTAAAATGAACCAACATCATATTGCATCCACACAAGACACTCGCACGCATGCATACACACGTTATTCCTTCAATCTAAACATTTACACAGCCACAGTATATTTCCCATTAACAATAACCCCCCTTCTTCACACCCTTAAGTAATCCAAAACCTCTTATCAGTTTAAAAGACACCTGATATGACTGAATGAACTCCTGACTGGGTGGATTCAAATTATAAGTGACCGGGCCTGTGACAGCCCTGCCAGCAGAGTACATTTGGTGGGACTGAGGAGCCCCCAGGGCAGGCTCATTCCCGGGCAGGCTGGGAGAGGGCTCCAATTCGATAAAGCCAGGGACACAGAGGAGGGGAAGTTCCAGCCCCTCCCCCAAGAAACCCAGAAGTTCATTTCCAAAATATATTTTTGACCTTTTGTCACACACACACACCCCTCCTAAAAACAGAATAAGATAATATATTATACCCAGGGTGCGATTTGCCGGTGGGGATGGTGGGGATTATCCCCGCCTCTGGTTTACACGTCCTACCCTCTGCTGAATTTTTTTTATCCTCGGTGGGGATAAAAATTATCCCCCCCACCCAAGTATTTTCACCATTACATCGTAATAATTAACAACCAAAATACACAGGGTCCGTCTTCATTTTGAAACATTTTAAAATGTTTCTCAAAATTATCCCCCCCTCTGGTTTTTTCACAAATCGCACCCTGATTATACCCCAAAACATTTATTGGGCTGAGAACCACACACACACACACGATGGTGTTGCGAACAAGATTCTGCAGATGTCCCAGGGACCAGCCGGCACTTGGGTACAAAGTAACGCCACAACACATGTTCATGTGTTCAAAAGATTCACTCCTTTATTCCTCAGCGATGTCCAATGGTTGTGAGACAAACCCCCCCCCCCCCCCGCCTAAAAAAATATTAAAACGCGACAAAAAGAGTTTGGTGGCTGGTTTCCATAGAAGGTCATGTAAGGCACATTTGAGTATTGCGGCGGTCCGTGGAGGTGAGGTCATGGTTTCCCCACTTCCACTGTGATGTAGGTGTACAACGGCCTCTGCTCCTTGTCAGTCACACTGTACGTGAGCGAGTTGATGCCGTCCTTGGCCATGGTATCTCTGGTATGTGCCAGTCGGTTAAACCTGGAGACATATAAAGGCATAGGGTTGGATGTGCGCCAAAGAATAAGTCGATTTTAATAGAGATAACATTTACAAAATAAGATCTTAATATTAGGTATAACTGAAAATGACGGTGTCCTTGTTAGTGTGATCCCACATGGCCGCACAGGAGAAATGCAACAATCGGTCACTGCATGTTAAAGGTTGTATCAGCAATTCTAGGCCGAAACATAAATGATCACATTCATCTGATCTTTCCTCACGATCCGCTAGCTGCCTGCCAAATAAGCACGCCGTCAAAAAAACGCTTCTCTGAGATCGTACACAAAAACAAATGGTACTACCAACCACTCAAAACGAAAACAAATAGTATTCAAACCAGTCACCGACGAGGGGTGGGTGTTGTGGGGTTTTGCACTTCGTTCATGATAGTTTTTACCGGATGCACGAAACATGGAAGGGAGGGGCGAGCTGGCTCTGTTTGTTTGGGATCTCGCTTCAAATACCAACAGTAGTGACGTCGCCCAACATCGCTGATACAACCTTTAATATAGTTATTATGTAATAACGTTATGGTACGGCCCAACCATAACCCTACCCTGTCCGGAAAAAGCTTCTTCGCCTTTTCCTTAACTAACTACCCCTTAACAAACTTTTTCCCTACATGCTGTTCCATAACGATATTAAGCATCAAGTACCCTGTAACAGGCAACCTGGGGCCTCATTACAGAAACTTCCTAACACTGAAATCCTATCCTACCTTGAGATAGGAAGGCATTTAGGGGTTTTGATGTTACAGAAGGAGGTTTCCTAACTTAACTTAGGAAGAAATCCTATCTTATCTTAAGATAGGAATTTAGCCATTACAGAACTATCCTAAGTTAGGAATTTCTTAAGTTAGGATCCCTAAGTTAGGTGGCCATACACCCTGTCCTAAATTCAAAATAACTGTCAAAAACAGAAAAAAATGGTAGCAGCACTGCTAGTAGGTCTGTATGAACCAATGTGTACCAATACCCGCCATGACCGTAGTACTAGTGCTACTAGCTTGCCGTTATTAACAAAGATCCTCAACAGTCTCTGTTAACGTTAAAAGCAACTCGTTCTATCTAAGTCCCTAACTTAAGTTAGGATGAGAAGTTAGGATTTTTTTTGTAATGAGGCCCCTGGTCTCACAGAAATCTGTGAAATGACCACAGACGCTTTGAAATTTCTGCACTGACGTTAGCGCTGAGACTTCAAAACCCTTCAACTCATTCATTCTTCATCCTACAGACTTCATTCTATCATCAAATGTTCAGCAGATTTCCTAGATTCAGTGTAATGATTCTTCAACGTTCAGCTTCAGCAGTGTAGCGGAGCATTTCAGCGTCAGCAGACGTTAGCAGGATGACTTCAAAACCATTCAACTCATTCATACTTCATTCTACTGACTTCATTCTACATTCAAAATGTTCAGCGGACTTCCTCGATTCAGTCTAATGATTCTTCAACGTCAACATCATTTTTGGGTTATTCACCCAAAATTCCCCCATTCACTCCCATTGAAAATTCAAAAAACGTTGATTCATCCTTCATCCTCTTCGACACTTAAGACATCACAACTTGGTCAAATTTCAACCGTTTACCATCATTCAAACAAGTAAACAGATCTACACATTTGTATCTTCAATAATATTCAAACAGAATTTCGCTACCATTTATACTTTTTACAGATTCACAGTTTTAGTTTCATTCCGGATTCGTTTTCAGTTGGTCTGACTCTAACCGTTTGCCTCAGCTGTTGCTCGTTGAGCAATCAGTGACCAACACACCACTCTGGAGTCTGGTTAAAGTCACCGTGGGGGAGGGTAGTGTAGTCTTTGTTACAGTCCTCTCTCCCTCATGGACTACAATAGTGGACTACAACAATGGACTACAATAGTGGACTACAATAGTGGACGTTAGCGCTGACGTTAGCGTTGACGTTAACGGTGACGTTAGCGTTATTGCTGACGGTAGCGTTAGCATTAGCGTTGACGTTAGCATTAGCGTTGACGTTAGCGTTAGCACTGAAGTTAGCATTAGCGCTGAAGTTAGCATTAGCGGTGAAGTAAGCATTGACGTTAGCATCAGCGCTGACGTTTGCGTTGACGTTGGCGCTGAAGTGAGCATTGACGTTAGCGTTAGCACTGAAGTTAGTGTTAACGCTGAAGTTAGCATTGACGTTAGAATTAGTGCTTAAGTTAATGTTGATGTTTGAGTTGACGTTAGCGCTGACGTTAGCATTAGCGTGACTTTAGCGTTAGCGCTGACGTTAGCTGTGAGACTTGAAAACCCTTCAACTCATTCATACTTCATCCTACAGACTTCATTCTACCTTCAAAATGTTCAGCAGATTTCCTAGATTCAGTGTAATGATTCTTCAGCGTTCAGCTTCAGCAGTGTAGCGGAGCAATTCACCATCAGCAGACGTTAGCAGTATGACTTCAAAACCATTCATACTTCATTCTACAGACTTCATTCTACATTCTACATTCAAAATGTTCAGCAGATTTCCTAGATTCAGTGTAATGATTCTTCAACGTTCAGCTTCAGCAGTGTAGTGGGGCATTTCAGCATCAGCATTCACACCGCAATACCTTCAGGGATTGCAATTCTAGTTTATTACTTGTTACTGTCATTTCAAAGTAATTAGTTACATTACAATATTACTGTCTTTGAATTGTAAGGAATTACACTACTTTTACATTACTTTCACCAAAATTACAGGAAATATGGATTTGGTGTTCTCAATAGATCTTCTTGTGTTCAATGCAGCCCATTACACAGCAGGAGGTGATGTGCTATGGCATAATGACTGAGCTAGGCTTAAGGCTAACAAAAGTACAATATAATGGTCGCAGTTATGGCTCATGGTGCAATACATTTTGTAATAGAAATACTGTTACTTTAGGTATTCATATTGAAATCAATAGAGCTAGAGCCTACTACAGTTGATTGTAAAAAACAACAACATTTGTGAAATTGTGACTATTGGTCCTGTCTCGGGTATTTGGCTCATTTCGAATCGCCCATGCCTGCTTAACAATTGCTGGCTATGGGTATTCACAAAACTGTCCTTAAAACAACCCTAAACATTCGTTTTCAGAAATGTGCAACTCCAAAAATCAAGTTCCAAATCAAGTATCATAGCGAAATATAGTTTTTGTCGTGTTCTATTCGGCATTTTGTAAATCGATTGACTTTGGTGGAAGACTCATTGCTACTTGACCGGAAACGGAAAGGCAGGCCGGTTGTAGTCTTTTCGCTCCGTTCTAGCCCTACTGTTGATATGGAGTACCGAGCGAAAAGACTACAACCAGCCCCACTGGACTCTGCTGCTGCCAGGCTTCTCCTCTAGCAGTAAGAGGAAGTAAACATTTGCACAGATGTTTTTCGGTTTTGTTGAATTTGTATAAAATCAACACGCAAGTTAATTTCGGGTTTAAAATGCATTGTAACGCATGTTACTGAGATTTGTAAAATATTACACTTTTTTTTGTAATGCCTTACATTACCGCGTTACAGCAAAAAGTAATGCATTACTTCTGTTACTCCCAACACTGTTGGTGAGCAATGATAAGAGAATAAGCGAGACTATCAGGAAGGACCCAGCTGTGTTTGAACGAATGCTCTTCTGTGTGGCCAGAAGCCTGCCATGCATGGTAGTACGGTCTTGATAAAACATCCCCACCCACCTAATGCCTTAGGGTTACACAGGTTCTGGATTAATTATAGAGTACAGAGAATCCTTTTTTCGTCTGTTTTCGAAAACCGATGAAAGGAAGTGGAAAATAGCAGAAAGGAAGTGGAATCCTGGAGAACAGGAAGGAAGCGTCTCACCTCTGAGGGTTGGGCTCGTTCTTCTTGTCCCGGTTGTGTCGAATCATTCTGCATTTCCCCACCGTGCCACTGGCCCGAGAGATGGTCATACCCTTCATGGATAACCTGGAGACAAAGACAGACCCCCACACTTTAATGTTTGCAAGCAAGATGAAAAGCACCTACACGTGTCTTAAGTCTTTAAACTTTGGCCCTTTTGGTGATTATGATGATGAGGGCAGCAATAAAATAACCATCTGTCACCGACTCACATACTTGAACTGATAGACACATGTTGACATCTACGTGTTCGTCTATGTCTACTGACCCTGAATAGTGTCAAACTTGTGGATGTGTGAGTTATCATTTTTGAGAACGGGTCGGTGGTTTGAGGCCAGGTTCTCGTACACGGCTGTTTGTCTGTAGAGGCTAAATGCTACAAATGTACTTAAAAACAATATTTTTCATGTCATGCTATATACACACATGATATGTTATATGAAAGCTGAGACTCCAACAATGTAAGCCATATCATTCTGTGAGCTAATCTCAATTAACTAGATTAGAGAAAGAATAAGCACAATACCAAGACAAATGACACCTTACCTGTGATTGCCATCAGATCATGTTTGATTGCAATAAACCACCTTTAGGAGATATCTTAGTGTTGGTGTGTGATTAGGAGCCTTAGCCATATATCCATTTAATTTAGGATTTAATTGGTCACGCTGCTGGCAAACGCACCGGTTTGCAACAAACATTGTGTGGAGTGGTGGCACTGTGGAGCTTGGTAAGGTCCCAGTTAATGTTGTTACTGATAAACATTCTATGTCTGTTCACTTTCATGGGCAATACTACAATCATCCATTAATCACAATTGTAAGTTTGTTTGCAGGCGTGATCGTGGATGTCTGCAGCATTTATAATGTGACGATTAGTAACATTTTCTTCGTGTTTATACTATATGTAACCTTGGTTCATTTTATGTTCCAAACTTTGGGGCTTAGTTAGTCAATAGACGTCTTTGCAATGTATATGGTTACTCGACTTTCAATTGTTAGTGTTTATTACTACAGTCGCGACACACTGTAGTTCAGCCTTAGTCAAGTTGGTGTTTAACTCCGGTCCCCTGAATACGATGAATAGCATTGATAGACTTATTGATTTATATAATTCCTATTTCATATTATCTACATCAGTGGGACTGTCAGTAGTGTGTATATTTGTGTATTATGTCTTCCGTGGTGTCTATCAATGATACTGTCATGGAAATATCCATCATAATTATATATATACACAATAATATACAAATTATATTAACCTTATTTATATAATTACTATTCACATTAAAAGGAATTGTATAGATTCTCCCTGTATCTAAAAGATACCTCCCTTCCTCTCTCTGACTGAGAGCTATTAAGATCGTTGTCATTTGCATTGCCATCGTAGCCATGAAATCTGATACTCAGGCCAAGCCACTTGACTGAGTTCTTTGTTCTGTAGATTCCTTGAACTGTGTTGCAGCCTTGCTTTCATGTTTTCAACATATTATTGTGGGCTAAATTGGCAATAGCTGGAGCAGAATGGTTTTCTGCTACCAACCTGTCCATCAGGGATCCTGAAGAAATAAACGTGGCAAAAGCAATCATAGGTGGAATGTACAGGTACTTTCCTCCTCACACCTTACAAAGAACATAACTGACAGTCACAGCAAAGCAATATCATGGGAGCATTTATATTACGCTTTTGTCTTAAGCGACTTACATCCATTCATACACATTCAGACACTGACAGCACTGTCAACCACACAGGGCGACAGCCCTCGGTGCAGTTAGGGTTATGAGTTTTGTGGGAAAAGTATCCAAATTTGATCAGGATAATCAGCATATTCCAATGGTATAGATTTGCACTGATATTTTGATTAGCGATAGTTGTAACACATTGGGTTGTGGAGTTCAAAGTTTTGTATGTTTGCCTACAAGGGAGAGAACAGTCGTAAACATACCTTAATGGGCTATGGCTAGAGCAGGTCAATTATCTGCTTGCTAAAAGAGACTAACCCGTCTATCAGAATCAGAATCCTGAAGTAGTTACTGTATCAAAAATAATAGGAATGTAAACCTCCTTTGGAATCTACCACCAACCGTCTCTTGGAACCACTTCCTCGCCACACCTTACAAAAAAATAACATAACTGACAGCCACAGCCAAGCAATAATCATTTGAGATTTATGAATAAGAGCCATTCATACAGACATTCAGACTGATAGCGATGTCAATCAGACACGGCGACAGCGAGCTCGTTGGGAGCAGTTAGGGTCATTGTGCCCAGTGAATGAAGACATCTGTCTGTAGATGATATTTGGAAAATAAATTTTGTCTAAGAATTTAGTGTTCTAGAATTTTAAATAAATTCAGGATGGCCGTAAATCTATCCAAAAGAAGTTATAGGTTCTTGAGGTAGATTTGTTCACAATGAGGATTTGCATGTTTGGGCGAAGTCATGACTTACAGTCAATGATTATGATTATACAGTTAGTGTAATATTTATATGTTAATCTTGAGTCAGCCTCTACAGCTGTAGAAAGTTTCATAACTTCGGTGTGAGCAGTTTAGGCCATGTAGCACACATTTCTCAAGTGAATTAAGGGCTTTCTTCAAAGCATATACCTGAAACATCTTTGAAACTCTGGGGAAATGAAACTTTTGTAGTCAAGAACAGTAACAGAAGAAATATTAATATGACAGAGTTAATTATGAAGGAAAAATGGTTAACGAAGAAGTTCCCCTTAATGCCATACTGTGTCTTGGCAGTCCGATTCTTGGAAACTAATGAGCCGGAATGTTGATTGCCTGATGAATTTCAGGTGCTGTTCATAATGCTCTAATCAGGATTCAAACTCTCAACCTCAATCTCAAAAGGATCACCAGTACACGGCATTATCCCGTTGAGCCACTGACATTCCTGAACTTCATGAAGCCTCATTCACATGGTGAAAATTTCGATTGATAAGCACACAACCTCAAGAAAACTCCAAGCACACATTTCACAAGAGAATTAAGGGCTTTCTTAAAAGAGTAAAGATCTGAAAATTTGCACCGTTAATGGTATTCACCTAATGATAGCCGTATGGTAGTTATACAATAACAAAATGGTCATATAGGCAAAATGGGTTAAGATTGTGGACGTTTGGCTTTTCTATGAAATTGTGGGAAAAGTAAACATTTTTAGAGGAGAAGACCAGGGTGAAAAATGCATCTGATTTTAGAGATTAATATGATGAAAGAATTTTGAGTCCAGGTCAATCTGGTGAGAAGAAATAAGCCTAATTCATGATTTTTTACAATAGCGCCCCCTTTGGGTGCAGTACCACAATTTGGGTTTATGGGTAGTGGGGGTTATTGGTAACCATACCTGAAAATTTCAAGAGTTTTCGACTTACGGTATAGGCTGCAGTATGACTTTTACAGAATTTGAGGAAAAAAAAAAATGTTACAGAAACAATAGGGGACCAAGCAGCTTCGCTGCTCGGACCCCTAATAATACTAACAATTACAATAGGTTGGCTCACACTTTTTGCCTGGCCCCCATGTCGTAGAATTCTAATGCAGTTGATACAAATGGTTGAGTGTATTGAAAGTTCCACGTTGCACAGGTTATTTTTAGTAGCCTACCGTCTTTATGTATGAGGTTAATAATAAGCAAGGTTCTGAAATAATTGCAACGTGTGTACACATATAGTAAACCAAATCCTAGTTTAATCTTTTTGAATTGCTTCATTTAGATACTTCAGCACTGTCAGAATATCGTGGACTTGATACCCACAGACCAATAGAAATCCCTGACCAATCCCTGCACATCCTGGTGAGGATTTGCATATTGGAACACAACACTTTAGACAAAGTAAATGTATAGGTGACACAGTGTATGGTGTATCGTTTGCCTTAGTGTGACTACTTTGGGCAAAGTTAACTTGCAAGCACAGCTCAGGGTGAGACTTGGTAATAATTCAGTGCGCTAATCAGAGCTTGTATTGCGGAGAACTTCCGTCAACGCCACAGTATCAGACAATAACACCTTGTCTCTTCTGGACCGGGGCCAACAGAACGGCAACACGGACCCAGGTTAGGCCAATAAGCCTGCAAACAAGCATGACCTTGTGTAAACGGTAAAGCCATTTATCAGTTACACAAAATCCCCAACGACTGATGAGATAAATAAAATAAATCCAGCTTTGTGATTAATAAATTCAAAAGATTAATAAAATAGATATTTTTTATCAATAAAGAATATATGTATTCAACAACTTGAAATAGAAGAGGTGAATGGCTGTTCTTTTAATATGGAACGCTTGGTTATGACCTAATGATCTTAGTATGTAAAATGTATAAAACACCATTCATAGCAGAATAGTCAGGCATGCTATATAGCCCCATGCACAGAAAGTGTCAGTCATTGATTTGGCTACAGGTCTTTGATTGGGTGCACAACAAACAGTTTTACAGCAGTGGTTATCAAAGACCATGAGAGAGAGACTCCAGGACACACACAGAGACAGAAAGACTTGCTGATCGAAAAAGATGTGGGTAGAAAGATTATTTGTTCCCGAGGGTCAATTTTTAACATTTGGACCGCTAACACTTTTTCCCTTTCAAATAAACAAGAATTAACAGACGGAACTAATGTTGGACAGGTGTCCAAGGGCATTATGCCGCTTATACCATGGTCACTTGCCATAGAAAATAAATGAAGACCATTCATTTATATTTTCATGCATTTTACAATCCAAATATAACGTTTTTCACAAACCATAACTTTGTTTCCCTGGTAACGCCTGAGGGTTTGACTATTACCTGGAACAATCCCCTCTCGTAAGGTTCTTATGCAATGGAAACGTTGTTCACTCCTCCAGTATATAGGACGGACCTTAGCTACGACTTGGCACCGGGAGGTATTCTAGTCCGCTCAGCTATGCGCCAGAGATTTAACATTATGCATTGTACATATTTATAATTCAAAATTCGTCCCAACCATAATACCACAGATACTCTAGGGTCAATAGCATATAACTGCGTTGTCTGATTAAAGTTTATTTCATTTTTCACAATTTACCAGCTCTCGTTTTGAAGGCTGAACAGACAATTTGACTGGAACTACTTAGCAGGTAGTTATTTTTTTGCGTTTAAGATACTAAGTGATTTCTTGCCGATGATCCATGGCTGCCTTTGTGAATGTCGGCACGCATCGAATAATCGATTATTCGTTCATACCACCCACCGATTATTCGACCATGAAAAATTGTAGTTATTCACATCCCTAATAAGTAGTAGTACTTAGTATTAGTACTGATATTACCTGTTGTAGATGTCATCGTCTTCGCCTCCCCAGCCCCAGTAGCTGTTGGGTAAGCCATTGATCTTCTTGAACTGCTCGTTGCTCATGGCTGACACGCCCCCGAAGTATTGCCAGTATGGTAACCTACGGCAACCGGGCGAGAGAGGGGTACATTGAGATAGTTTAAGTGGGGAACAGAGAAAAATCGAAGCAGTAGAGCTTCCGCCCACTAGCTTAAAGGACGAATCCGGTGTAAAATGGATTTGGGATATGTTTGGTATGATAACGAGTTGGAAAGTTCGTTTTGGAGCAAAAAAGCTCATATAGACGCATTCTTCAGTTGCCTGTTTTTAGCCGATTCTATAAAACGCTATAAACTTGGAACGATAGGTGCATGTGTTATTGTAAAATCGCTATTTTAAACCACTTAAAAGGCTAGAAGTAGCCCGACACTTCTTTGGTAGTATAATATAGGTCATAACATATAAAACAAGGCATTGTTAACTTTGTAAGTGTACAGCTTGTTTATTAAAAAGGACATTTTTGTACACACAATACCATCAGTAGCCATAGCCAGCCATCTTGTTTTTAAGACTCGATAGGTAGATTGACGAACACAGAGATTGTGACATCCGTCAACAACACACAAGCTCTGTGTTCGCCAATCTACTTATCGAGTCTTAAAAACAAGATGGCATCGACACTTGGAAGAATTTATTTGTGTGACTTGTCTGGCTTTGCTTTTACAACCTAGGCGGAGAGCATGACCACTCTGAACACTGTATTGTATTGTATTTTATTTTATATATTTATTAGTTACCTTCTCGGGAAATAGGCTTGGTATTCTTGGCGTTGAAGACAAATATTAACTCTTGTTATCTGCTTTACTTTATTTCACGGCCCAACAGTGTATTGGTTAATGACCGTCCCTCTACCTGGAATTCTGATATAAGCTTAGTGCCCTTGATGCTGTTAAGGACAGAAAGCAAGCGAGGTGGTTTGGACAGACACCCTTAATAGAACATATAACATCTATGAGCAATGCTTGCACCTAATCTGAGCAATCCAGTTAAGTTAGCTAGTGGGTAGTAAAAAGCCTAGTGCTGCTATTTAGGTGGTCCATATCCGCCAAATCTGAACCTCTGGCTTGCTGCACTGAACAACGTCGTGGACACTGAGCTGTCACTCAAAAGCTCACTAGCCGTTTGGGACACAACACGCACACCGAGAGGTTTTTACTCAGGACTGCAAACAAAAAGCCTGGTAGCACAAACCAGAGAATCGTCAGCGTAAATGCAGAGCCGATAGTGAGCGCATAAATTGTAGAAAGAAGCAGAGGCTACTCTGAACAAAATTATCAAGATGTAAAAGATCAAGTTCAAACGATTAACCAAATTATTTGGAATATAATTTTTGACTATTTATTTTACTCTCCCTTAAATTCTTATTTCCTTGCTCGCAGCAGGAAGAGGCCACCAAGGGGCCCGCTATTGAGCTTTAAACCTACCTACTGAGTTTAAAAGAAAATCCGTAGGGATCACACCAACACATTAAAACATGCACACCAATTAACAATTATCCAATTAACTCAAACAAACAATGAACAAACTAGCTTGTCAGGAAACATGAACCCAGACAAAAACATTAAAGGCCCCATGGCATGCTACTTTATGGATGCTTTAATATAGATATTAGTAGGCCCCAAACACAGTATTTGAAGATGTTCCCGAAATTCAGCCGTGGTGCAGAATTACAGCCACTACGAGCCAGTCGCACATTGAGCTTTCCCCAAATGCGCTATTTCGGTGTCTGTAGCTTTAATGCAAATGAGGCGGAGAGAGGCGGGTCAAGGAGGAGGGTGGGGGTGAGGCCCTGAGCAGCTTGCAGCCACGGTACCATGCGCTCTGTTTCGGTGGATGTATCGCAATGGCGAGGCGCACACAGCCTTTAGCCGTGTTCTGTAAATATTCTAGAACACACGGGAGTCCTGGAGCTCTATATCTAAATAATATCATATTATACATAGATATCTATATCATATAAAGTCAAAGCCAAAGTTCCTTTCCCCCAATTCATTCTCAACCATGGCTGAGATAACCCCCACTACGAGTCTCGTGGAAAAACCAGAGACAAGAGTGTGACGTGTTATGCGCCATGACACCAACAGCAGAACGGTTATCCAAATAACTGTACAACACCTGCGTGACAGTCCTGGAGCTCTATTTCTAAATAATATCATATAATATCATATAATACATAGATATCTATATCATATAATACATATTATCACGGCCAAAAGCTGTGTGCGCCTCCAGACGATATTATGAATCACAAACGACTTCGTCGAGTTCTCCGACGTCTCTGATTCTTCCACTTTCACATCAATCTGAAGTAGACTGAACTGCGCGCTGCCTGCTGCCGGCTGCCCGCTGCCGGCTGCTGGGCGGTGGTGCTTCGCCGCGGTGGTGCCTCGCGGCAACCGGCGGCAGGCAGCATGCCGCAGTTCATGTACTTCAGGGAGTCAAAGCCAAAGTTCCTTTCCCCCAATTCCTTCTCAACCATGGCTGAGATAAACCCAACTACAGTCTCGTTGTGGAAATACCAGAGACCTCAAAGAACCGATGTGTTATGCACCATAACACCAACAGCAAACACTTGCGTTACAGTGTGTGTAATCACACACACACACACACACACACACACAAATGTGGCGCTCGCACGGTCGTGTCTCATTGGCGGGCCAAATTCTCTGGGTGGGCAAGGCAGAGAGAGGGGAGGAGCTTAGATCCTTTATGACGACATATGGGACCTGTTACCAGGATGAGCCTTGCGGTAGTAGTAAGGCCGTTGACCTGAATTTATTCCGGTACAAAAATGTCCATCAGGAGGCAAAAAAAAATGAATAATGAATAAACACCAAAAAAACCCCAATCAATAATTCCAAATAACTTTCAATAATCGAAAAACAACAGTCCTCCCCTCGGCACTAATAAAGCCCTTCGCTGATCTAAGAGCCAGGTGTTGTCAACCGCTCACCTCAGACCCTTCTGCCCCACCTACATGATTTGGACCTGAATATATCCTACCTGGCCTGACCCATACCCCTCCTAATTCAATTAACCCTCCCCTACACATTTCCGATTTACCTACCCCCACCCCTAGTTACCCACCTTACTCCAGACCTATTAGTCTAAAACCCATCCTTACCCTCTACTTCCCTGACACCTTAAATATTCCCCAAGTACACCAACACACCCCTCTCCTCTCACACACTTGGCCTCGCCCGTCTGACGTCACCCCCACACCGCACAAATGTTCTTCCGGACTTCACGTCGGGTCCTCCCGCAGCCCCGGCACCCGGAAGCCAGCGCAACCGTAACGTGAGTGTTTTTACGTTGCCCTTGTTTGTACCGTGTCCCCTGACCGGCTTCCTCATAACGTATGTTTTTTTGTGTGTTGCAGGTGGCGTCATGAATGTGTTTGAATGTTCTGTGTGTGTTAAATAAAAGGGTACTTGTAAATCCCGGTGTCAGTCCTGTTTTTATCCATTGCCTGCAGTAACGGGCCGCCGCTACATTACAGGACCACATTCCAAATCAGCACGTATGAGCCTCCGTTTTTTCAAAGGCGAGCAGAACACCTAGTGCTCGTTTTACACCGAACACAAGTTTTAGCCACTGGGGGACCACGGGCAGGCTAGGAGAACTCATATTTATGTTAGAAAACCTCATAAAGTGAGATTGTCATGCCATGGGACCTTTAAACGTTTACTTTTATGGGTAGGGGTGTTATGTTCCTATGTATTTGTATGTGTTTATGTATTTGTTCTTATTTTCGGGACTACAAATATGGCTGTTCTGGAGTCCAGCATTTTCATTAGTTGTTCCATCTCGGCGCCCTGATGCTTCCACACACTTACATGCACTCTTATGTGCCTGCGTATTAGCTTACTCCGTTAACTGTCTGTGGTTAGTTGTCACTGTGGCAATTGGTCACTTATTTTGTTTCATCAGCCTCTTCCAACTGTTGCCATATTTGGCCTTGTGTGTTGGTTAAGATTTACTTAAGCTTTGGTTGTTTCTGTAGGAAGCTGGTAGGGGTTAAGGGCCTTTAATTTGGTGCCCCATTTGTTCCTGTTTTTGTTGTGCTATGGAGCTAGGCTTACTTATTGTACTTCGGTTGAGCTGCAAGAGATTTCTTTTTAAGGGTTTAAGTCTGTTACGTTTATTATTTTTGGCCCAGCCTTCCTTCATAGCTTTCCTTACCCGTTTCCGCTTGATCTACGATTGCCGTAATAATTAACACTTAATAATCGTAATAATCACGTAATAATCAACACAACGTCTTTACTCGTGAAACCCAGTGTCAACATTATTTTGAGTGCGCTTCATCCCTGTCCATTGCCTAGAGTAGACTAGGCCCGTCTTCCTACCCCGTCTATCCCCTAGACTAGGCCCGTCTACCTACCCCGTCTATCCCCTAGACCAGAGGGTTCTAATAGGGACGAACGAGGAAGAGGAGACTGAGAATTTCCTACTTGAAGCCAAACTTGTCCATGGAGACTGAGAGGTGGCGTGGCTGGTCGAAGCACTTGTAGGTGTTGCGGTCGTCCATGGGGATGATGTCGACGTCGCTGAAGACAAAGCAGCCATAGTCGTAGTCCTTCAGCGCCTCCATGTAACCCACATTGAGCAGCTTGGCACGGTTGAACGTCTGCGTTCCTCCCTGTTTTTTTTCAAGCAATAAAAAACAGTTGGACGCAGAAATAACGAGTGAGTTTGCACTTCATTATATAAATAATTTAAATAGTATTTTTAATCGTTTTGTCTGTTCTAAATTTAATTTCTGGAAAACCTATAAAAAAATATATATTTTGAATTCACATTCTTGAAATATCTTGCGACACACACACACACTAGAGTTACAAAGTGAATGTTATCTCTTATCAATCTTCTACTCACTACAATAGAAGTACTTCCTTGATTGTAAAAGCATGGAAGTAAGGTTATATCTAGAGCAGTCCCGTCGACTGTAAAAGATATGGACATAGCATCTGTGACGTCACCCATTGGTTTCCAGACAACCATGGCTGAATATTTCAAGCTATTGGCTCCGCCGTTGATGTGAACCACCTACAGGCTATTGGAGAGGGCCAACACCGTCTGCCCTCTGCACCGTCCGTCAAGGGATGACGGAAGGCGTGGCTGACGGGTGGGGGAGTAGTCTTTGCAGAGGCATCCGTCAGCCAAGCCCGAACATACGCTATCTGATTGGATGACGGATCCACGGATCCACAATCCACGGATCCACATTGCATTGCGGCTCCGTCCCATTCAGTCAATGGGATCCATCAACGGACGGATGCAGTGGGCAAGAGGTGTACTCTTTAACTTATATAGCTGGGATAGATCAATCAAGATAAGCTTTTAGTGAGTTTGGCTGCTGACAGATAATAATTAAAGAGGGTTAGCTGTCTGAAGAGGATCAGGATGGACCATGCTACCGCCATGACCGCCTTTGTGTGAAGCTCTGGCAAAAGCGACTTATATGTAGTCTAACATGTTGGACTACATATTAGTCGCTAACATGTTGGACTGCATGTTTAGCCTTCTCCAATAGCATGTAGGTGTGGTTTGATGTAGAAAGAACCACTGCCGTTCTAGGTCAATAGGGATCATAACGTCATATTCAAGCGTGACATATTAAAAAACTGCCATTCACCTCTTCTGTTTGAAGTTGTTGAATACATATATTTGTTATTGATAAAAATGTATATATTTTATTAATCTTTTGAATTTACTTATCACAAAGCTGGATTTATTTTATTTATCTTCTCATTCGTTGTGGAGTTTGTGTTAATGAGAAATGGCTTTACCATTTACACAAGGTCAGGCTTGTTTGCAGGCTTATTGGCCTAACCTGTGTCCGTGTTGCCTTACTGTTGGCCCTGGTCCTGAAGAGACAAGGTGTCAGGGTTTTGTCATCTGATACTATGGCATTGATGGAAGATATCCGCAATACGAACACTGCTTAGCGCATTGAATTATTAGTGTCATGGAAATATTAATCATAAACTATAATACAAAATTATAAACATTACATTAACCTTGTTTATATAATTACTAGTAAATCTAGAAGGAACTGTTTACATTCTCCTTGGACCTTAAGATACCACCCTTCCTCTCTCTAACTGAGAGAGGTTAAGATAGTTCAAATTTGCATTCCCACTGGAGCCACTAAGTCTGATACTGAGGCAAGGCCAATCTACTGACTTCTAAGTTTGTTGTGTAGATTTGTTTAACTGTCTTGCAGCCTTGCTTGCAGACATGTCCACTTCCCCCATAGTGTATTGCATTTTAACTTGGCCTCTCCCGCCAATCCAAAACTCTCGATGGTCACTCCCACTTATCTAGGTTACCTGTATATTCCCTACCAACAATGCAAAAATTTCCCTATAAGGATTTTGTTCACCCATTGTCTCCCTGAATGTATCCTTGGTAACTTCGCTTACTGTGCTTTCCCATGATCATGCTTACTGTGCTTGCAAGTTAACTTTGCCCAAAGTAGTCACACTAAGGCAAACGATACACCATACACTGTCACCACTACATTTACTTTGTCTTAAGTGTTATTGTGGTCCCATTTGCAAATCCTCACAGTGGATGTCAAATTAAAATGTAGTCTAACATGTTAGACTACATTAGTCGCGTAACATGTTAGACTACATTAGTCGCTTAACATGTTAGACTGCAGACCCCATGGCACTGTCGGCCTTCCTGTTCAGGGAGCTCAGACCTCCACCTGAGATACTGCTGTCACCTCCTCATCTCTCCCTTCCGGACTCCGATGACCGTCAGCCCGGCTTCTCCAAGACTGCGGGTCCGAGGCGGCGGAGTGAATTTCGACATCATTCGCCCATAGAATACGCCTAAAGTCCAAAAACCCCCTAACACCTCACGGCAAAGCTGGCATTGCTCAACTCGAGGTCTGTTTCATCTAAAACGTTCATTCTGAAGGACTTCTTCATTCAACGACACCTGGATATACTATTTTTAACCGAGACATGGATAAGCGCTGGAACTGGTGAGTCCTCGGTTTTTGGTGAACTTTTTCCAACAAACTGCTCATTCATTAGCATGCCTAGGAGCACTGGAAGGGGTGGCGGAATTGCAATGATTTTTAAGAAAAAAAATTCTGATTCTACCTGTTGGGACTTATTCCACTTTCGAAATCCAGTGCGTAAAAGTGGAATCCATTACAACCCCCTTAGTGTGCGCTTTGGTTTACAGGCCTCCTAAACCAAACAAAGACTTCATTAAAGAGTTCAGACTTTTTATCTGATTTTATTATGTCTTATGATCACTTGACATCTCTGACCATAAACCAATTGTGTTTAATTTAAACCTACCAAACCCTCTGTCTGTAGGTAAGTCCCCAGGTCGCTATTCTCGTTACATTAATTCTCTCACTGCTATTCACCTCTCTGAATGTTTCCTGAGTAATGATGTGGCTAGCTCCATCAGATATTATTAACAAACACTCCCACAGACCGAAAAATCCTTTTTAGTACCATCAGCTCAATTATTAACCCTGAAGTCTCCCCAGAGGTCGAATCATCCACAGGCATTTGTGAAACTTTTTAAAGGTTTTTTATTGATAAAATAGAAAACATAAAACTGTCTATTACCCCCTCTGCTTCCAGCACTTGACCGTGCCCCCCAGCTGTTACAGCTATATTTGATCATTTTTCACCAGTGACCCTCGATGATCTGGGAGATATTATCAAGCACATGAAACCCTCTACAAACCCCAATGATGCTATCCCCTCTCAGATCATCAAAGACGCCATTGAAACCATCGGTCCAAGCATTCTGATTATATTATATATATATATTATAAACACATGCCTTGTCTCTGGCACTGTTCCCTCGTGTTTAAGCACACGGTTGTCCAGCCGTTGCTTAAAAAACATAACCAGGATGTTAATTGCCCAAATAACTAGCGCCCATATCGAAACTACCATTTATTTAAAAAATTCTGGAAAAAGCATTCATCTCTCAAGTATTGCCATTTCTCAACTCTGCCAATGTCTTGGAGACCTTTCAGTCTGGCTTTAAAGGCACGCCACAGCACTGAAACGGCTTTGCTGAAAGTGTCTAATGACTTACTCCTCACGCTAGACACAGGTGAGAACGCCATCTTAGTCTTATCAGACCTCAGTGCTGCCTTCGGTACAGTAGACCCCCCTCTCTTCTAGCCCGTCTCTGTCAGTGGGTTGGTATTAGGGGCTCTGCTCTGCAGTGGTTCTCCTCCTACCTCTCCCATAGATCATTTTCAGTGTCCATAGGTAGGGATGGGGATCATTAATATTTATTGATATCGATACCATTTTCGATTCCTCCTTAACGATCTCGAGTCTTTATCGACACCACTATCGATACTTTTCTATTAATTGGTGGAAATACAATGCGTTTTTAGTGATGAGGAAAATAATTAGGAAATAAATAATTGTATTTTAAATTAAATATGTAATTCTTAATAAATATTGACATCAGTAGTTTTAATTATATATACAAAAATGATTAGAGCACTATAAAGCTGTATTAGTAATACAGAAACATGAGTAATACAGTATTACTCATGTTTCTCACCAAAACCTCAATTTACCGTTTCTCTATGTTACATTTGAACGCATCATGATAACCTAACGTCGTTTTACTGAGCCAACCTCAACACATCACCACGCAGCACATCAGAAACTTTATTTACTTTTTAAGATAACTAGCTTGTATGCTGCCGATTACAACACCTATTTCATAATTGGATTACTATTTTTAACTGATGGGACTAGCGACAATGTCGGTGTGTGCAATCACCGCTCGTACTTTGAGTGGATGATTAAGACGGGCCCGTCTGTGGTGCGACAGGAGAAGGAGGAGACAGGAGTCTTTTCAACTCGGAGACAGTCAAAGGTTACTGCATTTGGCCTTTATTTTTGTAAACAATGCTAATGTGCTTGGCCATTGAGGTTGTGTTCCCCCCTTTACAATAAATGATTTTCGCCCGTTCAGCCATCTTCGCGAGCAAAGTTAACTGCCAGACTTCACTTGTTTTACTTTTAATACCTGTTTGCTTACAATTCCATTCAAAAACATTGGTGGACACGCTGCAGTGATTGGATTTATTTGTTTTAAATGCCGTGACGCGACTCGAGGGACACAACATTACGTTACAGGACAAAGAAAATAATTAATGAGCGACGGGACTCGATAGTGGTATCGATAAGCCCAAACGTTAATGATTTTCGGGTTTTGAAAAAAGTGGAACTGGGTCCTTGATAGAACCGGGTTTCGATCCCCATCCCTAACCATAGGTCAGCACTCCTCCTCCTCTGCCCTCTGTCTTGTGGGGTCCCCCAGGGGTCCATCCTGTGTCCTATCCTGTTTTGTTTATTTATGCTCTCACTGGGGAATATAATAAGGAAATACAACCCGTCGTTCCACTTTTACGCAGACGATTCACAATTATACCTCCCGCTGAGATCCAGGGACTGCCTTCAGATGCTCGTAGAGTGTCTCAAGGAGATAAATGACTGGGTGGGGGATAATTTCCTCCATCTTAACAATAGCAAAACAGAAGTTATCATCTTAGCCCCTCCAAATTCAAAAAACCCATCTTCACTGACCTAGGTAGTCTAACCCCATTCATAAAATCATCTGCTAGAAATCTGGGCGTCATTTTTGATTCTGAGCTTTGCTTTAATAAGCAAATCTCCTCCGTCGTGAAGAACAGCTTCTACCAGCTCAGAACCATCTCTAAAATAAAGCACTCCCTACCATACCACAATCTGGAAATAGTTATCCATGGTTTCATAACATCACAGCTGGAATACTGTAACTCCCTCTACCTTGGTCTCCCTCGGTCCCTCATATCACGCCTCCAAATAGTTCAAAATGCAGCAGCAAGACTGTCAACTGGGTCAAAAAAGTGGGAGCATATCACACTCGTTCTTGCTTCCCTTCACTGGCTGCCAGTACAACAAAGGATCATTTTTAAGACTGTTCTTATGGTGTTCAAAGCCCTCAATGGTCAGGCCCCATCTTATATATCAGACCTTTTACACCCCCACCCAGCCCCTAGGTCCCTAAGATCCTCTAATAAGGGTCTTCTCCACATCCCCCGCTCCAGACTCAAACAAAAAGGTGACCGGGCCTTCGCAGTAGCCGCTCCGCGCTTGTGGAACCAACTGCCACCCGACATACGTGATGCCCCCTCCATTTATGCCTTTAAATCAAGGCTCAAAACCCATCTGTACAACCTTGCTTTCCCTCCCCATTAACTATCTGACCTCTGCACTACTTTCTTTGTTTGTGTGTGGATGTCCAGTTTTTATGTCTTTTATTTTATTCTAATGTTGTTATTTTGCCTTCATGTTTCCCTCCTGAATGCATGTATGTACAGCACTTTGGTCAGTGCAAACTGTTATAAATGTGCTTTTATAAATAAATTGTACTCACTAACTTTACTTACTAATATGGGGAAAGTATGTAGAACACTGATTTCAGCCTCAACTTCATGTTTGAGTTATTGGTAGGTCTAGGCCTGATTTTTGCACAACAAATATTTTTGCGGGAAATATTTTCAAAGCTCATTTGCTAGATACTCACCCCAGAAATTAGCCGGTGGGGGATAAGGGGGGGAAGAATTATCCGGGGAAAGATCAACATTTCTGCACCTGCTCAGGCAGTAGATAGAATGTCAGCACTTTGAATAACAAAAGCACCAGCCTCTGCCTCTTTTGCTCATGTGCACTACGTCACCATTTGACTGGCCCTGAAAGCCTGGCTCTGTGCAACCAGGACAAATGTAAACACTTCATTATCTATTGACAGAGATCAGGAGGGACATCTTGCCATTAGATCAATCCAGTAGGCTCCTATTGCACTCCTAACTGTCCCAGGAAGGAGGGATCCCTCTTCTGTGTTCCTTTTCAGGATTTCTCCCCTCTTGGTTTGGGAAGTTTCTCCTTTACCTTAAGAGGGCCTAGGGTTAGGGGGTTTGGTCTTGTCTCATGTGGGAAGCAAACGGCGATCAACACATTTCATAAAAGATGAACATATAAAATGGACTTAAATCGGGTTCCGCTGACGTAACTATTAACCTAACTCTTAATTATATATACTCTTAATATATATTTCTTTCAAGATTGAGTGTCTGAAGACGCTGGAACTGCCTCTTCTTCAGTGTCTCCCCCTCGAACAGGTGGTGGCAAAGAGGGAGAGTATCATTGGATGACTCCAAGCGCAAGCGAAGAGACAACAACGCAGTGTGATGCTTTCTTTCAGCTACACATAATGGGGGTAACCAGAATCTGGTTTTACGGCGGTACTATCTATTACAACGGAAAAGTGCCCCTTACTGCCCTTGGTCATCGTTACAAGGTGTACTTGTTTGTCGTAATTTTGCTGAACCTCATTCAGAACCTAGGACCTGAACATTGAGAAATTCCTGAACACTACCTGTAATTGTTGTGTGACTGACTACAATTTTCCCCATTGTATCATTTGAGAGACTTTTTTGTTTCCCAAAGCAAATAGCAGTGAATACAAAAAAAAATGCAGGAGCAGTTGGGTTTTGTGCTGTACGATCCTCATGGGTAGGCTAAGGTCACTGAGGATTATCCCACGACATTATCAATTGACTAAATAAATATTTCTCCTGAACAAAGGGCTGGTTAAGATGTTTGAAAGGTATCAGGTCCAATCCCCAATCTCCACTGCCTGCCCTAACGTCTAGGCATTCTTGAGCAAAATGTCTTATCCCTTACTGCTCCTAAATGAAATTTCAAAAAATACAAACTCTTTTCAAAACGCTTTGGATAAAATTATCTGGTAAATGGCTAAAAGAAAGCGTCTAATTATCAAAAGTCCAACTGTCCAAATTTTAAATTTGCATCGGAAGGGCAAAGAAGGAGAAGGAATTAGTTTCATTTAACATTTAAAAGAGACCTTCGCACACAGCACTACACTTCAAATTATCGCAGTGAGGCTGACATTTATTCACCATTGGAGACAAACAATAGAAAATATGAGAACCCAGGCAAGCGTGTTGTACAGCAAAGTTTCTGATAGCTTCTTCTGATAAATGTACTTCCTGTAAGTCGGTTTGGATAAAAGCGTCGGCTAAATGCCCTAAAGGTAAATGCATACGGCAGGGGTAACGGCCTGCAGAAGGTGGTTTAACATGGGATATTATCCACCACAACCAGCCATTAGAAACACTGCAGCCGGAGGAAGGAGTGGGGGGCTACACATTAAAACAAGGAGAGAATTTATATACTCCTACCATTTCTTAAAATAAATAAAAATAAATAAAATAATCCCCTGAAAAGCACAATAAGTTGGCACTGCAACAAGACAAACAAAGCCAACATTTGAATTGCAATGAGGGTTAGTCAAATATCATAAACTAGCCCCTGAGGGGGTCAGGTGAAACACAAAGAGAGAAGAGAGAAAGAAGCCCATATTACCAGTAGGACTCAGGCAACAGGTCCCGCTATTGGTCGAGAGCAAGCAAGGAAGAGGGGCCAACTCCTTCTGCAACACAGCCATTGGCCAAGAACGCCTGACATGCAAAAAAGGGTGGCGGTTTGAGCGAGGGAAGTGGGTTGAGAAAAATCAAAAGGAAAAGTGATGACGATGAATGAGGGAGAGAAGGACAGAAAGAGGAAGGATGACATGAGAAAAAGAGAGAACAGCGAGTCATCTGCAAATGCATAAGAACAAACCAGTTAGCAAGTACACACACAGTCGATAAATTCCCACACAAAGCATGCACCATACGCAAACATTTTCAAAAGAGTGTTAAACATTTTTTACCACAGTGACATTAAGTTTCCTATATTTAATGGTGTCATATTTGATGTTTTCTTCTCCAAAAAGTCCCCCTCAGCGGAATGTCAAAGTGATATTCAAGTGAAGTACCTGGGAGTAGTGCATGTTGTCTCTTTGAACGTATCCACTACCAAATATCAACCCAATCCCATACCATACTTTTACGTTTAATCCTCAGCTAAGTCCCACACAACATGTTCCCCTGATCTGAGTATACCAGACCTACTTTTCATTTGCGACGTTAAAAGGCGCCTCAAACGCACACAAAACATGTTGTTTCAATCGGTGCAGTGGTTTTCTTGGCTGCGGGCCCTGATCACGGTGAGGACAACACAAGCCCAATAACACCAGTGAGTACTAGGAGGGACAAGCCTCAGCTCGCCCCCTCAGACTTCCTGCATGCCTTTCATGAGAAACACTTCTGCACCAAGACTTTGATAACTTAGCAACTTGAGAATTATTCAAAGTTAAGTAAATAACAAAAAAACAGGGTTGCTGTGGAATGTGATACTTGGTAGTTCACTCAGCTCTAAATGCCATCGCTAAAGCAATATCGTTCACTCATCAGGGTCAAAAGACTTAAGAAGGGCAAACCCTACAATAGTCCTCCCACTTGCATATTAACTTCATTGTGTGTTGTAACCAGCCATACATCTATTAAAAATTGATGAACGTCACATCCACTCAATTGTATTTTCTTGTTCTAGATTACAGGTGGTTATTGTTGTCCCTACTAGGACTATACCTAGTGCTACCTAGCATGCTTATGATATATGAAAAGATATGGATTAACTATCTCTGTGAACTTTAAGAAGTGTATTGATTGTCCTAACTGTTACTTGCGTTACAATTTTGCAAAGCTTATTGCAAACCTCTGAACTATTTACACAGCCAAAGGTCAACGTCAATATTTACTAAAATCTTAAAATCTTTCTGAAAGAGCAGATGCAAATAAGTAGGAGAGAAAGCCGGTTGAGTTGAACATTGAACTAGACAAGGCCAGTTGAGAAAGACAGTTGAGAATATTGAATATTGAATATTAAACTAGACTAAATGTTAACTGAGTTCTATTTAATTCTAGAATAACCTACGGCAGACAGAAGCTGCAGTTCTGTGGGCCCTCTATGGTTTTTTTCCATTACATAGTGCCGGCTACCTGCTTTTGGTGCCAGGCGCTTCGTTTTCCAGTACCGCTAAATGTCAAGGTCATCATAGCGACACATGAAACTGCGGTGACGTCATCTTTAATGCGACACATCCCGTAACCTTGGAGGTTATTACAGGGATGGTTCGATTGACTCTTGGTATGTGACTGTTTCCCACAGCAAGGAGACAAATGTGGATTGCAGAGTAGTCAAGTCATTAACACAAATGGCAGCCACTATAGTAGCATGGCTATTTCAAAAATTGGGAGGTTTGGGCCGGATTTCCCATATCATGCAGTGAGGATGCATTGACACAGTAATGATTCTCCCTGACGAATCAGTAGTCAGGGAGGGTTTGAACGCCCACTTCTACTATCACCTCAAATCACTTGGAACCACGACGGAGGCACTCAAAAAGACTGGTAGTTCAGCCTCTACTATGCTTTGGAAAAGAGCCATTATAAGCCAGAACATTACTACATTACTAAGATAAATAAGTGGGGCAGTCAGAGACTTTAGACTGACGTCCTAGACTTTGGAATTCTCTGCCCCAGGAGATAACAGCGTGCAGAATCAAACCAGTTTTTTTATTTTTTTATTATTTTCTCCTTATAAAAATTCTAAATTAAATGAAATCTGCTTTTGTGATTTCTTGGCAAAGCATAATGTTTGATTTAATTTTGCATTCAGACTTGAAACTTCAGAATGCAGCTCTGGGAGTTCTGTGTCTGATTGGATCTTAAACTCCATCTAAACATTGTAAATACCAATGTCTCTCAGTAAAAATGTAAGCTACATTTAAGACAACTATGTATAGCCTAGCCTGTTTCACTGATCCCCTCCTACACTATCCCCATGTTTGTGTTTTTGATATTTTAAAGGTTTTCTAGATAGTCAACACAAAGTGAAACCTTGGTTGAAACTACTGAAGAATCTATACCCTCAAAGGACAAGGCTGCTCCCTGCTAATTCATCTGCTTTCTGCAAAACGAACAGCTACTCTGCTGCTTCAATAGAAGATCAGGGAAAGTTATTTCCTAAATAATTATGTCTCTAAATGGCATTGCCGTAACATTATCTGTTCAAACGATTGCAGTCACAGTTCCAACATGTCAATGTATTTTCTACAATGTGAAGCAATACAAGGCTTTCTGGAAACATACTTTATGACAGCGCTGTGTACTGTAGCGACCCCGGGTCTGAGTTTATCAGTAAAGCCATTAACAGCGCTCCTTTCATGGTCATGGATTTCCCAAGGTTTTGGTGCGGTGGGCAAGTACAGCCCTGATTTACAATAGGCAGGCTATATAAATCCATTTAAAACTGTATATGCTTCCCTTGCATTGTGGTTAATTATTGGCTTGAGCTGTCAAACTGAGTGACATTTGTGAGCTTTTTGGAAACAAAAAAAAAGGATTGGATTAAAGAGGGAAGTCTGCATCTTCTGTCGCAGCTGGCCATTGTAGTTCGTTTTAATGCATTACATTTCCCTTAAAAATTTCAAAATAAGCCATCGGCAACTTGATTGACTTCTAAGATCAGAACACATGAGACATTCGTCTTTAAAGGGATAGCCCATATGAAAGGTGGCAATAGCTCTACGCCAAATGAAAGGAGTCCCAAAAAGTTAATATCCTTATCACGTATGGCCATCACCATTTATCACCAGATTGAGTTTTTTCATAAAACAGTAAGTAATGTATTTAATGTATGTTCTTTTATGTAATGTTTTGTTGCAAGAATGCCAAGGAAAATGAACAGCAAAGCCTAGAGGCTAAATAATGCTAAAATAATGTAAAATAATGTATAATTTAAAAATGTCCTTGATCATCTTATAATAGCTAGTAATAGCTTGTATATAGGGTCTATGGGCAGCAATCGGTTTATATACCTGGCAGTCACAGTTTTTAAGGATTTGGTGAAACATTTTGACCTATATTTCAATGTAAAAAGAAGAGGATCGGCTTCAGTTTGGCTGATCACACATCACAAAAAACAGTAATTGTAACGGCCTAAAACATTTTTATTATGCACATACCTAGTTTTAGGTTAAACTGATTGAAACAGATCACAAGTGTTCTGGCAGTCAGAGCTTCTCGCGAGATCAGATCGCTGAAGTCACCTCATGACAACAAGTGAAACCGAACCCTACGATACGCTGAGCAACAAAGTTAAATACAACAAGGCTAACTGGATGACAAACAACATATCAACGTCATCATTACCGCACAATGAGACCCAAAACGTTCTCAATCTCAAAAGGACACGTCTGTGTGGTTAGAGACCCGTGCGGTTTATACCTGATTGATGACGTAGATGCCGTAATCTAGCTGCTGTCGCTGCAGGATCGGGTGGAGGTAGTGGAGCCAGAACTTAAGGTGCTCATCCCGGTTCCGGAAAGGTATGATGATGGCAACCTTCTGCAGGGCGACACAGTCTTTCGGTTTGTAGCGCCCGCCCGGTCTCAAGTCCACATTATCCTTCATGACCTGCTCCAGCGAGACCGGGGTTTTGAACTCGACCTGCAGAGGGCCCACTGGACAGAGAGGTGGGTGTCAGAATGATCCGAGCAGATTTCTTAAATAAACGTCTCCGCTTGGCATATTGTCTGTCTGCTCTATTAGGTTAAAAACACTGTAGTCTAATTGTGAGCTGCTTTAGTGGCGTTGGTTGAACGATTGTAATTCTTAATTGTTGTAGGGGCATTAATAGACTTATATTATTGATTGTTCTTAGGCTTTGTGTTGTTGACTTTTCACTCATCAGGCAAAGACAGAGCAGTCTTTCACCGGAGTCTTTCGCAGGTGACTAAAGGCCCTGACACACTGAACCAAGAGTATCTCAGCGGAAAGATATGTTTTCGCAGTTCTGAACTTTGCACCATTAGGGGTCTCATCTTAGTTATGTTGATTGGCTGAAGGCATTAGTAGTACTCCCGAACACTGAAACTATGTGGGCGGCTGAAGGTCTGGCCTTATCCGTGTTGCGAAACAGAATGTTTGGCGACAGGATCAGGATGTTTTCCATGATTGAGGTTCCTACCAATCTCTTCTCACCTGCCCTTTGGCCTCCATCTGCAGCTAAAAGTTCCTTCCTTCAATTGAAAATTCAATTCAAATTCTTCCTCCTCAAACCCCTAAAAACTTGTTTTTCATATTCTTCTCAAGCCCTACACTGCCCTACTTCCCTCCTCCCTACTACATAGTGATTTTTGAAATGCTTTGTAAAAAAAGACAGGTGACATACGCTCCTCATTTCCCCACCAACCCGATATCACCACCTCTCACCGCTCTCTCCCAATGTACTACCACTCATCCTTTCCCACCACCAAACAAACTGCACTGACCCTAGTCCCTTCCTCTTTCTCCTGCCTATTGCTTATGACCTCCTTCCTTTCCTCACCCATCTTATCAACAGCTCTATGACAACTTTATTTTCCTAACACTCAAAGCAGCAAGAGTGAACTCTCTTTTAAGGAAACCCTAACTCAACCTATCTGATGAATATAATAACCAACCTGTCTCTCTTCTACCATTTATATCCAAAACACTTGGCGGTCTTTTCCCAACCCTCTGACCTCGACCCGAACAACCTGCTGGACCTCGACCAGTCTGGATTCAAGACAGACCACTGACGTCCCAGAGAAACATGACACTACCAGAACAGCCTCCCTCTCCTCTGCTGTCATCAGCAAGGTGATTAACCAGCACTCCCTCACTACGTGAGCACCCCAGCAACCGCTCAAAACAATTTTGAAAAAGTTTGCCGTCCTGGCTCCACAATGGTGGAACAAGCGCCCGACTGACAGCTGGATAACTGGGACCCTTGACCCATCTTCTGCCTCATGCTGGTAAACTCAGCTGATAAGACTGCATGTTGGTGAATGAAATAATAATGCATGATATAAATCTTCTATCTCTTGGTTCTATAGCATAGCATTCGAAGCAGTTGCTTTATTTTATGAAAAAAAAATAGTACTCCATGTACTGTGCTTGAATTTTTTGGTTGCATCTTGTTGAATACACTTACTGTAAGTCGCTTTAGACAAAAGCATCTGCTCAATAAGTGTAATTGAAGGATAATGGCTAAATGCTGACCAATTGTGTCTGGCAACAAGAAAGACAAATAATGATCTAAATGAAAATATGTATCAGTTATCAATGCTGACTGATGAAGAGAAACTTCCTTTTAGTAATATATTTTAAATCAAAATATTTGATTTAATATTAGCGCATGAACATGGGAAGGTTCAGGCAGCAAAGTTACCAAGGATACATTAAGTGAGACAATGAGTGAACACGATTGTTATAGGGAAACGTTTGCAGTGTGGGTAGTGAATACACAGGTAACAAAGGTGACTGTAAGGCCCCGTCCACACGGAGCCAATATTTTGGTGAAACCGCATAAGTCTTGTGCGTTTTGGCCGACCGTCCAGACAGAGCCGGCGAATCCGCTGCCCGAAACCGCACATTTCTGAAACCACCCTTGGAGGTGGTTTCAAATCTATCCGGCCCTATGCGGTTTGGTGTTAGGATTCGTGTGGACGCCTGAAACGCAAACGATGACGTCATTAGCCCCCCACCAGCTGGGGGACGTCAGAGTTGCGTTTAATTTTTAACTTATAATTTTATTTGTATTCTTTTTGTAGCTTTAAATAAAGCCCCTTGATACATTTAATTACTAACTGTACATTAAAAAGTATTTCTGCTCAATTGAAAAGGTTGAATCTCCTCCTGACTGAATGTTTGTATACAGCGCGCAGGCTGTATGCGCGCAGGCTTGATACGCTCCACTTTTTTCTGTGGAGAACCAGCGCCTTGAATATTTACTACAGCGTTTCTACAGCTCGATGTGGTTTCGTCTTCATCTTTACGGAGATATTCCTGAACCGCATAAAACGAAACCGGATTGTTTTCGCCCGTTTCGGCTCCGTGTGGACGGGGCCTGAGTGACCATCTTGGAGAGTTTAGGATTGGCTGGAGGGTCCAGGTTAAAGGGCTCATGTCATGCCACCAGGTGGAGCAGTTATGCTGTGATCCAGATGCCTCGACACCAGCCTTCCGAGTTGCACTTGTGACATAATTTCTGGTCTTGGAGCACTTATAGCGTTCCCATTTGTCTTTGGTACAAATACAAAGAAAATAAATCTCTTTACGAGCGGAGCCATTTTTGTTGAGAGCGTCATCACTGAACTCGGTATACTCTCAGAATTCCAAAAGGGGGCTGTTATGTTCTAATAATGTTATGTTCTAATAACATGGTCACACTGTGATACATGGGTTTGCTGTATGTTGCTAAATAGTGGTTACGGTTCCTTTAAGAGACTGTGGGATTATTGTGGGGTGGGATGCGACGTGACGTGTAATGCGCGCGCATTGTAAAACAAGGAAGTGTTGATCGACACAGGAGTCTGACGTAAAGAAATGCAGTGTACGTTCTGAAGCAACACGTGTGCGTGTCAGTCTTTCACACACAACAGGGGCGTGCCTCCGTGAAATGCCGCAAGAAAGCTGGGAGATTTCCCCAATTACTACTAGGAAGGCTAGTGTCTGAGGCATCTGGATCACACCATTACAAGCCGTTTGGCACAGGGAAGGAATGATTTTCATAGTGAAATCACAAGTGGGCGTGTCCACCCAGATAGATGAAGGATCGATGACCAACGTTTGCTACAGTCCACTGGGGTAGGCTGGTAGACAGATCTATCCAGTGTACATCTAGGTGGACACGCCCACTGGTGATGTCACTATGAAAAGCATTCCTTCCCTGTGCCAAACGGCTTGCACCAGCTAATCACACGGGCACCTGCGGTGGCATGACATGAGCCCTTTAAACAACAAAGAAGAATCGACACAACAAAGAAGTCAGTCGATTGGCAAGGCCTGAGTATCGGAGTGGCTACATTGGGAATGCAATGTAGCCAATGCGGTAGACTGACTTAACATCTCTCAGTTAGAGAGAAAGGGAGGTATCTTCAGGTCCAGGGACAATGTAAACAGTTCATTTTAGGTTGACTAGTAATTATATAAACAAGGTTAATGTAATGTTTATAATTGTATATTATAGTTTTGATTAATATTTCCACGATACTAACAAGTACATTCTAATTAAATCACGATCATGCCATTCTACCCTATAACGGTGTGACTATGATTAAGGGCTATACCTGTAAGGTGACTGGGCTTGACCAAAACGTGTGCCAGGGAGAGAACGTAAATAATCATTTTCTTGGGTTATGGAGGGGCTGGGGGGTTGATAGCGCCCCCCTGACAGCTACATAACAAAAAAACTAGAAAGCAAAGAGAAGGTAGCAAGAAGATAGAGCCATTGATCAAAGAAACGGGCGGTAGACTGACTTAATTGTGGCCCTTTTAATGCTCTTAATCGTAGACGAATATAGTGTTACAAAATAGAGGGGAAAATAAATATATCTGTTTGACACGCTCATGTGACGGGGGGGGGGGGGGGGCTGACTTTGCAAACTCAAGGGCCAAGTTTCCCATGCCATTCTCGACTCAAAGAACATCATGCACAATTACATTAGCGGCGATCAGTGGGGACTTTACCTAAGAGTGGCGATGTTTCGGGACATTTCCCAAGCTCAATCGCCTGTTGACTGCCTGCAACAGGTAGTTGTTCATTTGAAGAGATCCCCTGGTTCCTTTCATGGTTTGTGGTTGCTAGTCCTTTGGCTGTTGAAACGACATTCGTCGCGGCCGGGTACGGCCGTGCAGTTGAATTCCGTCTGGTAAAAGTTTGCCCTTTTTGAATAAACGCATGTCGGATGTCGAACGACTTAACGTAAAAAATAAAAACCACTGAAATGTGGAGAAAACACAGCAACACGATCAACTTGCATATTTTGTGAATACCACTAAAATTCACAGGCTCTCTCATCCTTCTGGCCGTGAGTGAAGGATTGACCGCGCTTGGAGGTCGATACGTCTTTAAGAAAGAAGGGGGCGTGGCGAGTAGTCGGCGTAACTTGTAGTCTCGTGCTGTAGAGAGAAACTATCTTGAAAGTACCAGCTAAAAATACTTAAAAGAAAAAGTTATCCTGGACCGACGAAGCGTTTGCAAATCAGCCAACTTTCAGTCAACTTTAAACCCTCAACACACGTTTTTAAAACCGATCGATTATGTATTGCTTAAAAGTGCTCGCGGAGGCGCTCGTCCTTTCCATTCTGTTTCGGTAGATAACGGTTATCTAAAAAATAAATCGGAACGAAAACGAAAGCGACGACATTGGTCTTTGGAGCCTTCTAGATTAATTTGCCGTCGACCAAAAAATAATACTACATGAGGAGAGTAAACGTTAACCAGATCCTGCCATCGGGGTCTGATATGGCTCTCTGTTCGATCTGATGGCTGCTGACGAGGGGCTTCTTCCGGGTGTACGAGAGGAAGGGAAGGGCGTCACTATTGGGGCCATTTGTTACACACACACACACACACACACACACACACACACACACACACACACATTATTTATGTGTTTTAAATACATTTTAAATGTAAAGGTATGACATCGTTGATGGATGTAACCACTTATAATAACCAGTGTTTGTAATTACGCCATTTAAAATAACGGCATTAGGTAACGCCGTTATTTTTTCAGTGACGCGGTAATCCAACTAATTAATGTTTCCGTCGTTACAACACCATTAACGTTACTGAACGATAAATGCGGTGCGTTACTATGAATTGATTGAATAAAATTAAGCGTATACAAACACCCCTGGCTCCACGCACAAACTGCTAGTGAGGAGGTTAACGAAGAGATAAGCGATTATGATTGGCTAAGGCAGAGTCATGTTTAATGATAACCAATCGGAGCCAGTGTTTTTACACACAAGCCAGGACACGCGCGCCACATACATACACACACACACACACACACACACACACAAACACACACACGCACACACACACGCACGCTAGTGGCCAAAAACACAGATACCTCCACCACCACAAATACTTTTTGCCTTACAGTAAGGCAAATAGTTACTTTCCCTGGCAACTAGTTACTTTTATTATATAGTGATTTAGTTACTAACTCAGTTACTTTTTGGAACAAGTAGTGAGTAACTATAACTAATTCCTTTTTTCAAGTAATGTACCCAACATTGCTTATAACCACTCCAAAGTCAGATGAAAGTACAGAAACGTTAACACACACACACACACACACACACACACACACACACACACACACTCACACACACACACACACACATGCGCACATTTAATGGCTCAAGAGCACATCCATGTGGTAAATGGCAACTATTGCAATAGTTGGGGTGAAAAAATAGGGAGATGTACGAATTAATTCATAAAATATAATTAATGTTGAAGAGAAAGAAATATATTTTCAGCGCAATAAATGATGAATACTGATGCTTGTCAAACATTTCGAACGTTTCGAAGGAAAGCGTTTCTGGATTGGCGTCGAAGGTTACTTCAAAGTTTTTATTTGTCAAATGAGAAAATAGAGATAAGGAACTACAGGACAACTAAAGCAAAGTTATTAAAAATTTCTTAAATGGATAACGATGCATAATAATTGTCAAAGATCGTATGTACACGCGCGCGCACCCCCACACACACGCTGACGGTTGCGTGCTGACGTCACCGTCCCGCTACGCTCGGAAGACTAGTGGAGGAATGTGCGGAAACTTCCCCCGACACTTTCTGCTTTGTTTCGTCCGTGGAAAAGCGTTGTTGACGAGAAGAATTTAAGAGATTCAATCAAAATAACGGGTAAGTGGGCCATCAGATAAAAGCGATCTCTTGTCTAAGTTTTTGATCGACGCTGAAGGAACTGTCTCAACTTGAAGAATAATAGTTTGGAAAATGGAGGCAGTTGTGTGCGGGGAGGAGGGGGTGTCGGGTGTTGGTGAGAAAAGGCGAGCGAGGCGCTGTCCAGGGCTGATTATAGCCCGAGTTCAGCACCAGTGATCACACTCGCCCAACAGATGTTTAAGGACCGAATCGAGCTCGGCCCAGTGTAATATACTAGTTTAATGATCTGTTTTCGGAGTATCGCGTCTTTTTGAGATTCCCGAGAGTCTGAGCACTGCGTTTGACGCGCAGATCGTGCTTCCGGAAAGAAAGTTTTTGTGGCTAAAGTTCTCAGCGAGGCAATGGCCTCTCCGTGCTGGACAGCGACTAGGATTTGTTTATTCGTCGTTATTTTCACATTAATGCAAGCCTTAAAAGTTTGTGTAAATTGTGATTGCATTTGAAACACATATACTTAAAGGCGCATACTTGGATAATTTTCGCCTGGCCGAAAGTTAAAGCTTGTTTAAAGTCAATGAGAGACTTTTGTCGAGAACTAAAACTTGTTTTCAAGTCACAATGCTCGCAAAGCTAATGACTAAATAACTACATGGTCAAACTGAAATAAATTTTTAGTTTTACATTCGTGCTAACATTTAAGTATACAACTTTACTATCTCTTTTATGCATTTTTTTTTCAAATATTTTTTATTTATTATTTATTATAAGTTGTGTATGTATTGTTTTTCCCTATATTAAATCAGCACGGAAACGTGTACACTTTGTTCCTACTGCTTGGCGTTCCCATTTCTGGGCGCTGTCGATGAAGTTGTGGTGCTGTTCCAAAATGGCCGTGCCCACACTGTGTATTTCTAGGCAGGCGTACAGACAGATAGAGGGGGCAGGGGAGCCGCATGTTAGTCTTATAAAACAATGAATTGCCTCACTGATGGATTGATTCATTTGATCTTTCAACTGTCTTGCTGCATGGCCAATATGTGCACTAAAAATGTACAACTTGACATTAACCTGTTTATAGTTCATAAGAAAAAAAGCTAGAACATTTATATGTTATGGAATATTCAAAAACTGTCATCCTTCGGTATTGGCCTTTTTTGCTCTATTAAATCTTAAGTATGAATATTTTTAAGGAAAGTACCTGTTTACTGGAGTTTACAGTATTTAAAAACCTCATCAACCCATTATGACTCTCTTTCTCTCTTATTCTTTTATGTAGCCGTGGTGGTGACTTTGTATCCCTGGGTGGCCCATCACCACCACCACCTCTACTACCATATCATAACCTAGAGGCAGAGCACCTCTTTTCTCTAGCATGGCCACCCGTGCCATGTTCCCCGCGGGTGTGTTCTCGGTTGGGGGGGAGATGATGGAGGGTGAAGGCCCCAGCCTGAGTGAGCTGCCCGGGAACAACCTGCCCGTGCCCCAGCTGGTAATGCTGGCAAACGCGGCCACAGAGGTGGGGGGCATGGAAAGTGCGGTGGAGGACGGGGCCAGCTGCGACGGGCTGGCGGAGGAGAAGGACATGGTGGAGCTGAAGACTGTTGGCTGCACCTACTCGGACAGCGAGGGAGAGAGCGTGAGGTAGAGTGGGGGATTCACAGAGATGTTGTTTTTATTTCACAAACTGCTGGGCAAGGTAGATACTGTCAAGCAAGTTTCTACTTTTCGTTCTTTTACCGAAAAAAATTGTCGTATTGGAGATGAGATTCCTGTAACTTCTTTTTGGAGCTTCCCCAAATGTTCAATGTCTGTGCCTTGATTGCTATCTGCCTCACGTTTCACTTCTCTGCTATGCGTAAAAATGTAAAGGTATAAAGAGATGACTACTCGTACCATTCAACCATTCTAACGAGCAGTGATCCTCGGCAGATACAGCTACGACCAGCAGAACCGGGTGGAGTTCTGCATCGTGGAGTACGTGGATTCCCCCGGACCACGGGTTTGGACCCCAGCCCCTAGGAACAAAATCCAGGACGACCACGAGGCAGCGGAGGAAGAGGAGGAGGAGGAGAAGGAGGAAACCAAAGACTCGGAAGAGGACGGCGACGCCGTCAAGGATCTTTCCAAACCGCAGGAGCCGAGTGCCCCCGACACGGCGGAAGCTTCTGCCGCCGCCAAACGCAAGAGTAGCCACGCCGCCGTGGTGGAGAGCGCCAAGAAGAAGAAGCCCTTCCACTGCAAGCCCTGCAACTACCAGGCGGAGAACGAGGAGGAGTTTGTGGAGCACCTGGGCACCCACGCCGTCAGCAAGAGGATGGTGTTGAACCGCGTGGAGGGCCGCAGCAAGGCCAAGGGCGTGGAGGCAGGGGGACCCGTGCCGCTGTCGGAGGCAGGGAGGGCAGAGGCCGGTGGGGGGGACATGGGGGACAGCAAGGGGGTGATCCGCTGCGAGAGGTGCGGCTACAACACCAACCGCTACGACCACTACGTCGCCCACCTCAAGCACCACAGCAAGGAGGGGGAGGACCAAAGGTAGGGGGGGGGGGAAACGCCTTGAAAATACCTTGGCCTGGTCACCTGAAACTCACTTTGGTATTGAAGTGAGTCTCAAGGTTCCCCTCGGGAATTGGAAGTGTGTTGTTCATTGTAGTCATGAAAATGATTTACTCTAATTATCAACTGGGGTCAACTGAGGTCACTGCTGAACAATTATGGAAGAACTTTATTTTATTCTGGGCCAAACTCAGTTCACTGCTCATGTTGATGTGTTGTTTCTCACAATCCTTTAGGGTTTTCAAGTGCACTCTATGTCCATACACCACCGTAAGCCAGTACCACTGGCGGAAACATCTGCGTAATCACTTTCCCAGCAAGCTCCACACCTGCGACCAATGCTCCTATTTCTCAGACCGCAAAAGCAACTACATCCAGCACATACGAAAACACACAGGTGAGCCTTGGGCGGACCGCTGCTCCTCTGCAACTCCATCCTGGGTGTTCTTTAAGAATGCACTTAGTGTTAAAAAGATAAGTTTACACTGTCGAAAAGGAATCAATGAATAATTAGAGGGGGTAACAAAGATTAATTAACAATGATATTTATGGTTCGTTGGGTACTCCTGAAACTCTTGGTCAATACTACTTGTTGTTTGTCTCTTTGTGTATTGAAATCTTTGTGTGTGTGTGTGTGTGTGTGTGTGTGTGTGTGACCCAGGAATGCGTCCGTTCCGTTGTCCCTACTGTGACTACTCCAGTTCCCAGAAGACTCACCTGACCCGACACATGAGGACCCATTCAGGTGAAATATCTGCTCCCATTGGTCTTCTCTCTTCGCTACGATAGCTATAGACATATGGTCGTAGATGGTTCGTAACCTCTGTTAAAGTAACTTTCGACACGAACCCCTTAAATAACTTTCCTATTTAATATTGTAGTATTTGTGGTAAGTTGGTAAATCGTTTATTAGCAGTTTTTTTTATTTTCTTTCTTAATAAAAGTTTATGATCAAATCAAAAAGAACAGTATAATTAATCAGAGTAGTAGTAGTAATTGTCCATTTAGAATAACAATCAGTATTTTAATACTTTAACTTTTTGTGTCCTTTGTTGCCCTCGCTGGAAACAGTTGATGTGGGATAAGTATGGTAAACATACAGATACACACACACACACACACTGCATTCTTGTGATATTCTGAGTGTTTGAGCAACCTCCCTCCATGTTTGGCTTCGTCCCCCTGCCTGTGTTCCTCCTACATGTGTGATTGACTGTCCCTGTTGATCATAGACAGTGGTTCCTAACCATAATGGGGCTAAGGCTCACCAACAGTCCTGACCAAAAAATTGAGTCAGATCCAATTAAAGTTTTGGGAATGAGTATAAGGGCGCACTCACACTAGGCCATCTGTACCGTGCCCAAGTCCGTTTCACACCTGTACCGTGCTCAAGTCTAGATCGTTTGGCTAGTGTGAGCACGCCAACCCTACCCAAGTCCACTTCAATTCCGTGGCCTGAGCACACTTGGGAGAGGTGTGCTCAGGCCACGGTACAGATGCTAATGAGCCGACACGCGCAAACGCACGGCTACGCAACCTGAGCTGGATGACGTATAGTCCATGCGACCCTTCTTTCCCATTAAACAATAAACATGACGGCAAGCGGTTCACGTTGGTGCGGTAGTGAAGTTGAGTTTTTGAACAAAAATGTCCCGTTCGTCACGGCGCAGGCTTTCTTGGTTCACTGGAGAAGGCGGGGCTGCGCACGGAGTCCAGACCTCTTTATAATTATTTGCACCCTCGCAAATGTTTTATTTTTTTATGAATGAAGACACCCGCATGCAAGAATAACTTCACGCCTGAGTGTAGGCTACAAACGCTACCAACTATTTACAAGTGCAAAAACGCCAACATATTC
This sequence comes from Pollachius pollachius, assembly GCF_949987615.1. NCBI lineage: Eukaryota > Metazoa > Chordata > Actinopteri > Gadiformes > Gadidae > Pollachius > Pollachius pollachius. Next base: position 16,211,387 of record NC_136943.1, on the reverse strand, counting down.
TTTATTTTGGTGACACTTGTTTTTTATCCCGACAAAAGCCTCGTAAGGACAGTTCCTCTGCGTCTCTCTCGTAGATCGCACCATCTTTCAACGTCTTTGTTTAATACAACTACATCACCTTCTCTCACATGATCAGCAGCTTGCGGATTTCACTTTCTCTCAAGTTAGAAGTCAACTGCTCATGATTATATCGCTGCGTTGTCTCAGGGCAACACCTCTACCCAAGCCCTCCCCCCCCCGGAACCGCAGAGCCGTTGCATTTACAACAGAATGAAACCCAATAAACCACCAATGTGTGCATAAGCAACAAAGTCAGTAAAGTGCAATTGTGTTCTCTGGGTTGTTCTCCGTTGTTGTTCTACTAAGCAGCGGACACTTGGCACTTGACATATTACGACGTGATGACGTATGTAGAAGAGGCAACCGTACTCAGGCCCAGTTGAGATTGCCTAGTGAGCACAGGCCAGCGCACAGCGGGGGGGGGGGGTTGTGAAACGGACTTGGGCACGGTACAGATGGCCTAGTGTGAGTGCGCCCTAAAAAGGATTAGCAAGGATACAGGTAATCAAAATCCGACTGAATTTGTTATAATAATAATAAGAATAATGATAATGTGTTACTTGTTCGGGTAGAGCAATATGGTGAAAAATGTGGTATATTTATCATTAATGTCAAATATTTATTAAATCTCCAATTGGTTGGGAGCCAATGCTATAGAGGCTGAACACAGTTCATACCCTGTATTGAATCCCCATATCTCTTCTCTGAACAGGCGAGAGGCCGTTCAAGTGTGACACTTGCAACTACCTGGCGGCCAATCAGCACGAGGTGACGCGGCACGCCCGACAGGTGCACAACGGCCCCAAGCCGCTGGCCTGTCCCTACTGCCTGTACAAGACGGCTGATCGCAGCAACTTCAAGAAGCACGTGGAGCTCCACCTCAACCCCCGACAGTTCCACTGCCCCCTCTGCAAGTACGCCGCGTCCAAGAAGTGCAACCTGCAGTACCACATCAAGTCCCGGCACGTGGGCTGCGACATCCCCATCGACGTGTCAAAGGTCAAACTCCGCGTCAAGAAGGGGGGAGAGGACTCCGCAGACCCCTCGGGCCGCAGCAAGTCCGACAAGGTGAGGGGCGTGGACGACGACGAAGATGACGACGACGGCGGCAGCGGAGGCGACTTTGAAAGTGACGAAGAGTACGGGAGCAAACTAGCACCGGCTCCGATCGCCTCGTCCACCAAGAAGAGTGGTGGCCACGCGCAGGTCGTGGTGACCGATGGGGAGACGGACCGAGTCCAGAGGAAGGCTAAGACCGCAGCGGCGGTCAAGGACAAGGGCGCTCTGGAGGGTAAGGAGAAGGCGATGAGGAAAGTGACGACTAGGCAGAAGAAGGTCGCCCGGGCCAGCGAGAACACTAAGGAGAAGTGCACTGCGGCTGTGGGAGGTCCGGCGGAGTCACCAGCATCGCCGCCGAAGAGCAGTGACCCCAAGGTGAAGAGGAGCTCCAGGAAGAAGCAGCAGCTGCCGAAGGAGAAGCCGGGCATCCAGGACGCCCCGGAGGCGACCGAGCCGGCGAACCCCAATGAAGAGCAGGTCGTACTGCAGCGGTCAATAGAGGAGATGAAGAAACTCCAGAAGGAGAGGAGGATGGAAAAGGTGAGGAAGGCGAAGCAGGAGGACGATAAACCGAAGGCTGACGTTAAGACGAAGAAAAGGCTCCAGTCCAGGAGGACGGGAGCAAAGAAATCTGACAAAGGGAGTGGAAAACCTGTGGAGGATGTTTCCGTGGGGAATGGCCCAGAAGAGTCACCTGAAGTGGAACAGCAGGCGAGGAAGGTCAAGGTTGGGAAACGGAGAGCAATAGAGGCCTTGGACCTTTCGACAAAGCATTCTGCTGCCACCCTGACCTCAGGAATCCCCAGTCCCAAGAGGTGTAAAACGAGCGCTGCCAACAAGCCGGCCACAAAACCTGGCCTTTCTAAAACAGTTTCTGAGACGACAGAGCCGTGTCAAGCCCCGCAGAAAGAAGAGGTGAAGCTGAAGAAGACCAGGAAGACTAACAAGAAGACGCCCATCCTACAGGAAGCCCCCGCTTCCCCCAAAGACGAGCTGGACTCTGTCACCGGGGCCACTTCGACGCCCCGTACAGACGTCCAGAGCTCTTCTCCTGAGGTCCAGAGTGATGTGACCCACCCCCAACCAGACTCTAGCAACGTGCAGAAGCTGACAAAACCCCGGCCGGCGCAGCCAGAAGACAAGACCGCTGCGCAGGAAACGGCGCCACAGGGAACAACGCCACAGGGAACAACGCCACAGGATACAACGCCACAGGATACAACGCCACAGGAAACCGCTCCCCCAGCGCCGGAGAAGGACCTCCCCGCAGCGACCGAGGTGCCGTCCACGGGCTCCGGCCCCGGAGAGGAGAAGACCCCCTGTGCCGTCGCAGACTGCGTCCCCGCGCCTACCTTCCGGCGGCCGGGCGCCAAAGCCCCACGGCCGTCCCTGGAGCTCCCAAGGCCCACCGAGGAGGACGAGGGGATCCACAGCAGCCACGAGGGGGCGAGCGACGCCAGCGACTGCGCCTCCGAGGGCGGCAGCGAGGACTCTGGCCTGAACAGCGCCGGGGCTGGGTCGGGCAAGATGCCCAACGACCCGGAGACGCCCACCGACGAGATCCCCACGCCCACCGAGCTCAAGTGTCACCTGTGCGTCTTCTGCGACCGCACCTTCCCCTTGGAGGTGGAGTACCGGCGCCACGTCAACCGCCATCTGGTCAACGTTTATTTCGCCGGCCAAAGCCGGGAAATAAACTGAAATGAACTGAAACACACACCGTTTGTTTTCGGTTACCACGGGGGCCGGTACATGTGAGGACCAGCCCACTCTGTGTTGCCCCACCTGCCATACCGAAGGACGGATTAAGAAGACGCAATTTGATAATTACAAGATCATGAAACGTTCGTCATCCAGACGCTCATGTCCTCCGCGGTTGGTTGAACCCATTGAAGCTGTTACTGTAAGATGAAATCCAGAGGCCAAATGGATTGGACTTTTAGTTAATCACAAATAACTCTTATATTAGTTGCAGTCTAAGTTTATCAATTGTATGATATTTTTGGTATAAACGATGAGCCTCACTAACAGAATAGTTACTAGGAAGCTGTTTGTTTTGTTTTACAGTATTCAGAACTATAGAAATCGCATCATCTGATATCATCTGATACTTTGATAATCAGACTTTGTACTTAAGATTTCCTTTACATTCAAGATAATGGGGCAGAAACATGTTTTTTTGTTATGAATGAGGTTTCCTTTGTTCTGTCAGTTGGGAAAACAGTAGCTGTATTGCTGGCATTACGTGTCATTTCACCATGATTTTTTTTATGCTATGAAATCCAAAGATTCAATCATCGTCCTTTGTATTTTCCTGTTCATTTCCAGTGCCTTTGACAATCATCTGTAATGTAGTGTTTGTGTATGTGCGTAGCTAAGCGGGTAAGCTGAGAGGCCATTTACTCGATTTGCTGTCCAGTCATGTCCAACTATGTAGTTTATTTTTAATTTTATTTTGGAGGAGCTGTCTCCATTTCGGTTTAACAACTAGTACGATGACAAACATCTGGAAGGTTCTTTTAAGAATGGTTGGTCTCTCCAAAATCTCAAGTAAAACACAGCATGGCTGAAGCTTCGGTTATATTAATAACTAACAGCTAGCCAGCTAGTGGGGTACTTTTTTATTATACTGAAGGTAATGATTTGTTCAGAGGTTGCATGTAACTTGGAAGCAAATGGAAAACATTACCGTTTTGTTTGTGGAGACTGATGTGCAATACTGTCTTTTAGATACACTGGCAAATAAATTCTGACTTGATCTATTCAAATAGGCTATATGTTATGTTCTGTGTATATGTTTGTATAAGACTGGCTTTATTGCAGCCCAATATCAACTTTTTTCAACTTTTTTTCTTGTGGTTAAGTAAGCTGGTTGTACTTTACATGACATATTTTGCATAAGTGTAGTTAACATGAAATGAGGTTGAAGTTTGAAGCAAAATACAGCTTGATAGGAATGTTTGTTGAGATTTGGCTTTAACTAAATCCTTCAACCATTAACTCACTGGATCTTCACAGCAGTGCCATATGAAACGTGCCATTATATAACTTGTTATCGCAATAGAAAAAGCCCTGGTAACGAGATTCTAAACAATTGTTCACTTAATGTATTTGTGGCATTGATGTCTACATTTGAAAATACATTTTAGCTGTAGATTCAAAATTACACCAGCAAAGTAAAGTATCTACTCTGACTTGATTCCTTTGTTACAAAACCCCTTGGTCGTTTCTGTTCCAAGACTAAACATATTTTAAATAAAGTTTGGTGTTTAAATGCAAATGACCGCTTTGCCTCTTTTTTTTTTTTCAAGCAGCTTTATGTGTACACTTTTTATCTCGTCAATGTTTCGTATTTATTTTGATTTGATGATGAATAAAGGAATACAGGAAACGATCTGGTCAAAGTCGTAGATGAGATGTAACGGACATTCAGGACGGACCGCAGTTGTGGAAAACACAAGGACAACGATGGAAGAGGCATAGTAGAGACATAACTACAACCTGAGGCGGCTCAACACTTAAGTCAAGTCCCATTAACAGAGTAGTCGAGTCGACATTGTACTCATTGCACACAGCGAGGTTCTTTTGAGAGAGAGTTATCTCGGATGTCATTTCAATACCCTGAAGCTTTTTTCTGCGTCGTCTTCTTCTTCTTCTTCTTTTTGGCCGGGATGCTCTTGGCTCCCTGCGCGGCCATCGGCTTGGTCTCCAGCTTCAGGACGGGGCTTTTCCTTGGCTTGTAGGCCGAGGACTTGCGGACACGCTCCCCCTTCAGCGTGACGACGTGGGGCAGCAGCGGGGGGGTCCTCAGGGAGAGGCCGGACGTGCCCGGGGCGTGCGCTCTTAGGATTAGCTGGTCTCCTTCCACCCCTGTCACCGCCACCCAGCCTACAACAAAGATACACGAGAACGTGGTACTTTATTGATCCATACACAGAATTGGGGGTAGAAAGTAGTGTAATGCAGAGCGCCATCCACCGAGACCACTTTACTTGCATGAATACTTATACTTGATATATTTTGATTCACTCCAATTACTATGTCAACACTCAGTCATCCCACACCCTCCAGAAACGCCCACCTCAGTTTACTAATGACTGCTTGCGGAAGCAGCAGCAGCACTTAGTAGTTCACGTGTAGGGTTGCGTTTGGTCACCTGCAGAGGACATCTTGATGTCGGCCGTGGCTTGGAGGTACCCTAGACCCTTGAGGGTGAAGTCCTGGGACACCAGTGGGGGAAAGCTCTTCATGCGCTCCTCCCCGCCCATTGGAACCTGAGAAATATGTCGGGAGAAATATTAAACGCAATGGACACCGAAATGGCCCAAACACGCATGTTGACTTGTAGCTATAGATTAAGCATTATTTCAAATGGAGGGCCGTGCTGTGAGACATGCTGCTCTACCCAAAGCCAGAGAGAGACTGACGGACATGGAGAGAGAAAGACAGAGGGAAAGAAAGACATACAGACAAAGGGAAGTCAGACAAGCAGACAGACAGACCCCCAGTAGGACGTTCCCTGCGTGTTTCTGGTAGAGGGCGTCGGCCCGGTCCAGGCTGGTGAGGTGGACAGGAAGCTCATTGGACGCCACCACAGTAAACCAACAGGACTTCTCACCCTGAGAACACAGAACCCCACAATGTATATCGCTGGTCAGTGTTAGTATTACTGGTATTATTTATATATTGAACAGTAGCCCAGATGGCTTAATTTGAGTCAAACAGATACATATTTGAGCAAATCAGAAAAAAAAAAAAAAATGGGGAAGGGACAAATGAGAAATAAGATGAACGAATGGCTGAAGGCAGCTATGGTAGGAAACACGTAATTAAATTGCAATACACTATGGGTGAAGTGAACATGTCTGCAAGACAGTTAAAGGAATCTGATCAAAGAAGCCAGTTGATTGCCATGGTTTAAGTATCAGACTTTGTGGCTACAGTGGCAAACTATTTCAACACCTTTAAAATAGAGAAAAGGAAGGGAGGTATCTCTAGGTCCAAGGAGAATGTATACAAATTCCTTTTCAATTGATTAGTAATTATACAAACAAGGTTTACATAATTTGTAAATTATAGTATATTATAGTTATGATTAATAATTCCCAGACAATATCACAGCTTGAGTTTTTGTGTATTTGCGAGAGTGCATGCATTTGTTTGTCTGATTTGAACCAAGCAGGAGGGTACCTGGAGGTAGTCGATTCTCCCCAAGGCCCCCAGGAAGAGTACCGTGCCTGGCTTCAGGACGAAGGTCCGGGGCACGATAGCCTGCCTGGGTACCACCGCCTTCACCTCCGGGTCAGTCAGAAGACCAAGCACCTGACACAACAGACGAGAGAGACAGGCAGAGCAAGGCCCAAAGATACAGAGAGACAGACAGAGGGACAGCCAAGAGAGAGAAGCATACACAGAAAAAACGTTTCAGGGATTATGTTCAGAGATTTCCAGAGAACATAGCTGTCAAAATGTAAAACTGGAAGCATCTTTTTGCCAGATTTCGACTAACTTAGTAGTAAATTAAACAACTTTTTCAGGGGTATAAAGGAAGATCATGTGTCAACAAGAAGGGGAGGGGCCTCACATCGTGCTCCTTCATGATGCCTGGCGTGTCGAATAGCCAGTGGGCGTCTTTCAGCTCATTGTGCGAGAACTCCACCTCCTTCACCGGAGGGGGCTCTGAGAATAAATGGCCAACATAGATCGGAAAAATTAAAATACCAAGAATAAACTAGCCCTTGGGCAGAGTACTTCATCTCAGAGCTGTTTGGTTGGTTTTACCTGTGGTTGTCTCCTCTTCCACACCGTATTCCCCATAGGCTAGACTGTCAGGGTCAAACTGGATCTCTTCCCTCTTGGGGACTGGGTCCACTCGGAAGGTCCTCCCGATGCGACCTAACCACACCAGCAAGGGATGCACGTGGGAAGACCACCGTGAGGCTTATTTATAAACGTACATTTATGATTTGATGTTAGAGTAGTCTTCAAAACCACAATGCATGATTTGGCTTTACGTGACAGGATTTGACTCTGGGTTTGGGTAACTCTCCAATGTCAGGATATTTGCATAGAAAATGTACACGTACACACACAGGATAATTCACAGGCAAGGCTGGAATAACACGTCTTATACAGATAGATGCCTGTGGGTATGGCTGTGTGGTGGAGCGAGGGGTTCTCTTTCTTACCCATGAGGTAACCCTGCTTGCTGAATGTCTGCAGTCTCCTCAGCTCTTCAGGGGCCAGGTCTTCCTCGCTCTGCTGGGAGTCCTTCTCCAGGCGCTCCTGGCGGCGGAACAGGCGGTACGGCGTGGGGTTGATGATCGGGAACTTCAGCAGGTTCAGAGTGGTGCCTGAGACCCACCACAGGAGAACAGCAGGGGAAGGGAGCATGGGCACACGGCAGAAGGGAAAACGTTTGGATCAGTCGATGGGTTTACAATTCATCTTTGGATGACGACAGACGCCAATGTTTCAAAACGTTTTTTTGCTATTGTTTGATGTCACCTTGTCACCTGAAGAGACTGCTAGTCTGGCTCTCTTTATGAAATGGAGATATTAGTTTCCCTTTTCCATTGTATTTATTGTGTGCAGATTCAAAATTTGTTCAAATCCATCTGGTTCTATAGGATCAAGCTCACAGATATTTCTTAACAATAATGCCTGCATTCGAATTCAAAGTAGGTCATAGATAGAAAAATGTGTATCCCATATAAAACCTAACCAACAGCCTTAAATGAGGAAACACAGTTCTGTATCCACAGAACTGAGGATACAGTTCTCCCCCCTAACAACATTCATCTCTTCCATTCAGACCTCCTGATGGCAGCGGAACAAAGAGTCTTTCTGGGCTGGACTCTTTAGAGAGCATCCCTTCAGGGAATACTGTAACTACTGTGGTACACAACACACTGAGCAGCCTTGTCAAACAGACTGGCTTTTGCCCCGCCCCCGGGAGGAGCCATAACTACACATTTATTTGATCGACTGACCAATAGGAGTGCTTAGAATGTCAAAGGACCCCTGTTTTGATTCCCCTCCCCATCCAGATGTGCACTATATTATCAATAGATCGACTCCAGTTATTGGCACTATTCCAGCTTATATTCCAGTTATTATAGTTCATAAGGGGCCTTTTTTACAAGCCTTGATTAAAACTGCTTTCAAACAAGGCAGCATTCAGCTGTTGTCTTACGCATAGGGAGGTTGAGCAGAGCCTCATATGAAAATACTAAAAGGGAGAGAGCATGAAAGTGGTTGTGATGACCAGCTGAACAGCCCCTCCCACCTCCTCACCTGGCCAGGGGGAGATGGTGGCCTTGTGGATGACATCAGTGCCCTTGGACTTGCAGTAGTCAGAGTCTAGTAGTGTGTTAAAGAGGGTGGATTTCCCAGCATTTGCCGTCCCCACTAGATACACATCGCCCTTGTACTTCCAAGACCTCTGGAGGGAGCTGATCAGGTTCTCAATACCGTATCCTGTCTTGGCACTGATAAGGTGCACATCTTTGATGTTTTCACCGATGCCAGCTTCGTTGCAGTACTGAGAAAGCTGGCGTTTGATTCGCTGCAGATAGTTGTCAGCGTCTTTAGGAAGCAAGTCTATCTTGTTGCCCAAAACGACAATATGCTTGTTTCTTCCTACAAGGTCGGTTATATCCGGAACAATGGAGTCAGGAAGATCCAGGAGGTCGACTATGAGTAGAACCAGAGCCTTGTGGGACTTGATGCCCCGGACTACATTCCTGTAATCCTCCTTTGACATCTCGACGGTCAGTGCCTTCTGGTGGTGGACGAGGAGGTAACAGCGTTGACACACAGAGTTTTTCAACCGGTCCTCACGAGTAAGTACCTTAAACTTCTCGCTGGGCAGGTATCCTGCAACCTCCGGGGCTGTGCAGTGTAGAACAGCGCCGCAGCCCGAACAACAGGTGCTGCTGACGGGCTGGTCTGAGTCAGGGGTGCCGTGGACCTTGTGCTCACCCCTCGCAACTTTCTTCTTCTCACTCTTGGCCTTTTTACTGATGCCCTCATCCAGTGGGTAGTTTATGTCGTGGAATTGAACAAGAGAGTCCAGGTTGACCTGTTTCGTAGCTGTTTGCAGGGACCTCAGCTGCATCTCTAGACCTCTGTGTTGACTTTTGTCAGACAATGATCGTGGTAAAGATATATCGTTGGGAGCCTTGGGTGACGCGATCCTTTGGAGCTCTTTGAGTACAGTCTGTAATTCATCTCGGGGTTCTTCATCAACCAATTCACCATCATCTAAAAACACAAACTCTTCTTCCTTCTCTGGGTCCACCGTGGTTGTAAAACTGTGCAAAACGGATCCCCTTTGGCTGTCCAAATGGGAAACCCTTGACCCCCGTGTACTGTAAAATAATCTGGAGGTTTGTGTGTTATGAAAAAGTTCTTCCCGAGTAATGCAAGTGGATATATGGCCCGCAGAAAGCACATGAGCATCCCTTCTACTGGGTCTCCCAGACAGACAAACTACATATAGATAACGGCGACATCTAGACGATACAAGTTGACGCAACGCGACCTGAAACGGGTACATCTTTACAATGTAATCCAACGGTCTTGGGCTGCAGACATCAACACAAAATGGACATCAATTCAACCTTCGCAAATAAAAATAAAGACGCACGTGAAGAGTAGCAACTGATATCCTGGTCGGATGTGACGTAATTGTGACGTTTATTTACCTTCTATAAACAGACTTATTCTGTTAAATATATTTTATAGAATCGATTACTGTATGCATTATATATATAACGACGATTATTTAATGTTTCGTCACTAATAAATAATCTAAGAGCATGTATATCATTTCATAAAAAAAAGGAAAAATCGAGATGCACATTGTACAGTGACGTCAAGCTTTAACTTGTTTTCCGCGTGTCCCGAACTGTCATTGGGTTTGACTTCCGATAGTTGGAAACTTTTTAAAGCTCTGCCACTCATTCATCAAAATGCTTCGGAACGCACTGTGCCGCTTGTCAGGCAAAACGGGACGCGTTTGTGCTGCAACGTCCGGTGTGGTGGTGAGTTTTATAATGTGCAGTATAATGCCTATAACTATCGGTTTAAAAAGCTGGCCGATTGTAACTGAAATGCCACTTTTTATGCGATAAAGTAGGAACTAACGGTTATTAACTAACTTTGTTTCACGTCAATGTGTACATCTAAGATTTATACGGATTCACACTTATGGAATTTGTTTTTGGTGAACGTTGTTATGCGGTGAACTTTGAGTGAGAATGATCTTTATACAGGAGAAGTTCAAAGGTGAGCGGCTGCTGTGTATATATTAAAATGAACGTTGAACTACCATGAGGCATGCACATATAACATAAACGTTTCTGTAATTTCATCTGACTTTGGACGTTTTGAATGATTTTAAATAAATCAAAAGATAGAACACACACGCACACGCACACACCCCGTGCATGTTATCACATTTCCTCCTGCTCTTCCTCCCCTAGCAGCGGGCGCTGTTCTCAACGGGGCCCCAGCAGCAACACGGTACCTTTTACGAGTTCCGAACATACTTTATCCGTCCGGACCAGAACTCGGCCTTCCTCAAGCTGACCAACGAGAAGATCCACCTGCGAACGGCTCACTCTGAGCTCCTTGGCTACTGGAGTGTGGAGTATGGAGGCCTCAACCAAGTCTTTCATATCTGGAAGTATGGTGAGGACCGAGAGAAGGAGGGTTGCACAAGCAGTGTTGGGAAAGTTCACTTTCTACGTGAACTAGTTCAAAGTTCAGTTCACAAATTAGAAAATGAACTAGTTCAGTTAAACGTTCATAATTCAAAATTTTGAACAAAGTTCACAGTTCCAAAAAATGAATTAGTTCATAGTTCTTTTTTTCAATATGTTGCTGTGAGCTATTCGTTTTTTCTGAAATTTGGAACATTGAGCCCCCTTTTGAGGTTTGTCTAGGATGAAATAGAGTGGTTGAATCAAGTATCGTAGCTTAATACAGTTTCTATCGTGTTTTATTGCACATTTTGTAAATCCCATTGATTTCTGTTGGAAGACTCAGCGCTCGTTAACCGGAAACGGAAAGGGGGGGTGTTTGGTTGTAGTCTTTTCACTCGGGTCTAGCCCTATTGATGAGAAGGAGAACCGAGCGAAAAGGCTACAACCAAACGTGAACACCCCCCCTTTCCGTTTTCGGCCAACAAGCAATGATTCTATGAGGTATTCTAGTCCGCTGAACTATGAGCCAGAGAGCTAACGTTATGGATTGTACATATTTATAATTCGAAATTCGTCTCAGCCTTTAAAACACAGATACTCTAGGGTCTATAGCATATAACCGCGTTGTCTGATTACAGTTAAATTCATTTTCCACAATTTAACAGCTCTCGTTTTGAAGAATAACCACCGTGCCATTCGTTTCAATGGGAATCGCGCCGGTCTATACTTCCAACATAAAGTGTACATATTTATAATTTGAAATTCGTCCCAGCCTTTATACGACAGATACTATAGGGTCTATAGCATATAACTGCATTTTCCGATTATAGTTTAATGTTACAATAAGATGGCAACACCGCAACTGCAAATTAACCGCACGGAGATTACCATGGCAACCGGTCAAACAACACGGCGATCTGCGCGCGCATCCGCCGTGTTGATTAACAAATGACCCCCCTATTGAACGAAGTTAAACCGAGTGAGCGTGCCGTTCACAGACACCAGAATGAACGAGTTCACAGTAACGTTCGTCAGGCAGTAATACAGTACGTTCAGTTCACCCAAAATAAGAACGAGTTCATGAACTATGTTCAATGAACGCGTTCAGGCACAACACTGTGCACAAGATATATAAGATTTATGTAGAACTGTCAGTTCGATATGGACAAGTCAAGTCAAGTTGTTACAAAGACGTTTTGATAAAAGAATAGTAGCTGGATCCAGTTTTTGCTCTGTGAACAATTATCTTAGATCCCAATTGATCCTAAAAGGTCTAAAGTAGTGTCTGGAGCAGGGTTCCTCAACATTTTTATTACTGAGGTCCGGTATGCATATTTGAAATATTTCCTGGGCCCGGTATGAATGGGGGGGGGGGGGGGGGGGGGGGGGGGGAACCATTATATGCCTGCCTAACTTAATCGAATGAACACAGCTACTGTAGGACCGTTATTAAGAATGAAAACATAGTTTTATACAATTGTTAACAGTCTAACAACACGACTATGATATACTCATAGGAATCATCAAGCCAATAAAAACAAAGATGAGCGTGTTGAGCGTCTGTTAACAGTATGCAATAAGCATAGTTATTTTTCTTTATTTCTAAATCTCTGCAGCCTGGTGGCCAATGGTCCGGTGGTTGAGATCCCCTGCTCTAGAGGGTTCATAAAGCGAAAGAATATCTATATGAAGCGGTGAGAGTAGGGCAAGCGAGGCCCGAGAAATGGCCTTGATTAAAAGACACAATGATATTAAACGGTGAATTCTGCTGTAGGGCCATTTGTGTCACTGATAAGGTTTGTTTACTTATGCTATAGGCCGCAGAGTAGCCTTCAACTTTGGCACAGCAGCTGAATGCAGACTCTGGGTCAGAATTTCAGTTTGTGCCTTAACTAAACAAAGAGACACTTTGTTGAGTGAAGTCACACTTTAACAAAACAAACCAGACTGGTTGTGAATAGGATTGTTTAGAGGGCTTGTTCAGTATGAAGTTAGAATTGTTCATGTGAAATATAGATGCCGAATTCCAGGGCTTGAAGAGCCCCTAGTTTACCAGCGGGTGTGATGTTGAAATCACGCTGAATGAACAAGCAGATCGACGCCCTATTCACCACTGTGTAGTAGGAACTCTCTCCACCATCACTAGTAATTTTAGTGTCCGTAATTTTTCTTCCCAGACAGTTTTTCTCAGCGGGCAGGTGTGCGGGCAGCTCTGTCTCAGGAACCCCAGTGGCTTGGGGAGTACATCTCTAAAGCCATCCCCATGCTGACCACCCAGGACAACGAGGTCACCTACCTGGTCCCCTGGAGCCAGATCCAGAGCCCACCCAAGGAGGGCGGTGTGTAATGTCTACATGTAGCCACTTGGTGGCGGTATTTCATTATTTAACGAAACAACATGGTTCGGTTCAATCTTAAATAAAGTCTTAAATTCCATGATTGTCCATAGAAGATTGTCAACCCTTCCTTATAGTCAAGTGAAAAGATCAACGTAGTTGTTGATTTTTATTGATGACCGCACAGCAGAGACTGGCATATGTGAAATGGTTGTATGCGTATATAGAACAGTATACTTGCATCAACGCTTGAATATTCTACCTTAGACCAAGTGTCATGTTGGATTTGACTACATAAAAAAAGACATAATAATACATACTAAAGTGAAATATTGGGATACAGGGGAAATGAGTTTCATTGTATTAAGTGTGTGTGTGTGCCTTTAGGGGCGTATGAGCTGGCCTCCTTCCAGATGAAGCCAGGGGGCCCCGCGGTGTGGGGCGAGGCGTTACAGGCGTCAGTGTACGCCCGTGCGACCCCCGGCTACGGCCACCTGGTGGGGGTCTTCCACAGCGAGTTCGGGCCGCTCAACAGAGGTGAGCTGTGGGCAAACGCTCAGGTCCGGTCAAATCCAATTTAATCTTTAAGAGCCCATCCAAGAAAAGCATTCTTGGATGGGCTCTTAAAGATTAAATTGGATCTGACCGGACCTTGGATTTGACCGAACCGTGTGGACCAAGTCCACACGTCTGTGCAAATGTATTAGATTATATTAGATTGGACGGGCCAGAGCCAAAGACAGGATTTTGTTCTGTTTTTTTTTGTCAGGGGATTTGATTCATTAATTGCTTTCAGGGTGTAGAGATAATTTCAACAAATATGACAAAAAAATCATTCTACTATATATTGCCTACATTACTGTTAAGGTAGTCCACAGGGCACATAACTGGGTTTACCAGTGCTAACAATCCTTTATTCGATACGTGCCTGATGTAAGAAGACCTTAATGTGCCTGGCCTGCATGGGTCTTTACACCGCTGTGGAAACACATACAACAAGGGGCTGAAGGAGCCTTTTAGTCCCTTGCAATGTAGTTCCTGGAACTAAAAGTTAAGGGTCGTTTTGGTGAAAACTTGGCTAAGGTCACCCTTCCTGTGAACTTGTCCATGAACACATGAACGATCTGTATTCTGCTGTTTGGTTCATCTCTGCGTCCTGTGTGGTCAGTTCACGCCTTGTGGTGGTACGAGAGTCCAGACCATCGCGCTGCCGTCCGCCATAAAGCCCACGAGGACGCCAGGGTGGTGGCTGCAGGTCGGTGCTAATCAGGATAGCTGCTATATCTTTTGTTATATAATATACAATGGTTTATACTGTGTTAAATAGGAAGAATTGCGCTTCCCTTAGGCTAGTTTTCATAGTTTGAATGTTTTTGTTTTGATACGTAGCCTACAAAGTGTTACAATAAAGTACTTCATAATGGAGGCCTTTTAGATTATTCTCAAATCTTTTTTTCAATTTAAATGGAATGGGATTGATAGAGATATGCCGAGATAGCTGGTGATTGTCTTACCCTTAATTGTCTTGTTTAAAAAACACAAGATGTTTTAATGGGGCTCCGACAAAATATTATGAACTGGGTTTTGAATGGACGTTCAACTTACATGCTTTTTTCTGGTTGTGTGTCATTCATTCTTCTCTCCAGTGAGGGAGAGCGTGGCCCATCTACACTCCCAAAGCAATAAGCTCATGTTTCCTTGCAGCTTCTCTCCTCTGAAGTAGCACCAACTTGTCTGGAAACCATCACTTCTCCTCATTCCACTGTGTAATTATGTCAAGCCTAGGTTTAATCATTGCTGCCAATCACATAACATTGGTATTTAGAAATTTACAAGCTGTTACAATACCGGGTACCGCTATCACGACCAACCTAGTGCAACCGTTTCTTATTGATTAGTAACGATTGTTTCTGGATAGTTTATTACCAACACATGGCAAGTTTGCATGTAAAGGGAAATTAACTGGCACTTATTTGAATTGGCGATTACATCACTTTAGAGTATCGTGGTAGCGGTTACAGTTTAACATGCACACAGTTCTTTTTAACTTTTTTTGCTTTACTTGCTGGCGTCTGTAATTGAGATTATCCACAAAGTGGGTTTAACCGTTTTGAATATAAACAAATGATTATACACTTAACAATCCAACTGTATTTTATATTTGCAAATGTTTACAAATCATGAATTATGTTTTCTATTGCGACCATAGAATATCCCCTAATCTTGATTAAATGCGCTAATATATGTTAGATCAGCCTTATATCATGAATTGTGAAAATAATAAACAGACTTTATGAGTTTGACTTTAGGATTTCTCGTCTTTGACTGAGCATTCACAATTAAAGAGAAACTTCACCCATTTCCATTAAGCTTTGTATCGTTAGAAACCCACTCATATTTTTAAATGGTCGTGCATCATTCCCTTATTTTCCCCTGAGACCGGAGAGATCCGTATTGATCTCTAACACTTCCTGTTTTAAATGACGCAATATGACGATTTTTGCGTTATTCTAAACAGGAAGTGTAAGAGGGGAGGATTCTCTTAAGACTACAAGCACTAGTCCCACCCCCTATAGGGGGGGGACCCACTGACGCTACAGACCTATTGGATCAGTGCCAGTGGGTGGGACTTCACCAGCAGAAACTAACATCCAGAGCGTCTGAAGCTTAGCTAACAGACGCTGTGGAGAAAACTGAATTAACGACAATATCCTTTACGAGCCGCAATATAGCGATGAGCAGCTGACGCTGTTAGAGGAACAGGAGGTGGCGGCTGCTGTGGCTGCTACAGCCGAGGCAGAAGACCTGCCTGTCGCGGACGAGGAGCCCGGAATGGCTCGAGCTGGGGCGGATTGGTGGTGCCTGTGCTCTCACTGTGCGCCTATGGAGTCCGTCTGCTGCAAAGAATTTCAAAGATTTCGATTTATTCTGTTTGAAACCTCTGAATCAGACCAGGACACGGGCGTATGTGTTGTGGAGCATCCTAGTTTCGCACCGCATATGGACAGCGGCGTCCTGGAGACCCATTTCAGAATCCCAAAGGTGAACTGGAAACTTCAGCCAAAGCCTGCAGGGACGAACGGACGTCTGACTGTAAAGTGAGTGTTTTTATTTTTCGTTCTGTAACTATCGTGGCATGTTAACTGCATAAAGACCATCTTTCGCTAACTGTGTGCTCAATGTTTTGTCTAGACAATATCGCCTAACAGCCTACTGACACTTTCTGGAATGGGTCCTGCAAGGCGAGAGATTGGGCAGAGGCTGTCGTGTCGTTTTAACTACTTGCGTCGTGCAGACCATCTGACTAAAATATCCAGCTCCAGACGGCCAGTACTGCGGGCCCCAAGAGGCTGACGACGCTCAAGAGGAACTATAAGTTTCATTGTTTACATATATTTTTTTGTTTATATTTCTTGCAATAAATGGTTCAAATTCACGCTGTTGTAGTCCTTAGTAGTGTTGTGGAGTGGAGGTGTGTGAAGGGGTGTGGATTCTGAAGGAGGAGAAGTCAGAGAACATCGATCAGTTCAGATCCATCTCGCTGCTCGGTGTTGAAGGAAAGATATTCTTCAGCATGGTTTCAAGGCGCCTGACAGACTTCCCTCTAGGGAACTCCTTACACCGACACCTTGGTCCAGAAAGGAGGGATCCCAAAGGTACCGGGATGTCTGGAGCATACAGGCGTGGTCACCCAGCTGATCCGGGAAGCCCGGGAAAACAAGGGGGACCTGGTAGGGCTGTAGTGCAGCAGGTCCTTACAGAAGATGTTAGGTCTTCCCCGAAGCCTGAGCAACATCTCCCTGTACGGGAAGAACAACTTGCTGAAGCTCCCCTTCAGTATTCTGAATGAAGAATACATGGTGACCAGTACAAGGGAGGTCCTGCAATACCGGTATTCGAGCGACCCAAAGGTCTCCCAGGCCAGAATCCAGGTCAAAACAGGTCGGAAGCGGGAAGCAGCAGAGGCCGTCGGCAGAGGCGAGTCTCGGCTGAGACAGCGTGCTGGTGGGCACGGTGATGCGAGGGAGGGCTGACCTGGGTAGTAGCACAAAACCACGCTCAGCCTCAGTCGAGGAGGTGCGAGCCAGCCGGATAGTTGGAATGCGGCAGCAGGAAGCCTGAACAAGATGGAAGCTAGGGGTGAAGCGAAAGGTGTCTTGGGCATCTTTGGAAAGCGGAGCCCCATCGCATCAAGTTCTTGATCCAGGCTGTGTATGACGTTTTACCAAGCCTGTCCAGCTTGCAAATCTGGGGGATGGTTGAGTCACCAGCATGCCCTCTGTGCCGGAGGAGAGGGACCCTGGAGCACATTCTCCAAGACCTCCATGACCAAGTCCACAAGGTCATTGCAAACACCATCTGCAGCGAAATCAACCACTGCAAGCGTATCCGCCCAGCGGAGAAAAACCTGGTCCCCTGGAGCCAGATCCAGAGCCCAACCCAGGAGGGCGGATTGTAATGTCTACATGTAGCCACTTGGTGGCAGTATTTCACTACTTTACGAAACACAACAGAGACGAAAAGCTGCTTCACTCTATTTTGCCGATCAGGCCTCAGGAGGATGTTTGTTTTTAGTAGGGATGGCCAAAACTATTCTTTTCCGGGATCAGTTCTTTCAGTTCCGTTCACTATCACGATTTGTTCATTTGTTTGATTCGTTCGTTAAGTCAGATGGTCTGTTACGTCATTTGCCAGTGAATCGGAAATTATGGAATAAATGTTAATCAACATGCGTGTAGCCTACTACTTTCTAATGTTCTGGTGAAATTACCCAGGTTAAGTGTAAATATTAAGCATATATATAAAGCACATACGTGCCTTTTTTTTCCACAAATATCCTTAATACATAATGGGGTGTAGTAAGAATTATATGGCGTCTTCCAAGTAGCGCTAATAAGCTCATTAGTTAACTTGTGTGGTGGTGCCTTATCGTTTGTTTACCCATGGGCCATGGCAACGCGATTGCTACCTGCTCTCATTGGCTGAATCGGTGAGAACGTTTTAAACTCAATCAATGTAAGGTCGCGGGGCGACGAAGCTCTGTTCGTTCATTCTGTCATATATTTTATTTACGTGACCATTAAAAGAAACCAAAAGAAAAAAGAATCAGTTCTCTTGTTTTGAGAATCAGTTCTCGTCGTTCACCTTCGGGAGTCGTTCGTTCTGACTGAATCGTTTGCGACTGACCCATCACTAGTTTTTAGAGAGTATGTGTGTGTTTGTTTGCATGTTGAGGAACAGTGATCAATCAGGTGAATGGATTCCTCAGCTCACCATTGAACCTATAATCTTACACGCAGCATAATTTTCCCTCGGGGCATTTCCCTCCTCCTCTCTGCTCTTGCATTATATTAATTATTTCTATGTTGGCACAGAAATGACAACACTTTTCACTTTTAAAGAAGTGAAACTGGATGTTTTCAGACCAAAAGGGCCTGTCAGCTTCCAAGAACGTCCGTATTCATAAGATACTGAACCTTAGTCCACTTGTCACTTTACTTAACCCCATAGTCAAGTGACTAGTGGGTGTTTTTTTCAAATATTTGACAACACAGCACAGACTGCAGCACAACACAAGACATGCGGACTGTTATTAGAGGGGATGTCAAGCTAAACCGCCATGTTCCAAAGTAGGCCAAAAGTTACGTCAACAGGGCGCACTTTGCATGGCGAAATCAGGTTGTTGCATTAGTACAAATGATGAGTCGGTCGCAAACGATTCGGTCAGAACGAACGAATCCCGAAGGTGAACGACGAGAACTGATTCCCAAAACAAGAGAACTGATTATTATTATTTTTTTTTTAAACATATAACAAAAATATGGTCACGTAAATAAAATACATAACAGAACGAACAAACAGAGCTTTGTCTCCCCGCAACCTTATTTTGATTGAGTCTAAAACGTTGATTCAGCCAATGAGAGCAGGTAGCAATCGCGTTGCCATGGCCCATGGGTAAACAAATGATAAGGCACCAGCACACAAGTTAACTAATGATCGCTGTAGGCTTCAATATCATGCAAGCACTTTGTTGTCTTTATATTTCGTTCTACATCACAATTGCATGCTTTAATAAAGTATTGTTTTTACCTACCATTACGAGTATCATTTGGTCTAGTTGCTAACGTGCTTCACTGCTTATTAGCGCTACTTGGAAGACGCCATTTAATTCTTACTGCACCCTATTATGATAATCATGTATTAAGAATATTTATGAAAAAAAAGGCACGTATGTGCTTTATATATATGCTTAATGTTTACATTTAAACTGGGTAATTTCGCCAGAACGTTAGAAAGTAGTAGGCTACATGCATGTTGATTAACATTTATTCCATAATTTCCGATTCCCTGGCAAATGACGTAACAGACCATCTGATTTAACGAATGAATCAAACGAACGAATCGTGATAGTGAACGGAACTAAACAAAAACGATTCCCGGAAAATAATCGTTTTGCCCATCCCTAGTTTGTACCAGATGACAATCACACACACACTCATACACAATCTAGGCCTAAAAGTGCCGCATCATGTAATAAACAGTATGTTCAATGTTAGTGTTTATTTTAAAGTTCACTTATACAAATGTTTTATTTATTTGTTTTCCTCTTGCCTTGGTTCAACCAAATGTCATGTTAATCAATGTCATGTATTAAGTTTATGTGTGTGTGTGCGCAGGGACGTCCCTAGGAATTCTGGGCCCCCTGACAGAATTCAGTTATGGAGCCCCCCCCCCCCCCCCCAACATATATACATTTTAAATGTTGTATATTCATTCACATTTTATAATCATTAAATATTGGGTAATACTGGGTCAAAATTGGGTAGTCATTATCATCATCAAGGATGCAGGGAATGCAGAAAAGTACATTGAAACTCTTGCTATGGACTAACCAGTCACACTTTACCTTTACCTTGCCATTTGGTGTCTTGGAATATTTAAGGTAATCAGGTAAAGGCTTTCCCTCTATATCGTTGGGCATCTCCTCATCTTCCCTAACAGCATTTTTTCTGAAAATACTTGCCCTGTCATTGTCAGTCAATCTTGCTGGCCACAAACCTGGGTCAACAGAAAGCAGCTGATCTGGGTCTGAGACCAGTACATGTGGCTCATCTGCCTGTGGCTCACATCTGTCTGACGTGTCCCTCATTTCAGCCTCACTTGGTTCCTCCACTTCCTCATCAGTGCTGCTTCTACTTAGACTGTCCTCCTTCTCCCCTTCTTCTATTTCAACCTCACTGGTTTCTTCTGTGGGTTCTGTGGCAACCCGTTTCCCCGATTGTCAGATACCCGGTAGGAATCACACAGAAATCAAGGGTTAAAGCCGCATTCAGCGTTTATTTCACGAGAATAATTACTAGTCTGTATACTCGTGCTAGGGTCTCCGTGAGCCTCTAGATCGCCGGCGTGGTGCGGAATCCCTCCGTGTCGCTTCGCCCTTCTCCCGGTCTAGCGAGCGCTCCCGCCGTGTCACTTGCCCGGCGCTGTGCGGAATCCCTCCGCGTCCCTTGCCGTTCGCCCGGTCTGGTGCTTACTCCCTCCGTGTCACTCTCCCGTTGGTGCGGACTCCCGCCGTGTCACTCTCCCGTTGGTGCGGACTCTCTCCGTGGCACTTCCTGGTTCGCCCGGTCTGGTGCGCCTTTTATACCCGGCGCTGGTCCTTTCCCTTCCTCCGGCCAGGTGTCTCAGATTGCGCTGATTGGGGGGAGAGACGTGGTGCTCTCTGTCGCCGGCTGGAGGTTGGCGACGGTAAACCCGGTCTACTGCGTGTCCTCGGACCCGCCCGGTCCGAGGTCCGGCGGCGGGACGCCACACTCCTCCACCGCTTGCTCAGGCCCCTGGTCTTCGGTGAACCCGCTCAGGCAGGCATCCCGGCGTGACAGGGCGCCGGCGTTCCTGGCTCCGGCCATCCACTTCCGGGGGCGTGGTCGGTGACCAGGATGACCTCCCTCCCTAGAAGATAATACCTGATGTTTCGGGGGGCCCGGAACCACCGCGTCACTCGTGCGTTGGTGTCCCTGGCTCCGGCCCTCCGCTTCAGGGGGGCGTGGTCGGTGACCAGGATGACCTCCCTCCGCCCTCCACCGGCTCTGGGCTTGATCGGCCCACTCGTGGTCCACTGTGATTCGCCGAAGCCGCTTGGCGGTCGACGCCTTCTTGGAGCCGGGGTCCTTGGTCACCTCCTCCATCAGGTCGTCGTCCTCGTGGCCCGTGGGTCCAGAGGGGACCCGGTGGTCGTCAGAGCTCTCGTCGGGATCTGGAAGTTTCACAGGTTTACCTGTCTCCGGGAGGTCGTCCCCATCCACGTCCAGCGTGATGGCGGCTTCATTGGGGATCGACATGGGCCGGTGGTCGTCCTCAGCTTCTTTAGCTGAGTCCCTTGCTCGGACTGACGTCTCTGCCGCTTCCGTCTCTGCCTCTGCCTCCGGCTCGGTGTTGACGTCGGCCTCTGGCTCGGCCTCGAGCTCTGGCTCCAAGTCGGCCTCGAGCAGCGCCACGGCCTCTGGTTCCGGTGAGGCCGCTGGCTCAGCCTCCGCCCTGGGCTCCGTCTCCACCACGGGCTGGGGCTCGACCGACGTCTCATCGGCCTGGATTGAGGCCTCTGTCGTGGGCTCGGTGTCGATGTCGGTCTCTGGATCGGCCTCGAGCTCTGGCTCCGAGTCGGCCTCGAGCAGCGCCACGGCCCCTGGTTCCGGTGAGGCCGCGGGCTCAGCCACCTCTGTTCGCCCTCCAGGGGGCGACGGAGGCCTGGTGGCCCCGTAGGCCTGTTGAGCTCCCCTCACCCCTCTGCGGGGTGGTTCTCTCCGGCTCCGGAGTACACGCGCCGGGTCCTGTAGCCGGTGGAAGATCGGGCAGTCCTTCCCGATTAGCAGCGGCACCGGTAGGTGGGGTACGATCCCTGCCCGTGTCGTGAATACCCCGTGCGGGGTCCGGATGACGACGTGGCAGGTCTCGAACGTCCGGGTGTCCCCATGTATGCAGGTCACCTCTATGGCCGCGCCCTCCTTCCCGCCCGCCAAGTCGGGGCGGAGGAGAGTGACCACGCTGCCGGTATCCACGAGGGCCTGCGTGCCCCGGTTCATTACCCGCGCCGGTATGGTCGGGCTTCCTGCTTTCCCTTGTGCCCAGCAAGTCGCTCGCATGCATGGCTGCGTCTGCTGCCGGCGTGGCTCGTCTCGCGGCCCCTCCTCCCACGGCCTCGTCTCCCGCGGCCTCATCTCGGGCCGCGTCGTCTCTGGCGGCGTCGTCTCCGGCGGCGTCGTCTCCGGCTGCAACGGGGCGGCGGTCGCGGCGGCGGTCGCGGCGCTTAGTTCGGTGAGCCGTAGTACGACCTCGTAGAGCAGGGCCAGACTCTCCGTGGTCTCCCGCTGCTGCTGCTGGGCGGCCGTCGCCGCGGTCCCATCCGGGTTCTGCATGCCGGCTGAAGGGGGTTCCCTCACAAAACCGGCCCGTAGCGCGGTCGAGTTGCCCGCATCCTCCACCATATGTGGCAACCCGTTTCCCCGATTGTCAGATACCCGGTAGGAATCCCACAGAAATCAAGGGTTAAAGCCGCATTCGGCGTTTATTTCACGAGAATAATTACTAGTCTGTATACTCGTGCTAGGGTCTCCGTGAGCCTCTAGATCGCCGGCGTGGTGCGGAATCCCTCCGTGTCGCTTCGCCCTTCTCCCGGTCTAGCGAGCGCTCCCGCCGTGTCACTTGCCCGGCGCTGTGAGGAATCCCTCCGCGTCCCTTGCCGTTCGCCCGGTCTGGTGCTTACTCCCTCCGTGTCACTCTCCTGTTGGTGCGGACTCCCGCCGTGTCACTCTCCCGTTGGTGCGGACTCTCTCCGTGGCACTTCCTGGTTCGCCCGGTCTGGTGCGCCTTTTAAACCCGGCGCTGGTCCTTTCCCTTCCTCCGGCCAGGTGTCTCAGATTGCGCTGATTGGGGGAGAGACGTGGTGCTCTCTGTCGCCGGCTGGAGGTTGGCGACGGTAAACCCGGTCTACTGCGTGTCCTCGGACCCGCCCGGTCCGAGGTCCGGCGGCGGGATGCCACAGTTCATCATAGCTTGAAGAGGGTCCTGACTCTAAGATACATCATATAATTTAGAATATGTCTCATAATTATCTGAACATATTAAACAATGTTGTCAACATTCTATTTGATTGGATTGAGCTGGGCAAGACTAAATATGTATTTGTAAGTTTTGATTTGCTGCATTAGCCTACAATAAATAGCAGCTATTAATCTAAGGGTAGACTACTTTTAATTTTAGCTGGCTTAAAACTTAAAAATCAGCTAAAATGTACAAGTATCCTTAGTTTAATGTCTGCTTATAATGTAATGCAGCCAATCAAAATATTCCAAATCATCTTACATAAATGTTAACCCCAAAGACTTTTGTTCATGGATTGCACATAGGCTCACCTTCTTGCCTTTCAACTGGGGGGGGGATAATCCTGGGGCTGCATCCGTGCATGAGGGCAGTTTTCATTAGCTAATGTCAACAGCTATCATGCTATGGCTGGCACGCAGTATGGAATGTTAATCATTGCATTATCTCCATTTGTACCATGGTCTGGGTGAATACTCGATTCTGATTTAAAAAAAAAAAAAACTCACGATTTTAACTCTAAAACACAAGTATTATTAATTGATTAAATATTTATTTCTTTCGTAAGTGACCATGGTATAAAGCGGGATAATGCCCTTCGAGGTATCCATTAACAGAAATGAATGGATTTCGCGGAAGCAACCGCGGAGGACGGTTCACGCCTCCACGTCGTCAATTCATTTCTGTTAATGGACACCTCGTCGGGCATTATCCCTTACATATGCCAACATTACACATTACACCTGACATTTCCTTTTCAGTAGCAATGTAGGCTATTTGTACATAGGTAGGCTATTGGATATCATGTGAATGGTAATGTTTTGTTTTGGGACCTCAGTGGTGGAACGAGCTCCCTACCGATGTCAGGATCGCTTCTTGGTAAAAAAAAAAACTGGGTGACCAACTGTCGACCCCTTTGAGCTCTTTCCTCTGTTTCCTGCCCTGACAACCTGACTTCTTCATTTCACCGACCGGCATACACACAAACTGAGTGACTGACTTCAGACTTCTGCACTTGCTTCACCACGATCTGCCTGGCTACTTTGCTCTGCAGTAGCGTAAGACTTGGGCTGTACCAAATAATGACAAATGAGAGGGGGGATAATAGGGTGAAGACTTTCTAATGATTTTGTAAAAATGGATAAACAAACCACATGTTCATTTCATTTGATGATTTAATCCGAAAAATAAAATTAAAAGAAATATGAATCAATACTTCGCCAAAATTTACTTGCATATAGTTGTAACAATATTAGTGTCCTCTGGGGAGCACCCGTCAGTGCTGCGGCCCTGGAATCATCCTAATTCCCCCCCCCCCCCCCCCCCCCCCCCAAGGACGTCCTTGTGTGTGCGTGCTTTAAGGGGCGTTTGAGCTGGCCTCCTTCCACTTGTAGCCAGGTCGTCCATTCATGTATGGCGAGGCAATCCAGGCCGCGGTCTTCGCCCGCGTAACCCCCGGCTATGGCCAGGGCCACCTGGTGGGGGTCTTCCACAGCGAGTTCGGACCACTAAACAGAAATTAGCTATGGGAAATGGTTCTGTAGCCACGATTTATATCAATAACTCTTTAAAATCCTTAAAAGTCTCAGCCACTGTGTTAAGGTAGTCCACAGGGCACCTTGCTGGGTTCTCCTATGGTTACAATCTTTTAGTAACAGCTAAACAATTTTTCGGTTGGGGACTCCCAAGCTTACTTGCCAACTGTGGCAAAATTAAATGAAATGACCAGACAAGCTTATTACAGGCCTACGACAGCCGAAGCATTGAACTATTGCTCTCAGATGGAAAGAGAATTTCAACGGATGTGCCGAAAATATCATTGTTAAAATATGGCCTGGCCCAGTATTGAGCAAAATGCTATGGCAGTAATCCGCAAAAACATTCTGCAGTGTGATTCTATAGCACCCCGTCAATGTATGTAATCTAGAAGGGCTCATTGTTGCCACTAACAGGCTCAGATTGTATTTAAACGTAATGGATCCCAACCTTTTTCTTTACCTTTTGCTAGATTGCTTGGTCTGGTTGTTATTGTGTCCTACCAAATCTTCCTCAAGGAGAATTCTTGCTGGGAAATCGCGTTGTTGCAGAAAATGTCCTAAGGATAACATTGCAGCCTTTTTTGTGTAACACAGCTGGAAGATTCTAGCTCAATACTGGGCCAATTCAAAAATTGTGTACGCATTAGTCCCTTAGACCCAAAAGGATCGGAAATTGGGTCAATTTTGAAAAATTCTTCTTTCTTCTTTTTTATACATCTGACCAGGTCTCATCCAGACACAAGGTCATCCTTCACATGAACTCTACCATAATTGCCAAATATTGATCAGTATATTGACTGACATTGACCTACCCACACTGATCCAAAGTGTAACCTCTTAAGATCTGTATTCTGCTATTTGGTTCATCTCTGTGTCCTCTGTGGTCAGTTCACGCCTTGTGGTGGTACGAGAGTCACGACCATCGCGTCCTTGTCCACCATAAAGCCCATGCGGACACCAGGGTGGTGGCTGCAGGTAGGTGATTATTATCCTAGCTGCTATATCTAATGTTATAAATAGTGCAATTTAATGGTTATTGTGCTCAATAGGAACAATTGGGCTTCCCTTGGGCTGGTTTTTAATAGCAAAATCTTGTTTTGCGACACAAAATGTATGAACTGTGTATAGAGTGAACATTCAACTATCATGCTTTTTCCTGGTTGTGTGTTTGTCGTTCAGTGTGGCCCACCTACAGGCCCAAAGCAATAAACTCATGTTTCCGTGCAGCTTCTCTCCCCTCAAGTAGCACCTGATCCTGGTGTCTGGAAACCATCCAGATGCATTTTAAGAATTCAATTTTATAATGTTTTTTTCTGTAATCATCTGAAATGGAGATTATCCACAGATTATCGATTGCCTGATTGAATTGTGATGAATATGAACAAATAATATTAATTCACCTCATAAGACTATTTTAAATATGTTTACAAATCATGCACTTAACAAATCATGAATCATGTGGTCTATTGTGACCATAGAAAATTGTCCTAAATTTAAATAAATGCAATAATCAATATTTGATCTGCCTTATAATGTGAACGGTGAAAAATAATAGATTCCCTTTTTCTACCTGAGCATTGCTAATTCCAAATTGGTCAATAGTGGAGGACTCTTTAAACTTGAGGTCTCCCTATGGCCAATCGAAGGCAGATCACCTTGATAGTATTGGGATGGGGTAGATTTAGTAGGTTCCAGCCAGTCTAGCTCGGCTTTGCTCAGAAGCACTTCTGAAAGCACACATTGCAGGATGAAGAAGTGTTTCTAGGTTTTAAACCTAGAAACACTTAGGAGTAGAACAGCTTCCAAGTAGAACAGCTTCCAACAGCTTCACGGAGTACATCGAGAGAGGGGTCGATTTGTTTTGTATTTATTGTATTTTGTGCAGGGCCAGTAACAGTTATCCTCACAGTCCTGTCTTTATACATTTCAACGTAAACAGATATTAAATATACAACTTTTTTTCTAAGTCAGATCTCTTATTTGATCAAAAAAAAAGAAAAAAGGAATAACAAAACATGGGAAACAAATCACCCAACGTAATCTGTGGAAATTTCAGTGCAATAAAACAATTCCAATTGACACCATGATTAAAGTGCTTGGCATGGGGCTTTCCCCTTCTCCTCTTCATTCTCCCCACACCACTAAAGGACCCTGACCTTTAACCTTAAGGACAGTTCAGTGATGTACCCTTACTTTGGTCTCATTGCAAGTCACTTAGCTTATGCCAAATCTTAAATGGTCACCCGAATGAATTATTTCACTGGGCGACAAACAAGCCAGAACGGCTTTAAATTACAACAAACATCAAACATCTTGAAATGGTTTGGAACTCAACAGTAGAAAAGCCCCTCCCCCACCCAATAGTGGTCAAGGCATTGAAAATACTGTAGTGTGCTATGAAAGCATTCATAAATCTAGCCCTAACTGTGTGTGTGTGTGTGTAAAATGTGTTGAGGTATAAAAAACGGTATGAAATGTAGACACTTAAAACAAATCTGTTATTTTCTCTCGTCTTTTCTTATAAAATCTATAAAATCAACCCCCCCCCCCCACACTTCTCAAACGATACAGTACATTGCACGGTGTCCGTTACACACGTTGATGGGAGTGTTGTTGAGAAGAGAGGCTATAGGGGACCCCCAAGTCCCTGTACTACACAAGGCCTTTACAAGAACGCCACTGAAGGAGGGGGGAGAAAATAAAAGGCCAAACAATCCAACAGTTCTGGCATCATCTACATGTATAAATAAAAGCAACATTGAAAAAACTAAAATCAAAGGATTCGAAATTAACAAAAAAGATTTTACAGTCTAGCCCTTGGCCATTGAAATTGTTTTGATTCTTCAACACACATCAAATACGACACAAATCCTGAATTGTTATCATAGGCAGGCACTGATCGCAATCACACAAAATAGGGAGAAAACCCCCCCCCCAAAAAAAAAAACAGGGAAAGGAGCATCTTGCTGTATTCAAGTTTAAAGCTCCCTTTCTTTTGCTCTCTCGCTCTGCGGTGCCAACAGCCGTAGAGAGGCCTGCCTCCCAGATACTCCACTGGGAATCATTAGAGTCGTCCTGCATCGACCGCTTCGGTCTGCTTGGTTCCAGTTTGGACAGGTTTCGTCCGGTTCAACGGGCAGAACAACTTTTGTCAACAACAACGTTTTATAAGATAAACAATACTGGAGGTTTAACAGGTCAGGCCAACTCTGCGTCAAGGTCTGGGTTTACGCTCTGCCATCACTCTAGGTTCTGCTGGCGTCGGTCGGGTCTCACATGACGGACTCTCTGAGCTTGTCCTCTGCCGCCGCCGCGGTTGCCGCAGCGCCCCCGGAGGACAGGTGGGGGATGGTGATCGCTGTCTCCTTCCGTTTCACAGAATTGTCTTTGGAGTGGTAGTCGTCACTTTGGTCCTTGGCGAAGTTCACAAACACCTGTGACGAGACGCAGAGACGGGGTCAGGGATGGGATCAGTGTGCAAAAGTGACAGTCTAGACGTCATTGGGGTTTGGTCTCATGGGTCTGCGTTGGATCCCTTTGGGTCCAAGTTTCATCGCTTTGGTCAGTGTTTTGATCGTAATATCTGCAATATTCACCACCGTTTTCATGAACCCATTTCGGTTTATTCTCAGAAACATCAGTGAATCTCCATGTACCTGGACTGGTGTTGTCCACCGTGGTCCCTAAGAAGGCATGTGTGGGTCTATTGATGTACCTGGTCCAGGGTGGTCTGGCTGACGGAGTAGTCCTCTATCTGCAGCAGCTCCTTGTTGCGGGCCAGAATGGAGAAGACGTGTGCGAGGGAGGTGGAGCTGGAGGGCAGCTGGTACTGCAGCATGTTGCGGTGCCTCTCCTTCAGTGTGCTGCCCGGCAACTCGCTCTCGATGAACTTCATCACCGGCACCAGGTCGGGGTCGGGTCCTGTCACACGCAGGACGATGGTATAGCCATCGCCAAACCTGGTGGGGAAGGAAGAGAGGTAGGGAGGCGGTTGAAACGCCTGATTGTGTACGGAGGAGTTGATGATCAAATCTCACATGAAGCCATCAAACAAAGCGGGAAAATACGAAAGCCTTAACTTCAATGCATAGGTTAGTGACAATATTAAGGTTGATAGCTCAGATTTGATGCATTATTTAAGTAACTAAACAAACAGCCATCAACCTGTGTATCTTGAAAGATTGAGTTGCATTCGTACAATATCAAGAGAAGACACTATTCCATGAGACAAATGGAGCCCTCTCACAGAGGAACAACAATGATGCTTGTGGCCGATAAACTGATGTATTTACAGCTTTTAACGGCTGGATTTACCTGTTCTTGAGGTGTTGGACGCTGCCCAGACAGCGGAACCTCCCGTTCACCATGATTGCCATTCTGGTGCACAGAGCCTCACACTCCTCCATGCTGAGAGTCAAAAACAGAACGCATGATACACTCAGTATGGTTTAAGGTTTTTATTTAGGTACATCAGAGAAATCTCCCTATGCGTGTTTCTGTTGGAGAGTGTGAGTGAGTAGGCCAGTGTGTGTGTTTGGAGAGTGCTGACCTGTGCGAGGTGAGCACCACCGATCGGCCCTCCTTGATGACGCTGTGGATGCAGTTCCAGAGAGCGCGGCGGGCCTTGGGGTCCATGCCTGTGGTGGGCTCGTCCTGGAGCAGCACCGAAGGCAGAGGAGAGCCCACAGGGGGAGCACGAGACACAGAGGAAGAGGTCAGGAGGGGAGACACAGCGACCTCAACACAACACCTTCCTTCTCCTCCGCTGTCTTAAGGACACGTTTTTCCCGAAAGAGTTCTGAGCTTTTATCTACAGTTGTGTTTCTCTTTTCACTCTCAATTCTCTCTGTACAACAACAGACACGTTAACGCCAACTGAAGTCTCTCCTTTCTCCCATCAGAAAACAAACCCAGACCGAGCCAGTTTCTACTGAGCCTAGTGTTTACGCAATAGCTGGCCTGATTGTGTTCTGGTTTACAGTATATTGATGTCACCCAAATTAAGGGATTATTTGATTGTGTGAAAAGTAAATGGCTCAACTTTTGTTTGCTAGTGTTCAAGTGCCTGTAGGCAATCGAGCATGCGTGCAGGCCTACCAGGAAAACAACCGGCGGTCCACCAATCAGTGCCATGGCGGTGGACAGCTTCCTCATGTTTCCTCCGCTGTAGCTGCCCGCCGCCTTGTCCACGTACTTCACCAGACCCAGCTTCTTGATGCCCCACTCCGCCACCTGGTCCCCACAACGCACCAACAGAACGGGTTAGAAACGGCCATACACATGCATGGCACCAACACGAACATAAGAAATGAAATGCAAGTACAATAAATGTTCAATCGATGAAATTGTATAACATTGACTCACGTCGCAGACTTCCTTCTCGGGGACCCCCCTCAACACGGCGTAGAACTCCAGGTGCTCCCTGCCGGTCAGCAGGTCGTTGATGGCGTCAAACTGGGGACAGTAGCCCATGTTCTGGTGGACCTCATCTATCTCCCTCAGGATGCTGACACACACACACACACACACACACACACACACACGTTAAAGGCATTCGTATAAATTCTCCTTGCACCTAGAGATGTCTCTCTTCCTGTCTCCATTAAAACGTGTTACAGTAGTTTGCATTTGCATTGGCACTGTAGCCAGGGGTCTGACACCGAGGCCATGCCAATCTGCTGACTCCTTTGTTGTGCAGATTCCTATAACTGTCTTGCAGCCTTGTAGAAATGTCCACTCTCCCCCATAGTGCATTGCAAATAAACTTAGTCTCTCCCACCAGGGTTGACTTAACCCACGGCCAATCCTTAACTCTCCACAACGATCACTCCCCCTCGCCTTTGTTCCCTTTGTTGTCACTGACCATGGTGTGAAAGTTTTCCTACAAGCATCATGTACACAAATTGTCTACATGGTTGGTCAATTGCTGCCTGTATCTTCCCGTGATCATGCTTTAAAATTAAATCAAATACTTTGCTGTCAAGAAGTGTCCTTGAAGAAGTTATTCCTAATCAATTACCCATAGAAAGTATGATCAGGTTAATGGCATATCTTATGGCATAGCTTACGTGTTGCCACCAGCGGTTCGGTTTGGTATAAATAGGTGCAGAACGGTTTGCGTTTACACCGCCAAAAGTGGGCGGGGTCCGGACTAAGTACTTAGTACTCTACTCTCAGTACTCCTCTGTTGGGGTACCAAGCGGTCTGAAAGGGTGCCAACAAGTCCGAGCTACACGCGCCGTCCGTTGATCGGTCGACAGAATCGTCACTTCCGGGCGACAGGGGGATGATAAAAAACAAACAAAGTACCCGCAGGGTATTTCTGGCAAACGGTGAAAGCTTAGCTTATTGAAGAAAATTTTGTGGAAAAGTTTGCCGTCCTTCTTGGACGTCCTGCATTGTTTCTCTTTGTTTACTGTGCCGCTTTCTTCTTTTTAAATTGGATTTATTAGCAGGCTACACTGCGTCTGGGCTGCTATGGTCACGGTGCTTACCAAGCTGCCGCGGCTATCGCCATCTGGCTTAAACCCGCCCTACATTAAACCCGCGGTGGAGACGTGAGCCGTAACCAAGTTGCGCATTAACACACCTATGCTACCGGACCTTATCGTACTGTCCTAACTGCACCCGCTGGTGGAAACGCGCCATTATATCCAACATGATCTAACACTGGGTCAAAGGGGCCCATGTACCCTCCAGGGTATAGGGTCGTTTAGCAGATGCTTTGATCCATAGAGACTCTCAGTGGGTGCTGATACACGTCACAGGTAAGGTAAGGGGTTAGACTGGCTCTAGCAGGCCTAGAGGTCAGTCTGTGGAAGTGGGATGTTCAAAGGCAATAATAAGAGGAGAGGGGAGGCTGTGCTTACCTCCTCCCAGCTATGAAGGCCTCTCCACTGGTCACCATGGCGTCTCCTGTCAGCATCTTAAAGGTGGTGGTCTTCCCTGCTCCGTTCACTCCCAGTAGGCCAAAACACTGATGGCGAGAGGGAGAAATTAAGTGATTGACAGATCCATATTAATACAGTACCATCCCTGCTCTGATAAAGGATTTGTTGACAACTGTTCATCATCATTCAATCATCTCAACATCAAAAACAATATTAAAATTAAGAATTAAATCAAAGTTGTGTTGAATCCTGTCCCCTCCATCCAGCTCACCTCTCCAGGGGGTATGCCGACACACAGACGGTCCACCGCTGGCTTCTGCTTCCTCTTGTATACCTGTACAAACACTTTGTTCAGGTCACAGAAAAACACTATCCATATTTGAATGCTGTAGTCTAAAGACTCAAGTTTAGGTCCAGCCTCCCCTAAAACGAATAGGCAAAATTAAAGATGGACGGCAAAATAAATTGTATGGGTTTAATGCAGTGGGTGGGGAGAAAAGGGTGGATGAGATAGTGTGTGGGCGGAGGCGAAGATAGATAGAAGGAAAGAGGGGGAGCGGCCTGCACCTTGGTCAGCTGACGTAGCTCCAGGATATCTCCCTGTCCCATGCCGTGCACAATCCTCTGCCTCTCACGAGCTACGTCCTCATCTTCCTCCCCGATCGGGGTCAGCTTCTTCCGGTGGCTGATGGGCCTGGTGGGGGGGGAAAGGTCAGGAACACGCCGGTGGAGCTTAGCCAGTTGTCTGTCTGTCTGTCTGTCTGTCTGTCTGTGTGTGAGCAGCCAGTTGTCACAGTATGTGTGTTTGTCTGAAGGCGTGTGTGAGAAGGTATATATGCGTGTATATGTCTTCATGTTCCAGTACCTGGGCTTGATGCAGAAGCGGTACTGGATGAGCACGGTGATGATGAAGAAGACCGCCCCCTCCACAGCCATGGCAAACAGGTTCTTCCCCACCATGTCCCACTCCAACGGAGAGCGCAACCGGTTCTCCCCTGGACACCACAGAACGGTTTGAGGGAACAATCCCAATACACAGCTGAACCGTTAGTTTCAGACCTGCATTCATTATTTTGTATAATATTTTTGGGATTGGCTTGATTGGTTTGATTTCTTGAAGGAAACTAAATGTCCACTAGAAAGCTTAGTTAACCCATGGTATATGGATATCCTGTGCATTATAAAAAAAAAACTATTTATGGGTAGGTTAAATCAAAACGATAAAATAAAATAAAAAACCCACGTTTCCAAATCACTGGGAATCAAACTTCTAACCAATTCTCTACCCGATGAGCGAGACAGGATCGTGAATCTCACCGAATCGCTCCAGGGCGTCGGCCATGGCCTGATTCTTCACCATGTCGATGAGGCCCCTCCCAAGGCAGAAGTGAGGGAAGATGAGCAGAACGTTCTTCAAGATGTCGTTGATCCCTCCGATCTCCTGCAGAACCCCCAAAAAAGCAGGTTAGCAGAGCCCTTGAGCACCGTGCCTCCACGGAAGACGCCATACTTGGCCGTATGGCGGTTGCTCAGACTCACGTTGTTCCCGAACAGCTCCATGACGAAGGTGGAGATGCTGCCGTTGATGCCGATGAGGATGTTGACGCTGGTGAGGACCACGTAGGCCGTGCTGGGGATGGTGAAGAAGAACGAAGCCGGGTACATCAGCGGGGTGATCGACCACCTGAGGGACGACACAGACGAGAGGTCAGGTCTGGTTTCGGGAGGGAATTGCGATTTTCTCGCTCAATGGGTCATCAAAAATGTATACACAAAGCATCAAATCTATTAAGATATAATACATGAGCAACTCATAGCGTAACGGGTTACTCTGTTTATTCCTTTGGAAGGGGAAAAAGGAAACAAAAACAATCAACAGAAGAAGTTTTCTTAAGCGTTCCATAGAACAACTCCACGTTTTTACTAGGTGACCCCATAACTCTCTGCCCTCTGGAAGGGGAATACGATAACGCAGCCCTTTGAATGCCAGGGGGTCATGGGTTCGAATCACTCACCCGTAGAGCAGCAGAAGCAGGGCCAGTGCGGGCAGATTGGTGGAGGAGACGTAGGCCTGCTGTTGGAAGCAGACGAAGATGAGGATGACGAGGGTCGCCGGGACGACGTAGTTGAGCTGGGGAACACAAACAGGGAGCAGGGCGTGTTAATGTGATAGTCCACCACACAATTACACCACCAATATCCCATGGGTCAAATCATATTTATGGTCATGTCACACATTATGGAATTTCATAACATTTAGGATTTTGTGGACCTGTTTTTTTTTTACAAAGTAAACTATGGGTTCGACAATTTGCAAAATGCATTGTTTGTATTAAAAAGTATGCAAATTAAAATCTTCTTGACCAAAAATATGGCAAAAAACTGAGGTCTATGTGTATTGATATGTGTGCATAAGACAAAAAGTATAACGAAATAAGTCACATTGTAATTACACCGGATTCAGTCACACCTATGCCCCCCCCTCACGTCCTGTCCCCTCAGCACCCACCCCTCCACTTCCTGTCAGGCCTTCCTCCTCCGTCCCCGCCCCTACTCACCATGTCCCACGTAAAGTTGGCCACCCAGTACAGGAGTGGCTGCACGCCGCTGATGAACTGCATGTGCTTGGCCTTGCTCACGCGCTCCTGGATGAGGAACACAACGAAGCTGGCCGGCACGAAGGACATGGCGAAGATCACACAGATGGACACTAGCACATCCACCGAGGTGGTAACCCTGGAGGAGGAGGAGGAAGATCATCAGACACAAAGGAAATAGTCTTTACAGGGTCATGGTCCCTATGTGGCAACGGGTGTGCTCAACCCAAAGCGTACTCACAGTGCGACCTGGGACAGCTGCTCCTTGGTCAGGTTGAGGGGGTGGTTGAAGGCGCTGATACCGTACTTGGTGGGGTCCGCCCCGGGCGGCAGGTTGGAACGCAGGATGCCGTTGTTAATCACGTTTATGAACGCCCCGATGCTGTGCCAGCCCTTGTTGTTGAACCAGATCTGGGAGCAGGAGAAGGGGCAGGAAGGAGGAATAGACGTAGGAGGAAGAGGAGGAAATTGGAATAGGAGCACGAGGAGGAGGAAGAGGCGAAAGAGTTGAATGTGGAAAGTAGAGAAGTAGGAAAAATATCAAAGGAGGGATGAGGAAGAAGAGTAGGAGACACAAAGAGCTTGGGTGAGTTTAACTTTATTCGCAAAGCCCTGAAGCACGCCGTTTTTTCAGAGGGCTTCAAAGGCCTAAAATGTGGACCGACTTAAGGTCTCCTTACCTTCACGTTGTTCTTGGTGTCCAGGCCATTGATGAAGCCGGACAAGCTGCCCAGGAACCGGTCCGCTGCAGCCCCCTTTGGCAAGAGACAGAAAACTAAATAAACATTGTGCATATAGGCAGGCCTTCAGAAGCTGTTGAGAGCACATTGTGTGAGCCATTGTACTGTAATCTTCAGTCAGCAACAAGATTTAAACCGTCCCAAGTGGGCTTTACACAAACCTTCTGTAGTTCAAAGATCTTTCGGACCCGCTCGATGGCATCGTCCACCTCATTGGCTGCAGGGAGGACTTGAGTGCTCCTGGCGCCCAATGAGAAGCCTCCATATCTGCCAAAGAAAGACAACACGCCTTAACATTAATGTCAAATAATGTGTAATCTATGTATTTTTGGTCAAAGAAATTTGGAAAAACACAAGGTGAAATTGGAAAACTTACCTGAATTCATTCACCCACACTTTGTTGTTCAAACTGATCAAAGACAAAAAGGAAAGAAAGGTTTTGTTAGAAATGTATTTTGCAGTACCAGTGGGCTTATAAAGAATGATGGTTCTTGTGTACCTTTTTCCGATGATCTGAGCGTAGGTCTTCACCAGGTAATCGGAGATGTTTCGGCCAGTCAGGTTCTGCAGCGTGTCTGTAGCACTGATTTTGATCTGCACACACAACAACAACGAGGTCCAACGTTACCTGTTGGCTATGCTCAGGGTCAAGGTCGAGGTCAAAACTTGACTTATGGTTAGGTGTAAGGACAGGACTAGACAAATTAGTGACAAAGGGCAAGGGATGTACTTTGACGGGTTTGGAATAAGGCTGTGACCTGACATGTCCAGGCTCCAACTAAGTACTGGCAGTGCATTGCGTTTACCTCTAGTGGAGGCAGTCCGCCCGCTCCAGCGGGACATTCCGGAAGCATCTTTTTCTTTCCGTCGCAGCTGCAGTTGCAGGCGGGGGAGGGGTCGTCCATGGTCCAGTTGGTGGCGCTGAAGAGCATCTGAACGCTCTCAGGAATTTCAGGAACGGCCCACTCCTCGTCTCCCATCGTACAGGAACTCCCACTGGAGAGAGAAGGGGGAGAAGGTGGGCGCCCATTGGTCAATCATAACGGGGGGTCAAGAGGTCGAAAAAAGGTCATAGTCATCGTCATGGTTGCACTTCGTCAGGACGGACTCAGGCCCATTTATTATAATGGTTGGTTTCGATATTTTGTTTGAGGTTATTTTGTGGTTAGGATAAGACAGGATTAGAGATTTTTGTTTTTTACGATTCTCCAGTTTGGGGCTGACCTCCTTATTGTGAAGCTCAGGTGGGAGAGACAAAAGTATATTTCCTATCGAATGACCCACCACTCTGGTCAACAGTCAACAGGAAGAAATGTGGTGTATTTGGGGCAGGGCGGGGTGGGGTCTTACGGGAAGGGATGTCCTTCCATGCAGCGCGTGCCCAAGCCCGGGGCCTCCATCAGAGCACTCAGCAGCTTGTTCATGGTGACATCGTCGGGGGCGTCGTTACTGGGGACACAGATCAATAAATAACCCTTTCACAAACACCCTGATACGCCTCACACACACACACACACAACAACTCATTCCTCAACAGACATATACATTTTCCAAAGTGTCGATTGAGGGTGAGAGAGGGGTTCGGGAGTGAGAGGGGTTCGGGAGTGAGAGGGGTTCGGGAGTGAGAGGGGCTTGGGAGTGAGAGGGGTTCGGGAGTGAGAGGGGTTCGGGAGTGAGAGGGGTTCGGGAGTGAGAGGGGTTTGGGAGTGAGAGGGGTTCGGGAGTGAGAGGGGTTCGGGAGTGAGAGGGGCTCGGGAGTGAGAGGGGTTCGGGAGTGAGAGCGAGTGCGTCAGGGGATCTGCAGTACCTGATGAAGGTGACCTGCTCCTCGTACATCCATGGCTGGAGCTCAATGCTGGGATACTTTCCGAAGGGTGGGACGATAAGGCTGAACACCAGAGCGATGCAGACAAACACGGCAGGAAGGACAATCTACAAGGAGGGGAACAGGTCAGAAACCCAAGTATTCACGTCTAGCCACAGCCAATCATCGCTCTAATACACTGTAACAGACTCCTAGAGCAATAGAGGTTTTTTTTTTGCAAAGCATCAATGCAAAGTGCAGAAGAAGAAATTTGTTCAAATGAAAAGAAAGGATGACATTGGAATTAATCTTAATAGACGACCTCAGCTCTGCCGTCTGCCTTCAGGGATGTCCAATCATAGAACTGCCCAAATCATTCTATCCCAGTAGCCAATCATAGCACTGATATGTCCCCACAATGAACAATCAAGAAACGCCTCGATTCTATAGCAGTGGCCCCATCCAACATAAGCTTCACCTGAGCGAAGAATCCTTTCCGGGAGCGTCGGGCATAGAGGAACCTCTTCCAAATCAGGGCGATGAACTGCTGTTTCCTCAGAGTCCAGCCCTTCTCCTTGTAGGATCCTTTTCCGTGACTGCAGTGCAGCCAGTCCGTCTCACGTGGATCTGCACCTTTAGTAAAATAACAGGACGGTTCGGTACACGTCACTCAGAATAAACTGAAGCGGCCAAACTGTTCAAGAGTGTGAGTGAGTGAGTGAGTGAGTGAGTGCGTGAGTGAGTGAGTGAGTGAGTGAGTGAGTCAATAAGTGAGTGAGTGAGTCAGTGAGTGAGTGAGTGTTTCTACCTGGGTCTCCCTCGGATTCGTTGCCTTCCTCGTGATCATCCTCAGTGAGGGGCTTCAGACAGCTCTGGTGGTCTCCACCGAAGGCATGCGTTCGCGGCCTCCGCTTCACTGGCAGTGTTCCGTCTACACACACACACACACACACATATACTTTGTTATGGGATATATGAGACACATCAGTTTGTCCATCCAGCCATGTTCTTTTATGCTGATGTTCTTTCTTTCTGTCTGTTCTCTTCATCTGTCTTCCATGTTTGCAGTTACACAAGCAACAGTTTATTGATACACCAGACAAGCTGTGACCTGCGTGTTTTATTTTTTGGAATGAAAGGCCACAGGGTTCAGAGGTCAGGGGTCGTTTTCAGGACACCTTACCTGATGGGACTTCAACATCGACGCCGTTATCTTCGGCCACTTTCAGGAAAATCTACAGAACAGCGAAAGTCCTCAGTTAGAGAAAGATCAACTTTGTACTCCGTTATTATGAAGAAGGTTTCTCCAAGACATGCATTCATTAAATCCTCCCCACAGAGAATCCTTAATAAACTACTGAAATGACCCATAGAACATTTCACTGTATCCAAATGAGGAATCCAAACGAAGAAAAATGGGTGAGGGTGGAGTTGGATGTTAAAAGCTGTTCTGAGGGATGCATTACAGGAGAGGAGAGATTGCATATCATAACCCGGCTGGAAGGTTAACTTGTGAACGCCCCAGACGCCTTTTCACCTCCTCCAGGGTGGTGTCCGACACTCCGTAGCTGGAGATGCCAAGGTCGGCCAGCCGGTGGTCCAGGTCTTTGAAGAGGGGCACAAAGGC
This sequence comes from Pollachius pollachius, assembly GCF_949987615.1. NCBI lineage: Eukaryota > Metazoa > Chordata > Actinopteri > Gadiformes > Gadidae > Pollachius > Pollachius pollachius. The sequence continues at coordinate 16,172,928 of NC_136943.1, read as the reverse complement.
CCCGCCCTTGGCCGCGCTGTAGGGCAGCACGTAGGTCAGCTCGTGGCCCAGGTCCTCCACCAACCGCGCCGCCGGGACGTGGCCCAGGATCAGGCTGGAGATGTTGGCCACGTCCGGGGCGATGAAGGGGCACATGGAGGCGGCCAGTCCGTTCTCTGGGGGGTGACGAGGGGAATCGGAGGTCAGTTTTTTATTTTTCTTCCTTGACAATCAATCACAGGAGGTTTATGGAGCTACGCAGACGTGGGCCAAGAGACCTGAGTAGCAAAGCCGATATAATCGAATAATGTCTGCTTTTCCTTAGAAACCATCCTGAATAGTGCAATAAACAAACGCTTGGTGGGAGATGCCTACCGATGGTGGCGGCCTCGCTCTCATTCTCACTGCCGAGGCCTGCATCAGAGCTACTGACAGACGCACACTCTTCCTCCTGTACATGAGACAGACAGACGGAGAGAGAGAATGAAGGAGACAAAACAAGTTTATATCAAAGAAATAAATGCATACATTTGAAATATCCAACGATACTTAAATACATCTACACACCTAAATACACCCAAGTCCTGAAACAGTTATTAAACTATAAACGTTCTAAAAATGATTATACTACCATAACAATGGTTTGATAACATATTCTGCAGCAGTAACACCACCGTCAGCCAGCAGGTGGCCCGGTCGCTGCTGCAGACGTTTACCTTCTTGGTGAAAGACACAGTGCTGGAGGAATTGCGGCAGGAGGCCAGAGAGGGTTCGGGCTCCCTCTTGACCAGGGTCAGGTAGTAGCCCGTGCCCAGCTGGTTCTTCAGGAACAGCGAGGAGCCCACGCAGCACAGCTTCCCGTGGGAGATGATGGCAATGCGGTCGCCCAGGATGTCCGCCTCGTCCATGTGGTGCGTGGACAGGATGATGGTCCGGTCTGAAAGGGAGGGGGAGGAGCCGAGGAGTGTCAGAGGCCGATCCTTACCTCTTTTCTGAACCAATTCCATTGAGCGGCATTGTGGTGAACACCGTGGTCTCGTTAGGGTGTTTGACTTGAGGCCGAACTGGTTTCCAACCCCACTGTTCACGCCACGCCTGCTGCGACCTTGGAACGAGATACCTAGCCCCTACCTGCTCCTTTAATCACCTGAATCAAAAAATCCCAAGCCCCTTTGGATAAAGGAGTCTACTAAATTACTACGCCAGATCACAGACGCCATTTTCCTCCTCAGCGGTTGGTTCCTCGCGGCCAATCCGCTGGTCCTGATGAGACCAAAGAGGAAGAGGTCCACCCACCTTGTCTGTAGTTGAGCAGCAGATCCCAGATCCCTCTGCGGGCGTAAGGGTCCACGCCGGCCGTTGGCTCGTCCAGGATGACGACTTTCGACCCCCCGACGAACGCCAGGGCCACCGACAGCTTCCTCTGCATGCCCCCCGAGAGCGTGCGGGTGGGGGACTTGCGTTTGTGGGGCAGGCCCGTGTCCTTGAGGATCTGCTCGATCTCCACCTTCACCTGCTCCTCCGTCAGACCCTTGAGCCGGCCGTAGAACCAGATGTGCTCCTCCACCGTCAGCCTGGGAGAACCACATGTCAGGGGCATCGGGGGTCCGGGGGACGGTCGCTGAGCTACGTGAAGGAGTCTGGCTGAAACCTTCGGGACTGGGGTGCTCAAATCGTGCTCAAATCGGGAGAATTCATTTGAGGCGCAATGAGGACCAGGAGAAGGTCTCGCTCAGGGCAGCGGGATATGGCAAAGTGAATGTATGCCAGCTTGGGTTGGGGGCTAGCTTAGAGTGGAGGATCGCGGGTGATTCGACCCGCCTCAGAGTAGAGGATTATGGGTGATCTAAACAAGGCCAGGGGGGAGTCTCGTGGTACTTACATGCTGAAGAGGACGTTGTGTTGCGGGCAGACGCCCAGACTCTGTCTGATGGCACTGAGCTCTGTCCGGATGTCTTTGCCCATGATATAGGCCGTGCCAGAGGTCGGAGGGAACAGGCCCGTCAGGATAGACCTACGGAGGAGGGGATGCTAGCATTAGCCGCTAGCTTGGATCATTCTCATATTCAGCCCTTCACCACATTCCAAGCAAACAAAACACTGACGGTGAGATTGGCGACATTATCAGTACTAAACTCTCTGCACTAGTGGTAATCCTAACAGTACTCTTTGAATGTGTCAACCCCAAAAGCATCCACCTAAACCAAAGTATTCATAACAGAGCTTTAAACGTAAGAGGTTCCAGAAATAGGAACCATGACCCCTGACCCGTCAAGGTCGCCTGCTTTGGGGCTACACCATAACCCTGTCCTCCGTCACTTACATGGTGGTGGTCTTCCCAGCGCCGTTGTGACCGAGGAAGGAGGTGATCTGCCCCTCGTAGAAGCCCAGCGAGAGGCCGTCCACTGCCAGCTTCTTGCCGTGGCGATAAACCTTCACCAGGTTCTCGATGTACACCCCCGGCTTCAGGTGGGACGGCTCCTCCTCAATGCACACCGCTAGACAGATAAAGTTAGCATTAGCCTTGGGTCAACATATCCCAGGTAGGGGACAGCACACTAGGGGTCCATCTTCTATACAACGACATAATAGTCCCTACCAAAAGGCTACAGTATCGTCGGTCATTACCATGAATCAACCAGCTTAACAGTTCATATTGCACCTTACACATTTAATCAGGAGTGCCAGGACAGTCCGTTTTGGGTGTTTGACTTCAAGCTAAAAAGGTTCCGGTTAAGTCCCCATGAAAAGGAGTTCACTAAGACACATTAAAGTTGTTGAGAGATCCTACGAAAACCATGTTTTTATGTGTTCATCGCAGACAGATGGCTGCTTACATTGCTGGATTGAACAAACCGCAGACAGGAAACACAAGAGACAGCATTTATCAGCATTGTCTTAGTGGTCCAGATCAGCAGTGTTAAAATAGCCTCCCTACTGCTACCTGGTGGAGAGAAGAGGTGTGTGCAGCCTTACCACCAGCGTTTCCTTTGCAGCCCTGGGGGATTTTAGTGGTGGTGCCCATCTCCTCTCCGAACCAGTAGGACTTGGTGAATAGGAAGAACCAGGGTCTAGGAATACCGTACTGGCCTGAAGACACCGATCAAAATGGTTATTGAATGCTCGAGGCATTTCATTGGTTAAACCAAAATCCAGGGACTGCAGTTGTGCTAAGTCGTTGTGACAAACAGAGCGAAACCAGATCATCGGAGAGGTCCTTACCGGGGAAGACCGCCTCGATGTACCAGGTCATGACCCCGTAGAGGAACGAGTCGAAGTACATGAGGACCAGGGCGGTGGTGAGGCTGAAGTCGTCCTGCTCCAGGGGGCTGGCCACCAGGTTGGACCACTGAATGCCCACCCCCTGCTCCTCGAACAGGGCAAAGTACTCACAGCCGAAGCCAAACGCCACCGGGGACAGCAGACTCTACACACGCACACGCACACACACACACCATTTAAACATATCCTTTTTATTATAACTTATTGAAGCCTATATTCAATAATTGCATCGATTCTTTGTTCATCATATTAATGTACAAGCATCCGTTCCGTTTCCATTTATTTGTATATATAATATATAGTGATCCATCGCATTTGTATTTAGCAATCAGTTTTTATCCATCTGGGTTTATATTTATATTGACAATATAATCATCCTTTTTATTTGTCATTTGCATTTACCTATACCATTCTGTTCTTCACTTCTGTATGGTTTGAACACCGGAGAACACATCTACCGATCACATTTCATTTGCAATAATAGCTCCAGAGCAACAACAACAACAACAACAACCACCACCTCAACCACAACAGCAAACACTTACAGCGAACACTTTGGCGCCGAAGCCAATGTGGTCCTGCCAGGCCACGCAGAGCACGTAGGGCAGGTAGAGGGTGAAGTAGATGATGCCTCCGCATGCCGCCGCCAAGTTGGCACGCGCAAACACCGTGCTGATCAGGAAGCACTGCATGATGGTGACCACGGCGAACGACCCCAGGAAGAGGAACACCACGCCGGGATCACTGTAGGGCAGAAGGTTCCCCTTCTGTGGAGGGGTGACAGAGTTAGAGAGTGAGTCAGTGAGTGAATGTGTGTGATGCTGCAACTCTATAAAACAACAACCCCGATCCAAACGCTTCTTTGCCAGTCCAATTCTAATTGAATGCTGACTTTGGAAGTGTCTTTGTGGGTGCATGCAGTACCTTGAGCAGGACCACCAGTAGGCCGGCGCTGACCAGCAGGGGGACGAGGCTACTGATGAACCAGCTCAGCCACAGGATGCCGTTGTCCAGGCCCATGATCCGCATGGTCTCCTTGAGCCGCGCCTCTTTCTCGTACACCACGCTCTTGATGATGATGGCCACCGAGTACATCCACGCCAGCGTCATGAAGAGGGGCATGGAGCGACTGATCACACGCAGGAAGCTGGGGGAGGAGGACGTGAACGAATGAATGAATGAATGAGTGAGTGAATGACATTGAGGGAGAGAGAGAGAGAGAGAGGGAATGAGAACATTCAGGACAGAGTGAGGGACAGGAGAGAGGGAGAGGAAATACATAGAGAGAGCCAGAGACTATGGGTGACAACATGAGTAAGAAGGAGCGAGTACGAAAGGATGAGAAAAAACAAAGGTGGGGAGGAGAGAGCGCTTGAGAGACAAAAGGGAAAGACAGAAGGAAGACGACAGAAGGAAGTGTGTGGGATGTAGTAATGACCGTTTTCGAAGCGCAGTTAAATTCTGAGAACAAGGGAGTTTTGTGGTGCAACTAATGTGCCAGCAGAAATGAGGCTGGAAATACTGGAAATCAGCTCACAAACCCACTCTTGAAACTCTGAAATGTGGATGGGATGGGACAAGAGTCAAGAGTGTGATTTGTTTGACTTGTTGTTATAGTCATAAAGTATATAGAACTTCCTGGTTATTATTAGAGTTGCTTGTATGACGGCTGGGGATAGAATAGACGCTGTCTGGGCTTACATGTCGTCGACGTAGCAGGGGTAAGGCATCTGCTGGATGTACACGCCCGTCTTCTCCTTGGTGCCTGTGACCGCCCGCACAATGCTCTGCTCGATGACGTCCTGCAGGTAGGAGAACCCGCCCCACACGTAGCGCATGTCCTCAAAGGGGTCCGCACGGGGCCCGGGGTCCCAGTAGCTACAGAGAGAGAGAGAGAGAGAGAGAGAGAGAGAGAGAGAGAGAGAGAGAGAGAGAGAGAGAGAGAGAGAGAGAGAGAGAGAGAGAGAGAGAGAGAGAGAGAGAGAGAGGTCCAAGTTAACGAGAGAGGGAGAGAGCTTCAGGTTACCATGAGAGAGAGAGTTTCTGGTGATAAGAGCGAGAGCTTTTGGTTCACGAGAGCGAGCGAGCGAGCGAGAGAGCACGCTTTAGGTTAACACGACAGACAGACGGCTTCAGGTTAACATGAGAAAGAGCAAGAGCGCGAATGGAGGAGAAAAGTATCAGAAGTTTGAGTCACATGGGAGAGATATAGGGATAATAATTATGATTCAATAGAATAAGACCTACAGGGGGTATATAAACCTTAAGTTTGTTTGTATTCAGAGCAACTAATCTTTTCTCTTTACCTATCTTTTAGGATAAAAATGAATGACACATTGAATGAAGCAATGTTGATTTGAGATACTTTCAGCAGGGTTAAATGCAGGTGTATTTGTGCACCCTCTCCTAGTGATGGAGATATAACGAGGTCCCTTACGCGTCTTTGATCTTGTTGGTGCGTTCCACGTTGTCGATGTCCATGCGGATCTTGTAGTTCACTTTTGGTGGCAGCTCAGAACTGTTGGTGTCGATGTCCGGGAACACGATGCCCGCCCAGAACTTCCTGTCCTCCAGCAGCACCATGGACTTGTCTATCATCTTCTCCTCTGTGTCCACCGCCTCCAGCTTGTCCAGGTTCACACACTGAAGTACACACACACACACACACACACACACACACACACACACACACACACACACACACACACACACACACACACACACACACACACACTTACTTAAGTGTTTGTGAGAACCCCCCGCGTCCTCACAAAACGGGGGTCCCATAAAGCAACGTGTTTCGAGGGGACCACAGCTTTGGTTTTCCCCAGGGGTCAGGTCTCAGGACGGGGTCTCATGGTTAACACACCATCGTGGTTCATCCAGAGACCCCTTTGAACCAGAGCCACAGGGGACCCGCACAAAGACAATTTGATTCATAAATATATGGCCTCTAAAGCCCTTTGAGACTATGCATTTGATTTATTAATAATATAATTTCACTTGACTTCGTCGTTCAAAGTTTTACTATTTTTAGGAGCTTCTGTAATTAAAACGCAAGTTTTCCATGACAAAAATAAGCCCTTTCAGCGTGATGGGAGACAGAGGCACAAACAGAGAGGGGTCGTTTCCTGTTTTACTGGGTGAAGTGAAGTCATTATATGGTGTGTGTGTGTGTGTTTGAGTGTGTGATGCAAGGGTGCGTGCACATGGGTGGAGAAGAAAGAGGATGCTAAGTATGAGTTTTGGTCCAGCCTGAGAGGGGAGGATATTGTGGGATCAGTACACTGCAGGTTTCTGGGAAAGTGACTACGTGAGCGAGGGAATGAGCCAGTGAGCCAGTGAGAACAAGAGAGACCAAGAAGCGATTGAAAGGGGTTGAAAGAATAGAGTTACCGGGGGAGAGAGAGAGCCAGACCGACAAAGAAAATGGGGAAGAAAATAAAAAAACAGCTTCATTTCTGGCAGTTTTTCTTGCACATTGAGTAGGAGGGGGTTCCAACAAACAATGAGTCGAGGAAGGCCTTCGAGAGTGTTGTTGTGATACAGGGAATGACCTCAACTCAATAGAGGAATGAGATTTTTACTGTGTCCACTCTTTCCTAGCCCGAAATAAAAAGTTACAGTTGCTATGGTGCACACAAAAAAGTATAATAATTTGCTGTTCCACTCAATGCGAGAATGCTATGCTCAGTGTTGTGGCCGGCCACCAGAAATAAAAGCATTTGCTGCTCCACAGCCCCGAAACCATTCTCCTTGCAATACATTACATTTAGTTGACCCTTTAATCCAGGTATCTTCTCAGATACAGGTCATTGACGAGGACCTCGCTAGGACCTTCCAGCTGGAAGGGGAACCCTTGAACCACTAGTAGTAGCGATTGTGTAAGGTGACACTGACCTCCATGAAGCGCGAGATGCTCTTGATGGCGTCGTCCGTCTCGTTGAAGATGTCCCGCCAGGTGAGGACGCTGCCGGGGGGGCGCTTGTCATCCGCCTTCCTGATCAGGAAGTCCGAGACGTCGGTGGCCGTCCACTGGGTGTGGGACAGGCGGTCTTGGAAGACGCTGGCCGTGGCGTTGTTTCTGAGCAGGGCCTGGGTGGGAAGGGAAACCGTTTAGAACTACAACGGGGACAGGGATAACCAGAAGTTATCCCTTTCCATAATGTCGAATGGTGACATTTCGCATTGCATTCATTTGAAAACACATTTAAATTTGCAGTTTGAACAATTTCAGTATTTCACCAGAGGGGATGCTGTTGCTGCAGTTAGATTTAAAACCTGGGGTATTCTCACAAATCAAGACATGCGATTCCTCATCTCAAATCTGATAGCCGACTAGAATCAGATCAGGGGGGAATGGGGACCTTGACTTTCTTTAGCTATATTTCACCAATCATGTTGATGGAGGACACAGATATAAAGGATGATGGAGGAGAAGCCGTCCTACCCGCAGGAAGTTTATCTCTTTGCCGTTCTCCAGGAAGGTCCACACTTTGGGCCTCATCTCCTCCCACATGCCTCCAAGGTCCCGGAACACCCCGAGCTCCTGGAAGGTTCGGTTTACCTGCCGGGACAAGAGGTCCAGTCAACAGGAGGGCTTCACATGATGTCACACAACACCCAAGTCTGCATATTTGTACTGGTATGCAGTAATTCTAGAATGTTGTGCTGTGTTCCGATATCCATACTTCCATGAGTACACTTAAACGTAGTACACTATCCGCACTCACTAAGTGCGTACCAATTGAAATACTCTGTGGTGCACTAACCGGAAATTACGATCGCGACTTCCGCCGCGGCTCGTCCCCTGCAATAAACATCCCACTTTGAACGGTTTACGCCTAGCAGCTATAAAAAGCTATAAAAGCAATAAAAACTACGAAATGACTCCATTAATGCAGGCTATGTGGAAAATGCGCAGACGTTGGCTCAGCCTGGCTCCGTCCTCTTCCACTACGTAGCTAAGATGGCTGCCGTTGAGTACGAAAAGTGTACATCGATCCACCCTCAGCGGTTTGACCGTTTTGAGTACACCATCCGGGTCCTGTCAGTACACTTCTTTTCTCCCCGATCTTAATGGAACGCCCTACGCACTCAAACTAAGTATTGTGCGTACTGATAACATGGATATTGGAACACAGCACAGGTCATGAAGTACCAATATATGGTCGCCTTGAAGTTCACCGGATTCAAATCTTCCTATTCTAAATGTCTCTATACAGGCCTATATCAATCCCTCTAGGTGGAGGTCGCGGTACCTCATGGATGATCTTCTGTGTGGCTGGGGTGTGGGGCGTGTACAGGATCTTCCCCATCAGCAGGGGTTTGATGGCCTGCCACATCATCCTGGACATGGGGTTGGAGTCCATGCTCCTCATCAGGTTGTTACAGAAGGGAGCTGGGGGGGGTTGGGGAGAGACACAGGTGCATGATGGGATAACAGTGAGTAAAATATTTTGAAAAAAAAAATCAAGATAAAAAACAAATACAGAATGCAGAAGAACTGGAAATATTGTCAACAAGGGCTAGGCAGGAATTAAACAAATGTTTATATTACATTATAAGTGACACCATGTCAACATCAGACACACTTTAAACATGACAAGTCAAGCACGAATCCCTTAAAATGATCCCCTCAGCTTTGCCACTGTAGAATATCCCCTTTGAAATACAATACAAGAACAAACGGTCTTTCTATTGACGACCCTTCATTGGAAAAACCCAGTGAAACTTACTGGACGTGTTGTCGTACGCGGCGGCCATGTCCTCCTCAGTGGCGTTGTGGTTCCCGAACAGCGCCTTGTAGTTGCTGTCCTCGTACCAGTTGAGGGACTTTATCTGCAGACCGCCCCCCTCAGGGTGGCCGCAGACGATGCGTGACACCGCCTGGTACATGGCGCTGGGCGAGGACGTGGCGTTGTGCGTCAGGAAGATGATCTCGCTACGCAGGTCCTTCCAGCTCTTCATGCTGGCCAGCTGGGGGCGGAGGAAGAGGAGAAGAAGGAGAGGAAAAGGGGGGTCGAGGAGGAGGGCGAGAGGTCAGGGAGTGAGAGGGAGGGATCGTCTGCTGGCCAGATTCTGCTCACCTTTGTTTTGATTCTAGTAAGTTTGTTTAATAGTCGGGAATCAAGTTTTATTTAACATACTAGGTTATGACTTTATGCTATATATTTTTTTATTTGTACATTGAAGAAACAAATAGACATGACACAATGACAAATGCAATGTTTTGTCAATTACACCATGGATTATACACCAAAACAAACCTTTCACAGGTTAAAGAAAAGTTCACATAAGGATAAAGTTACTAAAACAACAATTTGATAAGTAGCAGTGGGCATTGATGATACAAATATATGAACCCCTTTGTTTGGGAAAATGAATTCCCTCTTTGAGGTAAATATGCCTGCATATCTCGACTTCCTCACAGTGCCTGATGTAAAATATGGCAGTTAAGTGGATCCCGTGGCTCCAGACTCATCTGATGACATCAGCAAACTCCCCCCACTGCTTCCATTTAGCCGCGCACGCTATCGTAGCGCACAAATTCATAAGGCTACTGGGTGTGTTGTCTGTTTGTAATGCATTAGGCCTCCCTAGATGTTTCAAATGAAGACCAGTTTTTGTAGATGCTCCACTGTGGAGTTTTAAAAGCAAAGGAATTTAAAAGCGTGACGTTCCAAAGATTTATGATGTAGTTGTGTTCAAAGTACAGTTGTGACCATCACACCATGGTTTAAAACGAAACGGGAATGAAATTGAATCTGAAACAATGAACAAGCAGCCTTACATGTCTGGTTAATTTAGAACTAGAATGTTCTTGGCTAGATTTAGTGGCCCTCCACTCATGATCCCAAAATGAGGGACGATTGTAATCTTTCCAGGACAGCCATCAACCAACAGACAAGCTGAAAGCTACATGTTTATTGTTCATTTACCTCCTGGAGCTAACCAACGGGGCTAGCACCAGTGCTGTTCTGGCTCAGTGTAAACGGCTGGCTAGCTTGTTTAGAAACCCTGTGCTCTTTGTTCAGCTGTGCCCAGCAGTACATCTCTCCTAGTAAATAAAGAAGGGGTCCTCAAAAAGGACACATGAGAGACTCCATGTCTTTACACGCAGTGCCAGGCAGACAGAACAGGCCTTTTTCCGTCCTCCCCCAACCGTGTCTCACGGTGTACATCACTAACCTCCACCAATCAACAGGCGCCCTGCCTCTCCCAACCCCCGACATGCCAGCGGTTCGTTGGCCGCTGGTGGCTAGCGGACAGCCAACGACTGAAGCGGTGATGGCTACAGAAGAGCAGTACAACAGGCTTCTAAGAAGCTGCTGTAAATTCAGACAGAGTTCCTAGAGAACGGTGTGTTTGATTGCCAGGGGTAGAACTCGTTGGATTAAGGGAGAACAGAAACCCCTGACCAAGCCTTCCTCAGTTTCAGAAAGGTTTCAGCAGGATTGCACCGATAGCATGTGTTCAACATTAATAGGGAGTCATCTAATGCAAATCATGAAGTGGTGTTTTGGTTTCCCCATACTCAACTTTCATACAGAAGTGATGACCAAGACATGAAAGCGGTCACCCTCCATCTGGAGTTTTTTGCCATCACAAGGGGAGAATGACCGTTGGAACAGGCATCAGTGAAGGCTATCTGCCCGCTTGTTGCTAGCTCGAGAAAAGGTAATGGTTCTAGAACGGAAACCGTTTCAAAAAAGTAGAAGCAGCTAGCATGTGGCTATTTTAAAAACACTTATATCTGTACCTCTTCTGGGATTTGTTCTCATTGCTGTGGCTGCTTTGACACCTGAATTTCCCTCTAGGATTTAATAAAGGTTTATAGTAACCTAACTGTGATACATTGATGCTAGGAGAGGGGAGATGAGGGGGTGGGGTATTGTACTGAAGAACATCAGAAGGAGTCAAGTTTATAATACTAGGAGATACTATGAGCATCCCATTGGTTTAAGGTCATTAAAGGGATACTTCCCCGATTCAGAACCGGTGATCTATCATTATAAAATCACTATTATATAAAAAAAAAAGTTTTTTCTTCCCTCAGTCTAACCCAGTCTTCCCTTGGTCCAGCTGTCCTTCTTACATTTCTCCTGACCTGACGTCAAATGACTCGGTTGACGTCATGTCAGTAGAAATTTGCTTGCCTGCTAGAAGGGCCGAGGATTACAAACTACTGGTTCTGCACATTTGTAAGACCACCAATAAGGAATGAGGGGGCAGGAGCTCGCGTACGAGATGTAAACACAATGTCCGCCATGTTTCTTCACCGCTTAGCTAGAGAACTAGACCGACACAAACCTCCGACCATGGCAGAAGCGAATTTGCGATGGGAAACAGCCGAAGTGGAGACCCGTGTATTGATTTTCGGCCATTGTGGAGAAGGTATTGGGGGAATAAAAGTTTGCTTTGATTCTCTGAAGTCCAGATTGAACTATAACTTCAGATTGAAGTGGAAGGACCAGAGACGTCTCTGGTTCTTCCACTTCCACATCAATCTGAAGTAGACTGAACCGCGACATGGAGGAGAAAGGGATTGTTGCCCGCGATTGTCTTCTACCGGTTTCCCACCCGAGGAAGCGGGCAGTGTGGCGGGAGCCAAGCGCGGGCAACAATCCCTTTCTCCTCCATGTCGCGGTTCGCAGTTCCACAACAATCTGAAGTTGCAGTTCAATCTGGACTTCAGAGTGTCATAGCCAACGTTTCTTCCTTATTTTGCAAACCCGCACCCGCCCGTACCCGAGAATTACATTCCGCACCCGACCAGACATAAACATACAAATTGATACCGACACCTGACCCGCGCTCGAGGAAAATTAGACACATTAGATGGAACGCCAGGGAATTACACTATCTGGTGTTTGGCCTGGTGCTTTAGATTGCTGTGCAAACAAATCCCATCATCCACTGTGGACGGTTTTAGTTGAGTCCTCTGCTCCATCTCCAGCACCGGAGAAGTCTCTCTCGCAATCGCAAAACCCGCGACCGACCCGCGCTGTTCAGGCGTACGACCCGACCAGCACCCGTGTCCGACACAGTACCTACATTATTTTCCCCCCCGTTTCATTGAAATTGTGCGGTTCATCCGTCGGGTACCTGAACCCGTGCAGGACTCTGGCCGAGATAACCCCCACTACGAGTCTTTACTTGTTGTGGAGGTCTTTAATTCATAATATCATCCGGAGGCCCACAGAACTTTTGGTCGTGATATTATATATTGTGTTATATTATATAGATACCTATATATTATATAATATAATATTATTTAGATATAGAGCTCCGGTAGTGAAGTATTCCTTTAAGCAACGGAATTGGAATTACTGACATTGAACGACCATTCAATAACGAGAACAACGACTAGACTCGCTGTCAAAAGGAAGCCCCTTTCACAGCTTCTGCGAGTTCCTGTTAAAACACTGGGGCTGATAAGAGATGGGCCTACCTCCACTGCTAGGGATCCCATGCTTTCCAGGAGGTTGTTGGTCGCTGTGACAACCTGTCGGACGGCCATGGGGTCAGATTTAACATCCCGCTGTAAACAACCGAAGAAAAGAAAAAAGGGAAAGAAATGTTTTTAGGGGGTCAGCAAACGTTGTGGTTCAAAAACATGTATTTTACAAGCGTCACAAATTGCTGATCTCCAAATCTAAAGGAAACCCATGTTACTATCCGATTGGGTGCGAAAATATTTTTCCACGCGTGTCTTATGTTGGAATAATGCATTTAAAATTTCCTTGTGGAAACACAAAAGACATGTGCAACGCTGCTGTCACCTTAAGAATTCTCTATTAATCTCTGTCAATCACTCTTATGTTGATTTAAACTTTGATACCATTTAAATTTAGTAGGGGCAATAATAATGATGATAACAGTGATAACCTAGCAACCTCAGGACCTTGATACATTACCATAAAGCAGTAAAATTGATGCAAAATGGAACTGGATCAGGAATTACCATTAAAGAAACATGCCGAGTTAGATCACATTGCCCTAGAAACACGTTCTCCTGAGCTGGAAGCCACACAAAGGCTTACCAGGGACAAAATGGAAGGAGGTGTTAGAAACCATTATTCTCCCGGCATATATTTTCCTTGCAGTACACCGGCTTAAGTTTTAACGGTTGAAAGTGTCTGGACCGGTTTACTTTACGGACGGCTGTAATTCGCTCCAGCAGAGAGAGAAAGGGGGGAGGGATACAGAGAAAGAGAGAGACAGACAGAGAGTTAGAGAGAGACACATAAGGAGGTGACAGGGTTCTGCGAGTGGAGAGAGAAACACTATAATTTCTCTGAAGTATGGAGACAAAGGGTAGGGCCTCCCTGGTTGGGACGGTGACGTGCAACAGCGATCAAACATGCCCCGGGGCTACTAAAGCTGGGGGCAGGAAGCTCTGACACAGCTCCATGTCGAAACATGCCCCCAACCGCCTACAGCCCCTGCCCGATTCCTCACACACAAACAGCCTGGCCTGGCCTAACCTCACACACACGCACACACACACACACACACACACACACACCAGTTGGTTAAAGATAACGATAAAAGTTATGATATATGAATACAACAATGGTTATGATCAATAGTAACTATAACTTCTACGACTGAACACTTTGGTTCAGCTTTAAGGGTCGTTTAATGGTAAACCGGATAGAGCTCTGAACTGGACTGCGAGAGTAAAACACATTTTGATACATGTAAAATCCCTTAGATAGTCAACAACAGAGCCAGAGCCCAAGATAAGAGTTAGAGATAACGAAGAATTTATCGATTTAAGGTCCCAGGTCAGATAAAAAGCCAACAAGGGGTCGAACTTCGTCCCAAATTAATTAAAAACAGATTAGGCCACTAAGAGGTACTTCTTTCAAATACTATAGAAATAACAAATATTATGCAAACTAACCAGGGCTGACTGATGTAGCCAGCCACTCCAGTCCAGGTAGCTTGTAACAACCAACAGACTCCTATTGTATCAAGAGCAGAGTCCGCAAATGCAAATGGTTCCGAATGTGTTTATTTTCCCCAACGGTGAACCTTTCCATCCCATTGTATTGATGTCGGGACGTGATATGCAACACGGGACGAGCGTTTATATCTCCTGCTAAATGAATCACACCTTGTGGTGAAAACGAGGCGCCCTACAGAGTAGACCGTAATGTGACGTGTGTGAGGTCACTATAGGGTCAAACATTTTTAGCTTATACAACAGGGAGGCCCTCAGGTCTTCCAGCTCCAATGGCTAAATCGTATCCGCTTATAACTCGAGTCACTGTTATGACTTTGGCATCAAAGGACATTTCTCCCCTAGTTGTTTGGGCGGCCATTCTTATTTATCCACATTCCTGCAACTTCTAAATTCCAACCACGAACACAGAACTTACGCGGAGGAGTTTCAGGAGATCCAGGCTTCTCAGGAAGCGCTCCTCGATCACGTCCAGCCACTTGCCGGGGGTTTTGCAGATCATCTCCTGGATCATCGCAGCCAACCGGGGGTTTGAGATGATCACAAAGTCCTCCAGGTCGTACTCGTCGCCGCTCTTGCGACACAGGCTCTTCAGGTGCACCCCGTAGCCCTTGAGCAGGACCTGGTGGTAGCGGAGGAACCACCACGCAATAGAAGATGGAGGGAAGGGAGGAGAATAGATTAGATGGAGGGTTCCAAGAATTTCCTGCGAACGCGAGTTCCGAGTGGAGCGTCGATAAGGGAATGTGATTATGCAATCATTATGGTGCATCATTAAAAAGGGAGATGACATGATTTGATGGTGTCACGTATAGATGGATATTAACGGGAGAAGAGAAAAAAAAACAGGTAAAATAGTAAGATAACCAAATGGCCTCTGATCCTGGTGACTATAGCTGGGTGTGGGGCTTAGTCTCCACAGCAAAGAGGTGTTGGTCATACTCCCAACCTAAATAATTTTCATGCATCTCAAACCAACTACAATTAGTCGGACAACCTGTAGAAACATGTGTCCTTCACTGTTTTTCAAGAAGACAGTTGTTAGCAACTGTGCACCTCTGTCTGTGTGTTTCCTTCTTCCTCCTATTATTTATTTATGATGATGATTGGTTTGGTGTTTCATCGACGTATGAGTTCAAGTGGTATCTTGTACCGATATCATTAAAAACAGTCAAGGTTTGGAAATACTGTCACAGAAAATGTAGTGTTGTATAATATCGCCTCTCTCGGTCTTCCGATGACCATGACGTAATGTGCGAAACACCTTTCTGTGAAATAAGGTGTGCTGTGTCTTCTAGTATGCACTTATTTCATGTCGTATTTAGCTATAGTACCTAGTTATGTAGCATCTTATCCTAGCTATCTTTGTTGTATATGGGGAATGGTTTAACCTAGCGATTGGAAGTGCTTTGCACTTGGTTCTATGAACATCCTTATTGTACCGACACCGATATATTATTTCCCTTTCTTATGACAAATGTACTTATTGTAAGTCGCTTTGGATAAATGCGTCTGCTAATTGCCCTAAATGTAAAAAGGAATGAGGGGATGAGTCACTGCTGGCTGTTTACCCGCTCCAGGTTGACATGGGCTTCCAGTATCTCCTGAGTGGCCTCCTCTCCAAGAGACAATTTCTGGACCAGGAATGGGGATAGGGTGTTGTTGTCGTGCAGGAATTCCTTCAATTTGAAGCCTGGTGGATGGAGGGGAGAAAAACCGAACACTTCAGCTTAACTCTCAACTTTGGAGTTTAAAGGACAGATGTACCTGGGGAGGTTAGCACAGAGAGAAACCCAATGCGTGGTCACATTTGCAGTCCTGATATTCCCATTGTGTTCCCGCCGTATTTACTTTCTCGGAAATCTAAACCATACCTTGCGGGGCTCATTTCTAAAGGAGGCGCAAGTGCTCACTTGTTTGGTGAGCACAGACCAATGTTCATGCTCGGGTAGAGCCAATGTGCATGAGGTGTGCATGAAACCGGGTTATATGACATCCCTGTGCCCGTACAGCTTTCTCCTTTGGGAGGGCACGCTGCATGTTTTGCCATGCAGGGCAGGGGCAAGACTACAAGGAGCGACCCCCCCAATGAGAATCTATGCCAACACAGCTGGCCATGCTCTCAGCTCATAAAGCTTTGAGTTTCATGATAACCCCGCTGGCTATATTTGATCCAAATCGGAGGTAGGTCAGATAGGTAGGCAAGGTATAGAACATTAATTTCAATGTTAAAAGTGCCCCATCTCATGGTCTTAATGTAATGAAGGAATAGTACAGCATTGTGATATAACACACACACACACACACACACACACACACACACACACAAACACGTGTGTGTGTCTAGATTTGTATAGACAATTCCGTTCATCCACAAACTAATCACTGACGTTGAAGGTGCTTTTAAACAAATTGTCAGCCCAAAAACCTATTTGCTGACTGGCCCACTCAGAAAGAAACTAAAGTATGCCATTGACTTCCTTATACCCTGTAATCAGATGAAGAGCACCCACACAAGAATACAAGTAATAACCTGCTATCCCGTGAGCACACCGTCTGGTAAAGAGGGAAAAGTAGGAAAATGAGAAGAGAGCCACTTCCTTTCGATGTCATGTATGTGGGGACCACTTCTGTTTTGTGGTCCTGGGTGAAGTGCCAGACCAACGGACCCTGTCCCCAGTCTTCCATTCTGAGCATTTTCTCAAGGGCCCCTATTTTATCGAGCAGCCGACCCAGTGGACTGTAACAATGGGTAGGCCGATCTAACCATCTTACATCTGGGTGAACTTTCCCACGTTTCCCCATCCCAACATTTTCAAACAGGAAGCCATTGGGCCTGGAGCAAGCTTCCAAGGAATCAGTCTTTTTTTTCAATGAAAACATAACTCAAGTACGCTGGTATGAACCATTAAGCCAACTAAAAGGGCTGTGTGTGTGTGTGTGTGTGTGTGTGTGTGTGTGTGTGTGTGTGTGTGTGTGTGTGTGTGTGTGTGTGTGTGTGTGTGTGTGTGTGTGTGTGTGTGTGTGTGTGTGTGTGTGCGTGCGTGCGTGCGTGCGTGCGTGCGTGCGTGTGGGGGGGGGGTTAACAGACAAAGGGCACTCAGGTAGACCCCTTCTTTGGTCCCTAAATCACCAGCAGGCAATCAGTCTCACAGCTCGTTGGTAGTGTTTGTGAGTGTCTGTGTGTCCGGGGGCAAGAGAGAAACTCCACAATGGAAAGGAGGTCTCACTCACACTCACACACACACACACACACACACGTGAATGTGGTGGAGAGGAGGAGGAAATAATACTTGTTCCCTTAAAAGACGCCGACAGCCTTCAAGCGTCAAGCTGCTCTTCGGCAATTGAGGTAAATTGGCAACAAACACCCTACTGTGCTAAAACGGCTTGCTGAAGCGGTAGCGACAGGTCATTAGCAGCTTGATTTACATCCATCGTAGACCCCCTACCCAGCGGGCTGAAGAGCCCCATAGCGCCACGCTAAGCCTCACATGTCAGCAGGCTTGATCCACACTAACAGCAGCGTTGGAGCAAAGCCCCTACAGGGAGACGGAGGAAGGGGATTAAGGTCAGCTGAGGGGACGGCCAAATATGCTGCAGCAAATCAGCTCTGAGACACACACACCTCCGTCTTCTCCAGCACCCCCTGGGCGGAAGGAACTAGTATAAGCCAGGCGTTGCTATGCTTGTATGCTTAAGGATAGTTCGCCTGAGGTAAGTGTTCGACCACATATCTTGTCTTCAGGGCTAAGAATGTTCTGTAAACACCAAATGTTATGACGTTACCTCCAAGGATTCAGGCTGTATTGTAAGTGCTACTATTGTAATGTACCCCTTTTTTAACATCATGACAATTGAACCATTTGTAACAGTAATAAACTAAGGGAATTAATTCTTTAATTATTATAATTGTTTTACAAATGCATATTTGTAAATATGCATTCATACTTTTTTTTCCCCCTTTTATAAGTAGTTGTAAACTTGGTCAAATGTTTTGAAACAAAGGTTCATGCTTAAAACTAATGATTTTGCTTGGATTAAGGCGGGTGTCCCTGGGTTCAACGTCTGGCGGTGGTGGCGATGATGAGGGCATGGCCGCTCGGCGCGCGCATGTGATTCGCGCGGACAATTTGTCCAGCTGCAGCGCAGCCATGCAGGGACGCCCAGCGGGGACCGGCTGGAGCGTTGTTCTCAAACCCAGTGACACCCAGCGGGGAGGGGGGGGCAAAGCCCTCCGCACCCCGCGGGGGAGAAAAACAACACTGGGCAGGAGGCTCCAGAAAAACACCAGTGCAAAAACTTGCACACTTCTTTTCTGCTGTGGCTTTTGGTGTCGCACGTCTCCTTCCCCGTTCCCTCTCGTCCTCTCCCTGTGACGTGGGTGCTCCGTTAGGCAGGAGCTAGAGGTGTGAAGCGCCGGGGATCGTAAAGCTGGGAGGCGTTGGGTGATGACGCTGGCTGACTTTCATGTGGAGCCCCCCAAGCAGTTGGAAACCAACCGCAACATAAGGTTCACCGAACTGAACATGCCTGGACACAAATCGAACCAACTCCAGGAGACTATCCATTCATGAAGGCATTACAAATTGCTCATTACTCTTCACTTACAAAAACCTCAGAGGGAAATTAGGGTTTTCAAATAATGGAGTTGAATAATTCAGCTTGAGTGAATCAACTGCTTGCATGTGATATTGTAATGGGGCCGGTCGTATCTCGTTTGCCATCGGAGGATTGTGTATTGCCAAAGTGCAACATTGAACTGAACTCATATGTCTCCTTGACCGGCTTGTACGGTAGATGATTAAATAAGACAGTAGGTTGCATCATCATCAACCTCTTTAAATATCCACATGGCTTTCATGTATTAAAAATGAGTCATTTCAGGACAATTAAAAACATTAGTAATTGGAATTGGTTTGAATTCAACCTGATACTGTCACGAAGGAGGACAGCATCCAGGAGTAATGAATACATGATTGGAAGGAAGAGAAAAACTATGAAACACTTTTTACCCAAGAGCCTCTCTGGCAGCAACGCTCTCTCACAACCATGTCAAGGCCAACAGTCCATTAAGGTAATATTATCAACCTGAAACATCTTGATAACTAAATAATCTCTTCAGGGTTTAAACAAGTTCAATAGCCAACACATATCCACACCAAACCTCCACTGTAAAAAAACCCACACTGATTCTCCTAGTTATGAGTGGAAATAACACCAATAACAACCTTATCCAGAACTACTGTTATCCGACAAACACCATCTTCAAACCTGGATCCTAACTCACACCAGCTATTGTTGAAAGTCTCAACCAACTTCCCACGTCAAGAGCGAATAGCTTCGGGTCGTGTTGCACGACCGCAGCCCACCAGACGACCTGTAGAGACACGACAATGGGAGGCGCTACAAGTTGTTGCTGCCGACAAGCCTTTTTTCTTCCAATCAGAAAACATGGCGCCGCTGCCGGCAAGCAACGGTATTGCCAAGGATTTCAAAGGTGAAACATAATTAAAGAAATTGGATCACATAGTTTGGAAATTAACAAGCTACAACTCAACACACCCACCCTCCCTCCCTCCCTCCCCCTTCTCCTCTCCTCTCCTCCTCCTGAATATCTCCATTTAGATTCATTACTGGGAAGACGGAGGGAAAAAAGGTAGAGGCTAGACAAGTTGGGACTAGCAGCCCCCCACAACAAAAAACACAACTTAAAGCTAACATAGGCCTCTCCAAGCTTCTTCAAAGTAAGCTCAAGAGTAGTGGAAATATTTGCATATTCTGAAGGACAATATTTACATTGGTATTCTTATAGTTAAAAAACAACAACTGTACCAGGTCAGTTTTTGGTCCAAATGCGTTGATTTTCATAATGCTTATCATTTTTATCAAAATGATGATGTTTCTGAAGATGAATCAACAAATATAATGGTGACAAGACGATTATGTGGGAGGGGAGTGTTAGGACGTCGCCCCGTCTCCATTTGGTTTGACCGTCTACCTGGTGTAGTGGCTTGGAGAGTCTGTAGTGCCTTGGCCAGCTCCTTGAAGCCATCCAGGTTCTTGTCATTCTGGCTGTACAGCAGAATCTTTTTGGAGTCGGAGAACAGCCTGGAAATTCTGTCAAGATGACATCCAAAGCTGAGGTTAAAATGTGGCCTTCTAGAAGCCTTGCTGCCTTAAATATATCCTGTTAAACATGCATGACCATGCAACACAGATTTCCAATTATACAATATTTCTCAATTTCATTAACAAGGTGGACCCATTAATCTATTGATTAATGAAATCCATCTACTAACTCCTAACCTGTCACTAAATGTAACTTCTTACCCCACTAATTTTTTTTGCCCATACAATGAAATGAAATGAAAATGACTGGGATAACCTCAATATCTTTCCAACCCTTATGATGCCCTCAAAGCCCAGAACCAGACAGACCCGACTCACATGGAGTCGTTGAAGTTGCCCACTACCCCTGGAGACTCCCCGGGCGTGGGGTGCCGGAAGCAGGGGTTGTTGGCGTTGCAAATGATTCCCTGCATCCATGGTAGTATCCCTGCCGAGGGCATGGCCTTGTTCGGAAAGTGACCTGGAAACAGTGGAACAATTAACATGACCTGGTAAACCAACGGGGAAAAGACCAGAACCGAGGGTCTCTGGAATTGTGAAAATGTCAATTTGTTTGTTATAGTTTTTATAGTTTTGCGTAAAGGGTCCAACAACAAAATACAATTTACTCTAGTCATCTCTAGTTCGTGTTAGCAACAAGGTTTCGAATAAGGTTAATTGACTGAACAAACCGTTATTACCAATAAAAGTAAATCACAACAGAGTAGCTTTGATAAGCATCATTAGAAAATGGCTTCCTCCTTAGCTGGCAAACCTTTATCAATGTGGTGCATACATTCACGATAACCTCGGTTGCAGCGGAACAGTTCATTACCGAGAATGGCAGGCGATAGCACTGAAGATCTCGCTTCCCTTCCCCTCAATCCAATACAGACACATTTTACATCCCCTTTTTATCAGGTAATGTAATTCCGTGTAGCAGCTATAGCTGTGCTGCTTGGCCCTGCCTGAAACCCTATAATGGGTTTAAACTCCATGTAACCATCGAGTTGCTCCCAAGAGTTCCACCTGGCTGGATATGGGCCGATATGTACAGCCCATATCCAGTACCCAGTACCTGTACCCTAGCATGCCTCCGAGTCTCGTACCCTAGTATCGTAGTAAGGGGTTTTCACTTCTGCCTTTTGTTCACGCGTGCACACGTGTGTGTGAGCGTATGTGTGGAGCGGGGGGGTATTGATTGCTCAACCAGTAGGGAACCTTTGCCCCAACAAACATCTCCCCTCCCAGCACAGCAACTTCCGAACAGGCTATCAGCAGCACTGTTCGGACTGCCAACTAGCTCATTGCTGAGCAGAGGAGTGATAAGATAGTGTTCCATATGTACAGGGCACATACGGCTCACAGCTGCACAAGCGCGATCAATGTGAATGTTTATGACATAATAGAGTCCTCAGGGTTCCACACTAGGATAAACTGCTTTAGCTGGATTGTTTCTGACAACATTTTCTACCTAACTTGGGCTGAAGTTGGGAGTGGGGTGCCATTGATAAATGCAGAGGATTCAGAGAAATACAACTTTTTTGGAAAACTCTGTTGTGATGGCGCCCTTCCACCCGCTGCCCGTTATCTTTGGTCGCGTGGGCTGGATCGGACCTTTGTTAACTTGCTGCATGTGTGTGTATGGTCTGCGTGTGAGTCTCTGGGTGTGTTGGGCACATAAGGAGACCCGTTGCGACATGCCCTGGGCCCACACGCTCTATGAATCACCGCAGAGCAGAAGTATTGTCTGTCAAAGCGATGGTCTCTCACTCACTCACTCACACACACGCACACGCTCTCACTCAAAAAACAGGGAAACTTCCAAAAACTGACAAAAACTTCCATTTCATGGCCGCGATTATGATCGCTCACTGAACATTTTTAGAACATGACACGATTAACCAAAAATTACCCCATGGCATGGAGCTTTTTTTGGGTGGAAAACCTAGATCAAAAACAGTACATAATAATACGAGACTAGGTTATCTTAATGTTTAAGATGAAAAACATTATGGGTAAGCCCCTAGTCTCACTGATAATGTGTAGGGAAAACAACAGCAAAGTCAATTTAAATGAATAGGAAAAGTTCAGAGTCAAACCCAGCCATCCCCCTGCTAGTTGTAGCATGTTAGTGATCAGGGCTAGAAGGGACGATCTCTCACTCTAGATGACGATACGAGTTTATATAAAGAGCTCCTGGCCCTGCCTGGGAGCTCTTTGACCTGGACTACATGCTACTTACACATCCCTGA
Source organism: Pollachius pollachius (assembly GCF_949987615.1). Classification (NCBI taxonomy): domain Eukaryota; kingdom Metazoa; phylum Chordata; class Actinopteri; order Gadiformes; family Gadidae; genus Pollachius; species Pollachius pollachius. The sequence goes on along the minus strand of NC_136943.1, from coordinate 16,150,329 downwards.
TAATGAGATTGCAATGAGCCATAAAGGCCTCTGATAAAATCCAGAATTACCAATAAAACCATAACTGGCACAAATGATATTTCTCAGGTGTAAGAATTGATAGGCTCTTAGAATCGCTTGGCACAGCATTAAACCCAACCACGTCCAATCACAAAGTTCCATCTCCTAAACTATGATCACACTCTCTTACGCCACTACCTACTCTACACAAACCTCTGTGTCCTCAGTTTGTGTAGCGGTGTGTGGGTTACAAATATTACAGCGTCAACAACCTACATCTGATAAAAAACGACATTATCATGCACTGCTGGACTTTCTCCAGGGCATTGATTAGCTCAACGTCAGGAAAGAAACCAATCAATCCTTCCATGGTGTCGTAGAGGTCAGCAGTAAGGGTGAAAGGGTAGGATGTTTGGGTAAATGTGGTCAAATGTAACATTGGTGAAAGGGGTCAGACGTAATGCTAAACGAGGTTAGATGTAATGGTGAAAGATGTCAGAAATAATGGTGAATGCCACAAGGCTGCCAAAAACATGATGGTGCCGTTGACCTCTCAACTAAAACAGCTGCTTAATTTGAAAGTCAATGGGCTAGCCACCGAAGCATCACAATAGACATCTTTCATTGTGATGCATAAGTGAGCTCAAGTGTCCTAACGCAGAGTGTATGCTAATAGTGCATTTGTATGTGTATGGTCAGGAAGGAGATGTGCGTGAGAGACAAAAGTCCATGTAATGGCTGACGACAATCTCATCCCGTGCGTGGACTCACATTCATTCTGCTCGTACGGAGGATAGTTAATTCTGACGGCGATTAAAATGAAGAAGACGAGAAGCGGCCATATGACTTCTATCAGCAGCTGGAGCTGGAAAACAAGAAGGGAGAGGACGGTTTAAAAGGATGCACACCGTTTTACAAACACACCAGTAGGTTTAGATGCGCTTAGCAAAGCATCCCCTGTGTATTCATTTCCTGCTGGGTATGTTCAGATTCAGTCATCAATCCTGGGGGAAACTGTATTGTTATGTTGCAAATATTGGTCAGCCCTTTGCTTTACATCATTAAAATGGTTAATTTTATGGTTTTATGATACAAAATGTTGTTGTTTTGCGTATGCTGTCCAAAACAAGTTTGGCACTGGTGTATTATTTAGTAGGGTGAATTTGCATTTGAGTGAAAACCAAAAAGATCCATGTTCGAACAGAGCTTTTAAAAAGCCCTCTCCTCACCCCCCCACCCTTGGAACGCTCATCCTTTTATTAGCGCGTCTTCATTCATAATGTATGGCCGTGGTGGGAATCGATGCTAACAGCCCAGAATTCACAATAACCACTGCAACATGGCTGCCTAAGGATCCATACCCCACACCCTCCCCCACCTCAGACCCTCAGCCACATTGCTGATCAAGCTGATCAAGCATTCATGAAGCACCTCTTTCTCTATCTCAGAAGACAATCTGTAGGCAACAATTTTGCTGTAACCTTTGACCTTCAGTGATTGGTTTATAAAAACTCTTTGTCATGTGACCCTAAAGGTTTACTCAGGTATACCCTACACGTGTGAATATGTGGCGTAAATAAATCAAATTAATTTAAAACAACCCATTAATGTGGACTAAACTTAAAGATCCTAAATTAAGTCAAATATTTGTATTTATGCATGCAAATTATTATTTTGGTGTTCCTCTACACAAGCAGCTGACTAATAGAACGTATCAAGCAAAGATCAACAGCCTGGATATTCAAAGCAACCCACCACCCCTTTAACATGACTGCACATCCCCATTAAAAAAAATCTCCATTAATTATTAAGTATTCATCATATTTAATAAACTAAACTAATAGTTTTTAAAGAGTTAGGTATAAACAGAACCACTTCAGAAGTCTTCATCTATTGTTGGAGATGTCAACCAGTCTGGGAGCAAAGTAAAATACCAACAACAATATTATCTACTGAAAAGAGAAAATAAAAAGTAGATAAATAACGACACATTTGTGCATGTTATACACTCACTGTTTGTCTTCTTCTGTAGGTGAAGTTCTTCCAGAGAAGCAAGCCCAGCTGAGTAAGGACGGACATTTCTGCCCCTCGGACAGACTTCCACTCGGCGGCGGTTCTCAGCTGGAAATGACAGGAAGACACGACGGGTAAAAGGTTGAGCGCAACAGACTGAGTACAGCTCAAAGGTACTGCGGTCAAAGGTCAAAGCCGACGACAACACTATATGCCTTCTCGGGCACGACAGCGCTCCCCGCCTCAAACGAGATCTTGTGTGCGTGTGTTAGAGGTGTTGCAGAAGCTATCACACAAAGGTCCATAAGAGCAACACTTTGGTCTGCGGTCTACCGATGCAGAGGTGCATTTGAGGGGGGTCGGTTATATGCCGTGAAACGGTGTGAAAAGGGGGTAATAGGAAAGTAGAGTGGGGGGGGGGGGGTCCATTGTTTTCCTAAAAACGCCCCACTCCCCTCGCACACCCATTCTACCGTTTTAAACGAGTTTAGAGGTAATGATTGCATTTACTTACCTTATCATGTTTGTTTCTTTGATCACGGAATCAAAGACCGGACACACCGTAGTAGGGATTAAGTTGCAGCGATGTAGTCTAGACTAGGCTACTTAAGATGTGTGGCATCAAGTTGGTTTATCCATATGGAAAAGTAAATTACAACGGACACATCTAGTTACCCTCTTTTATAGCCATGGTTTGGGGATTACCGTTCAAATGCTGATGACAAACAGCTGTCTCTGCATTTTAGTTATAAAAGTACGGATGTGATGATTCTACTTTAAATCCAAGGAAAACACACATGCGCGCGCCCTAGTGGCTTATAATAAAACACATGTGCCTTAAATACTTCACTGTTTCTACGCACGCTTATTGAAACGTAGGTATCCGTAAGGAAACAGCAAACCGTCATTAAAGTGCTGTTCCCAGGGTTTTAGTCAGGAAAATGTTTGTGTGACAACCCATGTAAACATCCAATACTTACAACTCCAGGGTTATTTTGGTTTGTTGGTTGGTTTCACGCAAATCATATAAAACGTCCTTGGACTTATGGATAAGAGATTTAATCATAGTTTAATCATAGCGTTTGATAATGAATGAAAAAACACGATTATATCCCCGATGCCTCACAAAAGTGAAGTGGTGTTTACATGCTCGCAAGAACATGCATTCCGAGTAATACAATTAGCCATTTTAGTCTGGGCTACCACTGCGCATAACTCTACGGAGGTGACTAGACGTTTAACAATGATACTACTACGAAAAACAACAACATTGTACAACTTAACTTAAAAAAAACATCAGGTGGGCCATACCTTTTCTTTTGTCGGCTGATCTTCCTCAATCCCTGCGTTGTTAAATCCTCAGTGTTGGCCAGTGGTTATCATCCAGGGGTGGAGAACAAGCTCTCGCTACGGCGGGGAGGCAACTGTTGTACGATCAGGGCTTTTTATATTGGTTAAGATTTTTACCTACATCCGCCCTGAGAGGCCGGGGTTACTGCCGGTCGCTGAATTCGATTGCAGGCGGTGTTCTTGGAACCCCTGGTGAAGCATGCGGAGTGTCCAAACATCACTCTAAGAGAACCACTGCAACATCTGGAGCCGGTGCACCGTCCATTTGTCCCATTGGATGCCTGCAGGGTAGAATCTGCAATTATAAGCCCTCTGGAGACTATGAACCATCACAGGAATGCGTCCTGAAAGTTCCCGTAGTTAGCGGGGAAAGAGATTGCACAAGCGCTTTGGACATTGTTGGTTCACATTTTGTTCACTTAAGGATATAATTTGGCTTATTTCTTTTTAAACAGACTCAAAGCGAGTTGCTTCTACCCTTAAGACAATGGCCTACGTACACAACCCATGTTGATGAAACTTGAAGTAATATGTACCGTTAGAATAAAAATATAATGTTTGTTCTTAGCTAGCATGTCCATGAACTGAAATTTTCCATTTTGAACAAGGTTCATGCGTATTTCCAGCAGAGGACTAGCCTTAGGCCTACTGGACAAGAAGGACATAATGAAATAAAGAGTTATTTAGATCAGGGGGAAATCAAATCTTTTTACTCTCATGGCTTGTAGAAATTCAGTTTGTTTATATAACAATTGGATGAGTGTGCTACCATATTAAAGACAGACACAATGCAAACACTGGAATCATCTGTTGTATCCGTTGTATGTGGACCTATGTGATTTGAAAATATTTATTAAAATTCAGGGCCTTTAAGGACATCCATTACATCTCTCTATCGCACTCTCTCTCTCTCTTTCTACACAATGGAGTCAGCTTCCACCGGTCTGCTAAGTAGGTGAAGGGTGAATTATGTCATCTGACCGCGAGTCACCCGTGAGATTGTCTCCCTGCCTCCTAGGCACTAAAAACAACAATCTTGGAAATGATGAATAAGCAAGAATAGTTCATGGAGGGAGAGGAGGAGGGAAGCAGGACAGGAGGAGGAGGAGGAGGTGTATTTATTTACAAAGCTTGGCAATAGCAGCATATCCATGACTGTAGACACAAGTGTTGTTATAAACAATTTCAAATGAAGAATGTCTATATTACACCGACAAGGTGATTCATTATTTACATTTAAGAAGGAACCTTCTTCTTCCAAAGTTCTGGCCTTGAAGTCCAAAGAGGGTGGCATGAACTTACATCATGTGCACGGACACACACACGCACACGCACACGCACACACACACACACACACACACACACACACACACACACACACACACACACACACACACACACACGTTGTATTGTGCATGTCTCAAACAGGTGCAGAAACTAGAAGCAATAAGCTACCCAGTGACTCCATTGGTTGGCAGTTCTGTGACATAATCTATAATATATCCTGTAAATATACTTTTTTTTATTAACCTTTATTTTACCAGAAATATTCCCATTGAGATTGAAAATCTATTTTCCAAGGGAGTCCTGGCCAAGAAGGCAGCATGAAAACATAAAAGTTTTAGATTTAACATTTAAAAAACAAAATTCACATTTAAAATTAAATACAAGACACAAAACACAGTAAGACAAATCACAACAAAGCATGAATTCCATTGTCAGAAAGTCAATGATCAGTAACCGGACATGTACAGTTTGTGATTAAATAGTCCTTAATCCTGCTTCTGTAATAGTTCATGGTGATTTTGGATTCCAGTTTAAGGTGATCCTGGAGATGAGGGTGCAGGAAGGTTATACATACTAAAGCTGATAGACCGAGGGATACTATTGTTTGTTCTAGGAGCCAGTAGAGGATAAAAATAAGGAGGCAGTTTGTGCAAAATTGCCTTATAAAGAAACCAAGGCTGTTGTTGGTATATAGCAGTGTAACAATTTGGTAGTCATTAAAATCAATGTTTTTCTTACTTCTTGAAAAGCAAATTATATTGGTTTTGTCAGTATTTAGTCTTAATTCCTGTTGGTTTTGCTGAACATTAAAAGCTGATTGGAGGTCCTTAGTTGCACTTAATAAGGATGAAGCAGAACTATAAATAACGATGTCATCCGCATAAAAATTGATTCCTTTATTCGTAACATTGCAACACAAATTATTTATATAAATCCTAAATAAAATGGATTCTTGTGGGACACCATTATGAATATTCTTTGACTTACACTTTGTGTGCTATCGCTCAGATAGTTATCAAACCATTTAACTGATTGAGGAAATTCCTAGCTTCTGTATTAAAACAGAGTGGTTGACTTTGTCAAAAGCCTTTGATCAGTGTAAGAATAGTGCAGCACAATGTTCTTTCTTAATTGCTGTTATTATGCCATTAAGAACCTTCATTATAGCAGTGACAGTACTATGTATCTTTCTAAACCCGGATTGTAAATCATTAAGAATCCTTTAACTGATTACTTATAAGCCCTTCCAAAATCTTGCCCAGAACTGAGTTTGGACATAGGCTTATAATTGTTAGGGTTTGCTGGCCACCACCCTTCAGCAATGAGACAACGTAGGCTGTGTTCCAAATTTTGGGAGTTTTACCATTTTCTATAGTCAGGTCAAAAATTTGGTTTAATGGTTCAGTAATAATCTCAGCAGCAATCTGTAACAAATGGGGATCTAATCCATCAGGGCTATCTGAATTCTTAGTGTTTATTGTTTTTAAAACATCATGTACCTAAATAAAATCAAGTTAAAAGGGAGCTTTTGCCCAGAGTAGGAAGAGTTTTGAGACATTTTAAGTGGCAGTTCCCTTTCAAACATCGTACCTGAGGAGATAAAATACTGATTTATAATAGATAGCATCTTTGTTTTGTCTGTAATAATTTCATTTTCCAGTTGTATTTTATTTGGTAACACACTGTCACTTCTGCCTGAATACATTTGTCTTAAAAACCTTCCAGAATTTAGATGTCTTTTTCATGTCAGCAATTTCATAAATATTATAGTCTGATTTAGTTTGACGTATCAAGGAAATACTTTTATTCCTCATATTCCGAAAATGTTTCCAATCATAGTGACTTTTGGAATTTCTTGCAGTTGTCTAAGATAGATTTCGCTAATGAAGTTAATCAGAAAGGTGATAAGTGAACAATGGATTGACACAGCCTTTAACCTTGTATTTCCTAAGAGGAGCGTGCTTATTTATAATATCTGAGAAAAGCGATTTAAAGTAAGACAAGGCCATATCAGGGTCGGGCATTAGACCTACTTTTGCCCAGTCAAATAAATGAAGATCATGTAAAAAGGCTTGCTCACAAAAATATTTAAAATTTATTTTGGTTATGATATGTGGTTTTAATTTTGGAAGCTTCATGCCTCCTACTGCAGCAATTACACATTGGTCACTGATGTAATTTACAATTACAGCAGTGGCTTTGTATTTGAGGGGATAGTTTGTTAAAAACAGGTCAATAAGCAATGACTTTTCAGGGTGTTTAGGAGGCCTTGTCGGTAATTCTATAATTTGTGTCAATTGTGCAGTATCACAAAAACATTTGAAAGGATCAGAGACCGGAGAAAACCCGTCCCAGTTCAGATCTCCTATAAAAACCAGCTCATTGTATTCAACATTAACCAAAGACTCGATAATGAGGATAATGTATCTTTTGATGCCGACAGAGGTCTATAGCATCCCACTATTGTCATAACACAACCTTTAGTAAATTAAACTTTGAACACAAGTAATTCATATTGTTTAGGAACTGACTTTGATATAACAACTGTTGTCTGAAATGTATTCTTTGCATAGATTACCTTTTATATTAGTACTTAAGATGGGTTGCAGATAGTAGGCCTAGCGATTTTAGCAGTGCTGCTTTGGGGCCCGGAGATGTTAGCATGCCTGCTACCTTAAGGTGTAAGTAGGGCTGCTATTTGGAGGTGTTGGCAGGTCTGCTGCTGCCAGGGGCCTGGAGATGTTATACGGCCTGCTACCTGGAAATGTTAGCCAGGCTGCCTGAGGCCTGTGGCGTGTTCGGATATCCATACTGCCCGTACATACTATATTTAGTTTGAGTACGTAGGGCATTCCAATTATGATCAGGCGGGTGACTAGCCGCGGCGGCAGTCGCGAACACAATTTCCAGGAAGTGCACCACGGAGTATTCGATTTGGAACAACCCTGACATCTGAAAATCTTTGCATAGTGTAATATGTTTAAGCGTACTCATGGAAGTATGGATATCGGAACACATCACTGGAGATTAAGTCCGGTGTGCTCAGCAGTACTACTTACCAAAAATGAGTAGTAGAATTTGATTCCAAACACAATGACGCAAAAAAAGGAGAACACAGACATAAACAGAGAGACATAAACACATGCAACCTAACATGATGCCATCTTGAATTGTTATGGTGATACTTAGGCTGCTCTGCGTGTATGAGGTCATGGGCTCAACCCCGTGCATCTCCCAAGACTAGAGCTAAAGCCCATCAGGCCTATGGCTTTTCTAGAGGAGACCATTTAGGCAGCAGGCTCTAGTGGTTAGGGTGTTGGATCCCCAAATTAAAGGCTCTTGGTTCGATCCCCAATGTCTGTAGTCAATACAGTAGCCTACCCTACCGTAAATCCCCTCACAGGATTCTCACCAATAGGAGGCTTTATATCATGGGATCGGAAGTTCAATAAAATAAGTTCAAGCCTGTGATTTGGGAAGTTTTATTCACATAATGATGGTGAAAAAGCTTGGAATCTGGTGACAGGCTGACAGCCTGTGAACCCTTCAGTACAACGTCTGAGGGATTTTTCCTGGTGAATACAGACGGTTGTTAAATGGAAAGGAAACATACCAGACTGTAACCAGATCCTGTCTCAAGTTGAATGACGTCTCATGTTACAGGATCCACGGCATCGTGGCTGCGCCGGAGTCTGCAGCAAATCAATAGTGACCTCTTTATCAGCCCGGATGTGAGCGGACTTGGGGCGCCATCTTTGTTTGTTTTTGGTGCAATCAATACACTTTAAAAATATCATCCTTGTTTAGAAGGTGCCAGGAAGTTTCTGACTTAGCACTTATATTATCACAATTATCAACCATTTAACGTAATACATATAATATTATTAATAACATTTATTATTAACATAAAAGATAGGGGCAAGATAAGTCTAGCAGATAATCTTTTCCTGACATTCTAAATAGTATGGTAGTATGGGTATCGGAACGCAGGGGAGGGGATCGATCCCCAGCCGCAGTCCTTGCACGCAAGCACGCGCACATGCACACGCTTACGCAGCAAGGAAAAACAAAGACTAACTGAGGACATCTGGTGGTTGCAAATATCAAATCATGTATTCAAATGGAGTCATTGTCTAGTTGTTTTACTTTATAAGTATTTATCCTCCCTACCCTATCATCATACCATATCTTTAGGAGGTGGGATATATGAAAAGGAAGGGCTATAGTCATCCCTCAAATAATAGTTTATTTAAAAAACATTTAAAGCCATTTAGGCTAGACATCGTAGACGTTGAGCACCCAAATAATATAGTAAACGAGAAATGATTCCATCCAATGGTTCCATTCCGGTCCTCGTTGTTTTCCTTGTTGCATTCACTGCGCGTTTATTAGTTCTCATGAGCTCTTAATCAAGGTAACCTGTATCTCTGGCGCCTCTACGCAGGGGCGTGGCCAGGACATTATTGCTGGGGTGGCCAGCTCGGGCCAGTCTTTTGTTTTATTTGGGGTGGCACTTGATTGTCACCCCAATCAAGAGGTGACAATCAGACTCGAGTCTCGTAACATTTATGTCACCTTTCCTTAACCTTTGTGGAAAAAGTCATCGGGTCAAGACGAGATGAAAAGGTGCTTCCTTTCGAACATAGGAAAAGACAGCACTGTTTAAAATTAATTGCACAATGAGGTTGTCGTAAACAGTGGAATCACTTAGGTCGGACATGGCGAACAGGAATATTTGAGGCCACAAAAAAAAAAGCTAAACATATGTTGATATTGAATTTAACTGCCCCCAGTAGTTGTTCTTAAATATGAAGTTGGCATTTTCTTTTCTTCTCTTCGTCCACACCACGCCCTTGCCTTTTCCCTGCCTGATTGTTTGGCCAATCAATGAATGATTTCCTGTGTGCCGAACAAGCATCCAGTAAAGAACTATGTTGTCTGAGCAAGTCTCAGCTTTGTCTGTTGTTGAAAACTCAAACACAAGTGCTGATCTCGTGCCAGAGGGGGGGACAAGGCTCCTTAACTGATGAAGTCGGTGGCAATAGTAATTCCAAGGATGAGAGAGTGGTTTCTAGTCCAGGAAATGGAGTGGAGGACGAGGGGACGAGAGAGCTGGATGTACCCCTGAGACTGTGGACCCTGAGGAGAGAACTCTGAAGTGGATCCCACAATCACCATTCACTGGACTCCTAAGAGTTGAATTTATGCGCCCCGACTGGCCTGCCACCAACCTGACCATTGTTAAAAGATATGACCGCCCCGTGCACCTCCAAGGTTGAGGCGGCCTGGCCAGCATCAAAACGACACTGCAGGTAAGTAAGTAAGTAAAATGAATTTATAAGGCACATTTAAATACGGTTTTCACTGGCCAAAGTGCCGTACATGGTGCGGCCATATAAGGCATATAAAAGAACACCTTTATATACCCACAGTATATACACACATTCAAGTGGATTTAAAACAGGACAGTACATGAAAACATAAAAATAACAACATGTCATGAAAGGGGAGGAAAGGCCAGGGAGAAGAGGTATGTTTTGAGCCTAGATTTAAAAATGGTTATGGGAGGAGCGTCTCTGAATGAAGGCGGCAGAGCGTTCCAAAGGCGGGGCGTGGCCACAATAAAAGCCCTGTCACCCCTCTGTTTTAGTCAAGTATGTGGAACATGCAGGAGACCCATGCTACATGATCTAGTGGTGGTGGATGAGCTTTGTGATGTAGGGCGGGGCCAGGCCATTTAGGGCTTTAAAAACCATAAGTGGGTTCTTCAAAATAATTCTATGGTGAATAGGCAACCAGTGGAGGGATGCTAGGATGGGGGTAATATGATCCCGCTATCTGGAACCAGTCAACAGCCTTGCTGCTGAGGTCTTGACCAGCTGAAGGCGAGAGAGAAGTGATTGAGAGAGTCCAAGGTAAAGAGAGTTACAGTTATCCAGCTGTGATGTGATGAAAGTGTGGATTACTTTTTCCAGATTGCGAAATGATAAATGGGATTTTATTTTAGCAATGACTCTGCTGATAAGAGCTGATAAAAGCTTCTCTTGACTACAGCAGCAATTTGCTTGTCAAAGCAAAAGTGTAAATCAAAGATGACCCCCAGGTTTCTGGTGTGGGATTTGACGTAGGGGGAGAGAATACCTTGGTTTGGCATGAGTGGTGCTTTAGATTTGGAGGGGCCAAAAATAATAACTTCAGTTTTTCATTGTTAAGTTGGAGGAAGTTACTTTCCATCCAAACTTCTACCTCCTAAAGGAAGTCAAGGAGGGTCTGGAGCCAGTCCTCAGATCTGAGTGGAAGGTATAATTATGGGTCATCTGCATAAAAGTGAAATGAGATGTTGTACTTTCTGATTATATTACCTAGAGGGAGCATGTATAGGCAGACGATGACTAGTCCTTTAATAGACCCCTGGGGGACCCCACAGGACACAGGGTCAGAGGGTCAGGAGAACTGACCGATAGACACTGTGAATGATCTATTGCGATACGAGGAAAACCATTGAAGAGCTGTACCACTTATACCAACCCACTGCTCTAGGTGCGACAAGAGGTTGGTGTGGTAGACAGTGTCAAAGGCAGCACTGAGGACTAATAAGATCAAAATGGGTGAGGAGCAGGTCATTTGTAACTTTCAGCAAGTCTGTCTTAGTGCTGTGACATGATTGGAAGGGCTCCAAAATCTCGGCATATTTTAAAAAGGGCAAGAATTGTGATAGAACAACCTTTTCCAGGATTTTTTAAATAAAAAGTAATTTTGAGATAGGGCGGTAGTTCTTAGGACTCTTTGCATTCAAATTGTGTTTCTTAAGCAACGTCAAAGACGTCTTTCATTATTTTGGAGGGGACAGCATCTTTAGGAGAAGTTAGGGGCTTTATGACCCTGGCAATTTCCCTCAGTTCATCTAATGACACAGCTAGGAACTAGAACTAGTCAAAAGGAGCTAGGAACACCTAAATGATGCAGGGGAGTGACTGGTGATGAGGGGGTGAACGACTGCCTAATGTGCATAACTCTAGCTGTTTTAACTGCTGTTTGGAATGTTGCTAGTGAGTTCTTAAAAATCTGGAAAGAAACAGTGAGGTGATCCTTCTTCTACTTTCGCTCAGCTCCCCGACAAGCTCGCCTGAGAGAGCGGGTAGTGTCCTCCAGCCAATGTTGTGATTTCAGTTTGGGGCGTCTGAGCTTAAAGGGGGCAATATAATCTAAAATTGCTGTGCATGAGGATTTGAAGATGGACGGTAGTTCAGCTGCACAAGAAGGGGTATCCCTCACAGTTAAAATGGAGGAAGCAATATTACTAGCCAGAAAGTTATCTGCAAACTGTTCAGCAGTGAGAGGTTAATGTAGCGTGCGTAACGGTCAGGGGACTTGGCAGTACATTGAGGATCAGAAGTTATAACATTGAATACAATAGGTTTATGGTCAGATAAGTAAGCATCCTCGACATTCACATTATCAATGGACATGCCATAAGATAAAATTAAGTCTAGGTTGTGCCCGAATACATTGTCAAGAGTGCTTGATTCCTGTCAATGGCCATAGCAAGAGTTGAAGGAGGCTCGGAGAGGGTTGTCAAACCTTCCCCTCCAGCTGGGAAAGGAGGTCCATCCTCACTGGGAGCTGCCACGGGCATGCATCAACTGCGTTTGTCCAAGTGTTTGTTATATGTGAAATGAAGCATAAAATACGCTCTCTTTCCCCGTTAACGCAGTCCTCCGCGACGTCTTTCTTCTTCGTTGTTTCTTCTATTTGTCTCTAACTCATGCTCCAATCATTCATCGATTGATACCTTGGATTTTTGTGGATGCAAAAGAATATATGATGCATCATTTTTGCAACATTTAAGATGATTGCTACGAGTTCTGCCCGTTCTGCCTCCATTTTGACTGTGGTCAAACCAAAACAAACAGTCACAGCCGCCACACTTATTCCACCTCTTGCGAACTTATACTCTACGTCAGGGATGGGCAACTGGCGGCCAACGGGCTGCATACGGCCCGCATCCTCACTTAGTCAGGCCCGCACACATTTTAACTTTTTTTTTTTTCAATTTAATAAAAAAAAAAAACTCGATCGAGTTACAGAAAACTCGGTCAAGAAAGATGAGAAGCAGAGTATCTGTTTATAGAATTCAAAGGCAAACCCATGTGTCTAGCTCGCTTAGAAAAGATATCAGTCATGAAAGATTTCCACTTAAGTCACTACTACAACTACTACAACTGCAATGAATATCATGCTTGTTGGGTTTGAGTTCATTGAGTTGTTGCACTTAATGTTGGGCCGCTGTTTTTCAGTTTAGTGAAAAACATCATCATCATCGTTGAATGATGATGTATGTGAGCCCTTTGCACTGATAAAAATACTAACCATTCATGTGGCTGCTTGAGTATGGAAAACATACCGTACATAGGTTATGAATCTGGAAGATTTTTTAGGTAGTGGCCATCCCCAAAATTCACCAGAATACAGGAAATCATATTTACCAAATTTTATTTTTTTTAGCTTCTCTCCGCTTACATTAAGTTGAAGTGCGCAGTCCCCCTGATGGTGATTATGAAAAATGTGTCCCTCTTTATCATGAAAGTTGCCCATCCCTGCTCTACGTCATATCCCGCCCCTTGCAAGCCCACAACCCTAAACCCCAAGTTGATTCTACTGATGTCTAAACAACATTGATGTCCGCATATAAAGCATCAAGTGTGAATCACCCTCAGTGTTGAATCTCCTGATAAGCTCTAGTATATTATAATAACTGTATAACACTCAAATTGCATTCTAACCCCAATTAAAATAAATGTTATGCTACTAGCAAAAAATTAGGAGAACATCTCCCAGTAATAAAAGTAAAAGGCAAGTAGACAGTCCGGAGTTCTAGGACATTGATGTGCTGCCTTCTCCACTCAGGGCACCAAACCCTCTGGACTGACCTTTTTTTTGCCATATTGCTCTCCAACCGTGAGATGACGCATCTGTTCTCACCACCTCTCGACTCACTGGGACGAGCCGAGAAAAACACCATGCAACAGAAATTTGCTTTCCCGCCACCGGTGACCCCGAACATGACCCATCTGTGTAGACGAGGGTCCATGTGGAGGCTGTTGAACCAACTCTGTAGAGGGCATAGATGCGGCTGCCCTAGTGGTCGCTGTCAGAATCCCCAGCAGCCTGAGCCACGTCTGGACGGTCAAACTCGCCCCAAGGTGGGCAAACCGTAGTAGGCCTTGAATCGTCTCCAGCCGTTTCACAGTCGGGCGGACCTGCATCAACACTGAATCCAGAGACAAGCCGATAAACGTGGTCTAATGTGTTGGGTGCGACAAGCTCTTCTACCAATTTAAAGACATGCCCAGCGCCTCGATGTGGGCGAGGACCCTGGATGCTGTTTGCACTTGCCTCCCGGAACGAGGGGGGCGCAGAACTGTGGCTCAGCCACAGAACGCGTCCTGAACCTCCAGTAATATCTTTGCAGCTAGCTAAGGATCCTGTAGCCTCCAAGCTAGCTAAATACTTACCAAACCAAGTTAGACTAGGAAATCAGGCGACAGCTGTGGGCTGACCACTGCGACTGGATTATCTTGTGTTTGGAGGAATAATCTAACACAACAAAGTGTTGCTAGCTATTGTCAGTGTAGATGGTGAGTGAACCAGTACAAGACAAGGATGCTCGAAAACCTCCAGACAAGAAGGAAAGGAAGGAGGATAATTTGACAACCACAGCCTAAGATCGCAATAAATTGCACTCCGACGAGTCATAGGCAGGACTTCAAACACCAAATAACACAGAATGTGTATACCTCTCATGGACCTGCAAGCAATTAACGCTTATAAATTTAGAACCCATGCACGGATCTATGGAGCTATCAACGGGCGAAAAACGCCATGTTAACAGCGAGAAGATCAAACAGGCCGGCCGTAGGCTGCCACATAATATATAGCCTACGCGTCACTCACGTGACCTGTCTCCTTGGGAGCGGGAGGAGACATATCCACTTTGTGTACTGCCACTGGCAGTCAGGAAGGAATGAGACAAAACCACGAAGGACGTCACCTCGAGGAAAGAATGTTCTCTTGCTCCGTTCATTGGCACTGCTTGCTTACCCCGCTGTACCTTCTGGATGATTGAATAGTGTCCATTGTTATAGTTTGTGGTTCAAGGTCTTGGTTTGTGGAATGCTGGATGTGATGTTGCCTATGGCTGGGTCCTTTGGATGGTCATTCTGCCAACTGACCGGGTTGAGTATTTTTGTTTGTTCGCTGAAACACAACTCTGAGCTTCCGTTCAATTTGGTAGATTATTTGTGCACCCATAGTTTGCTGTAGGAAACCAGTGGTTGGGTCAGAACTACAGTTTAGGTGACTATTTCATTTGATTATTCGCTCCATCATTGAACGAGCAAAACTTACTTCTTAGTAAATATATTGAAATGCCATTTCGTGACTCATTCAAGCTCCTTAGTTGTTCCTGGGTTTTGATCATAAATGGAAGGTCTGTATATCCCCTTACAGGGAAGCAACATTTCCAAAAAAACCCTCCAGATTAAGCAAATGCTTACTTGCTACAATTTGTACTCTTAAATGCCATTGGAATTGGTATTGTTCAACGTTTCAACTTAAATATTTCAGACTTGTTTCATAGTGATACTGATACCAACTCCTATGAAATCTGCCCCCTATGCCATCAACTCATTTAGCCGAAGCTTTAACCCAAGGGAAACTAGTGAAACTTCAAAAATGTAACCCTAGTCTACTTTAAAAAAAGTTTATCACATTTTTTCTAAATTCCACCATTTATAAATACATTAATGGTATTAGTAAACAAACTGACTTCTGATTTTGCTTTAAGTGAAATTGATTGCTATAGCTACTCTGCATTTCATCATGCTGCACTTTTTGTAGTTGCACCTGTAGGTTTATTTTATAAACCTACAGGTGTCTGGAACCTGCCCATTGACCATCTCAATCCGGCCTGCAATGGCCTCAAACTAATCCTAACGGCCCCTAAATAATATATTAAATGTATGTAATGTAAATGCGAACGACCATTGAGTCTGACCTGCTATGTGACTCTATTCCAACAGATGGCACTGTCTACATTTAGATTGGACTAAAGGCCTCAAGTTGACTCACGTTGCTGATTGTGATGACAGAATCCTTGACTAGGAGGAGTACTTGAAAAGGTAGAAGTGCATTGTGATTGTATTGTTTTTAACAGATTGGACTTAATATTTAGTGTTCCAAATTAATAGCGAGGCAGAATAATTTTACAAGGCAGCCCGTAATAAATTAATCTCTTGTCTACCAAATTCATGTCGCTTTATAATTCAGGACTGTTTCAATTCAGTTGTCCAATATGTTGCACTTGTCAAATTGATATTGGTCAGTAAGGCCCTCTGGACAAAATGTGGCCCACCCCTGCTATACATCATTCTGAAATGTCCCCCCACCCTGGAGACTCCTGGCTCAACTGCTGCATCTTCCCTGTAAGCCAAGTATTATGCAGAGCTCAACAACTCATACAGCAACATACTTGCATTCTTTATTTATTTATTTTATCCAGTGTTAACAAATTTTCGCAGTACATTTCTTTTTGCCTTTTATTTCTGTATGCCTTATCTTTAAGGCCAAATATTTTACTTCATAACCCTCCTAAGATTTCTCATTTACCCCACTGGGGTTTTTGAGTAGTCATCCTCGAGTATTGATGAATAAAATATTTTTATGCTAATTATTGTGTTGATGTTTTGTTGGCTTTCGTTAGAACTTCAGGGAAGTATGCCAATAGCTGTTCAGGGGAGTTTAATTAAAATGATATAAATGGTGCGATAAGCTTGAATACATTTCAATAAGTTTAGTTCATTGACTTATGGAGCAATGTAATAATGGTGTGTGTCATTTTTTCACATCTCTACCTTGTTAGTTTATGTAATATAATCCAAGACATATTTTCATACAGTTTGCAAAGTGAAGGTCATCCTAAATGAACTGCAATATGTAGCCTTAATAGATTGTTGAAACCTAGGCATTCTCTTGTGAGACTGGAAAGCGGTAAATCAGAACGCATAAGGGTCACTGAATAACCACATGGTTCCTGTCCTGTGTCCTTGGTACATGTTATATCATCACAAACAACCACTGAAAGATGTAGCAATCTCTCCTATGGCTTGAGTCAGACTTGCCATTTAAGTTGGATGTCAAAATCAGAATACGCAATCACAAAAACAATTTTCAGGATGCCATGAATTAATAATTAACATAATTAAAAGCAGAGGCTGAGAGAAAATGTATCCACCCAAACTGTAATGTACAGTCTTGCTTTATCTAGCTTTTTACAAAAGCTATATAATACTGACATCTAGTGGACACATGCTACATTGCAAATAAGTACACAAGAGACCTATAGAAAGGGTATCGTTATTCATACAATGACGACAAACACTCATTTACTAAACATCCGTTAGGTCATTTGGGAATAAAATTATAACCTTGCTCTAAAATAGGTATAATCGACGTGTTTGTCATTGTCATGTCACAATCATTCCAATTTTTTTTTCTTGAATTTAATATTTGTGGGCATATAGGTTACTATTTTCACACATTTCGCGACACACAAACAAGCTTTCTCTCTTCTGTTTTTGTGTGCGTGTGCGCCTGTAACTCACCAACGCGCACACACTCTCCCCCTGGTACAGCAAACAATAGTACAATGGCTGCCTGTGTTCCCTTAAGCCTGGCATCTGTGTGGCATCGCTATGGTCCTCACAGAATGTTGGCACTACCTAGAAGATGGACCCCAAGAGACTGCCACAGGGAACCCATCAAGAAGAGTTTAGGAGGAGGGTAAGAGACGCCTCCATGGTCGCAGTCACATGCATTTTTGTTTACTTCTGTCAAAACTTATTACATCGAATGTCTTCATTTTTCTAATGTTACGGTTGTCTGTAGTTTTTTTTCTACAATGTATGTATGTATGTATGTATGTATGTATGTATGTATGTATGTATGTATGTATGTATGTATGTATGTATGTATGTATGTGTGTGTGTGTGTGTGTGTGTGTGTTTTGGTTTGTGTGTGTGTGTGTGTGTGTTTGTGTGTGTGTGTGTGTGTGTGTGTGTGTGTTTGTGTGTGTAATTATGCTACTTAGTTCGTTAATAAATGTATCCAGAAGGTTGTCAAACGGCTGTGTGCCCGTTTTATAACACAGTGGCTCATGTAGGCCCCTTGCTTCATGTTATTTTTCAGGCCCCTTGCCTCATGTTATTTTTTAGGCCCCTTGCCTCATGTTATTTTCTAAGATTATTTCAGTTAGGAACATTTCTAAATATAAACTAAATTAGAGTGTGTTGTGAGTGAGTTCAACCACATCAACAAGCCGTTTATTGTCACTACTTTCGTTTACAGATGATTGCATGGCTATAGGCCTATAATAAGCTAGGATATTTAGTAATCACTTGGTCGATTGCGGGACTACTTGTTTAGAGTTGGTTAGAGTTATTTCTGAGAACAAGAAGGTTTCGACCACTTGTGAACGGGGATGAACCATGGGAAACACAGAGAGAGGTCTATTGGTCGCAGACACCGACGTCCCACCATCATCCCGTTATCTCGCCGCGGCTTCTGCGCATGCTCAATGAGATGAATGGATGCTACATCCCTTTTCCGGCTGCACCTGCACAATCCACCAGGAAGTGTGGTGGTGCGACAAATCCTAAACTATTAATCCGCTCCATACCTGCTCGGAGCAAGGTGGGACACAGCATGCGCTCTGGACGGGATCTGCTCGTTTCGGCCTAACGGGCGCGGAATTGGCCTTGAGAAAGCCGCTACCGCTTTTGGCGCTGCGCAATTCATGCAGGGCAAACGTATAGGCTCCCGTCAACTCCCCTGCAAGTTTGGGTTATTGTTTCGTGTGCTGTAGCTTTTAGCTCCCCGCAAACCTAACCCTGACTGCAATGGGATGCTGCGGTAGCGCTGAGGTAAGACACGGATCTCCTCCTCTTCCTCCATGCCCTTGTCCAAGTGTTGTCTCCCCTCGACACCGTACGGAAATGCAGCCTTAAGTGTGTATGTGTGTGTGTGTGTGTGTGTGTGTGTGTGTGTGTGTGTGTGTGTGTGTGTGTGTGTGTGTGTGTGTGTGTGTGTGTGTGGCACCGATTTAACCCGTTAACAATAAATAGCGATGCGTGGAGATTAGCCGCCTGGAATATAACCAGTCATAATCCAATTAGAGGAATGGGGATCGAATGGTTAATACTGGTGGTAATGGGCCGTTTAATCACGCCTTACGTGTCTACACACGCGCCGTGTATCTGGAGCTCTTTGTGTGTTTTTGCGATCGCAGGATAGAGCGGCGTCGGAGACGAGATCTCCTAAACCCCATTGCGTGCAGCTTTCCATGACTAGAAATAGCCCCGTCCGCTAGATCCTGGATGGTAAACAAACATTCGCCGTCGCTCAGCGGATGTTGGAGGTTTTGTCATGCCAATGATGAACATAAGCCTAACCTACAATGGCTTGGGACCGATGTCCCACATGCATATTTTTTGTTGTTGCCATGTTGACAACTAACCCTTTGATCTAAGGCGAGACAAAAATAAAAGCCACGTTTCTTACAATGGTTGATAGCGGATACAAAACCGAATTGTCCCGTTTACAGTTCACCCCATAGGCCGTTTTGGTTGTAATAAGGGGTCCACACCATCTTCTACCTGCTCGCGGTGCTGAGGAAGAGGGGTCACTGTGTTGTTGTGTCTTCCAGAGGACACGGAGAGAATGGAGACCTCTGGAGGACCGCAGTTGCACGGATCTGCCGTGGTTCCTTCTCTTCACGGTGTTCTGCGTGGGCATGGTGAGTGGGGACCGTGTGTGTGAGTGTGTGTGTGTGGGTGTGCGTGTGTGTGCGCGTGTGCGTCTGTGTGAAGCCGATGTTTCCCTCTGACAGGCCTTGATTAATCGATACATTTGACCCAGGTTGCTCTTTCACGTTTATGGTTAGAAATTAATTAGGCAGATAATGATGTTTTCTCTTTTTGTCCACTTGATTGGGAAATGCTTATAAATAGGTAACTCATCTATAGGCCTCAAACAGTACATAGGCTGCTACACAATAACATATAGGTCTGCAACAGTCTTTTGTTTGGCCATTTTGTGTATTTGCTCTCAGACATACTAGGCCTAACTATCAACAAAGGAACCATTCTTCTTTATTCTTATACCTTAACTGGGGTATAAGATAATGTTTTTCCCACTAAGCATGTTTATAAATATCTTGTGGGTAAACACAGGGTGTCGATGTTGGGGTTTTCTCGCTAATGGATGTGAATCGCTTCCTCTACTCACCACTCTAGTGTAACTAATCAGCCTGTACATGCTGTGTGTGGCTGTAGCTGTTGTAGCTGTTGTTAACCTAACAACAGCAGGCTTTGTTGCCCCCGTACTAACTCATCACTCATCTCCTGTCACTTTACACAATGTCACTTATCTTTTACACTTTCAATTTAAATGTTTTTGTTCCCTTCCCATCTCTAGATTGTTGTCAATCAAAAGCCAACATTCAAATCCATTAGAGGCATATGTAAAGCTACATTTTAGAAGTAAACCAAACTTAATTTGCCAAATAAATATTTGCGTGGTGACATGGTTTTTATAAATTAAGGAATAATTAATTAAAATATATTAAAATACGAATAATTGATTAAAAGCTAAAGCAAAGGTAAATAACAACACTGTTGTTATCCTAAAGATAATACAATTATTCTGAATGAATGCACCATAGCCTAGGCAGGAGTGCTATATTCTTGACACTGCGGTTGGGAAGGAGTGCAGCACTGTTTCAGGTTCTAAAAAACTCCAGGATTTAAAAGATGAATGAGAATCGAGACGAAAGCTCTTCCACTGTCCTCTCAGAGATCACACACACACACACACACGCACGCACGCACACACACACACACACACACACACACACACACACACACACACACACACACACACACACCTAATGGGACATCTGCTATTGTCCTCTAAATATAAAGTCAGCCTGGAGCCAGGAGTTTTGTAGTAATGTATTTCTGCTAAATCATTCAGACATACTTTGAATAAAGACTGCTGGTGATAAGGCGACTTATCCAACCAACCGGCTAAAAAGGGTAGCGTTGGATCGTAAGTCGTTACTTTAAATTTAGCATACAGGAACCCTTACTGAGAGACCTACTGGTTAAATTATCAACAATCTGTTATTCTGTGGAAGTTAGTAATTACAAAGACACCAGATCGGCCATCAAAACAGAGGCCAAGGTCATATTGCTATGACGCTAGATATTTCCTGTGGTTTTCATCTGTTGCAAAAAATCCCATTGGCTTAAATGTATGCTTTTTTTAAAGGTAATATTTTTTCAAAACTAGTCATTTAATCTTTATCCAGCTGAGTATAATTCACAAGGAACAAGGTCATAATCAGCGTATCGCCGCTTATCAACGTAATGTTTACCAATTTTATTTTGTGCAGTGATGGTGGCAAATATGGTCAACGGTTTGAACCAACCTTTTACTATTATATTCCAATATTGGATTCATTTATGTTTACAGGGATAGATCGCATCAATCTATTTCTGTTAATTTGCCAGTGTTGTCTGGCCCATTTCCTGCTGTAGTTTCTGTGACGCTAACATGTTGTGCTTCTGTCGTTTGGTCCCGCCTGCTCCAGGGTTGTATCTGCAGCTACACTATCGTCACGGGGGGCGCCGCGCGCTTGGTCTTCGGCTACGACAGCTACGGCAACACGTGCGGACAGCGCAACGAGCCCATCGAGGGGGTCCGACTGAGCGGACTTGACCACCGAGACCGGCAGTATGTCTACGCTCTGTTAATCGCTTTGATCGCCGTCATCCGTTGGTCGCGCTTGACGCGAGGGCCTGGATTTTGGCGTTGCTTTGGTTTCAGTGAGTGCAGTGTGGGAGGAAGTTAAAAGGCATAAGCTTAGGAGTCAAACGGCCTATACATTATTATGTATTTTTTTATATCTGAGTAGAATCTACTCTTGTCCGGTCTCTGGACGACCTGTGTTTCAAGGATGTTAAACATAAAACACAGCCAGTTTCTTTCAAGCGATCAAATGTGGCTGCGGTACGTGGTAGAGGGATTTAGTTTCAGCTGTGATGGTTTCACAGGAATAGTGTGAAGTCAGCTCCACAAGCTGCCGTGTGAGAAGAAGCACAGATCCAAGATGGTGGTACATGGCTATGCTGGGAGTTGACTGGAAGAGTTGATTCAAATCAGTCAGTTTAGCCAGGACCACCTCTGTTAGTAGAGCAGAACAAAAACTGCCTGCTCGGTGGAAAATTGGCATTGTTCGCTGTACACTGCAGGTCCTGACGTACCTCATTTTAAGAAGCACCCTGTTCAGAGACGTCCATGTAATCATCTATTCATCCATTCATCTTTTATTTCTCAATGTACTTTGTGCTGGCTCCGCCCCTGCTCTAAGCCTACGGGTCCTGCAGTGAATCAGCAAGGTTGGTAAAAAGAGACATGGTACCTCCTCTGGACCCACCGGTGGTAGATAAGAGGGAAGAAGGAGGTCAGGCGAGGAGGAACGGGACCCAGAGACGAGCAGAGGGGTATTTCAGCAGAGGGGGGCTCTCGGTAGATCCCAGTGAGGTGACAGAGTGCTGGCTCACCTTGAGCACTCCAGCAACCATCCCCCCTCTTCTCCTCCTCCTCCGTCTCCTCCTCCTCCTCCCCACGTTTAGAATTCACATTCGATTACATTTTAATGAGGCGGCAGGATGGAGAGCAGGTGGAGGACGGAGGCGATTTGACTCTAAGACACACGTTCCAGGTTGAGAGAGGGCTGGAGTTGGAAAACAACAGTGGCATCCTTCTGAATGCATCGAGAGGGATTGGGGAGGGGGAGCTTGAGGCATAAGATGAAGAGGTCGTAGGGGAGGACAGTTTGCCTGTAACTGTGGCAGCCAGATGCTACCTGTGTACAACGTCACCTGACATCCAACGGCCAGACACATCTGGGTCACCATCTCACTGGGGCACTCTTGCTCTCTGTCTCTCTCTCTCCACCAGTCTCTCTATCCCTCTTCTTCTGCTCCTGTCGTGTCCTGTCCCGCCGTTTTATTTTCCGCTCTACTTCCCATGACCTCCTTCCTAACTGTGCCCCCTTTTTGTGTGCCCCTCTTTCTCTTCCGCGTTTTCTCATTTTTCAGATTTTTGTACTTTTCATTTATTTTTCATGCCGTTGTCCTGTTGTTCTCGTTTCGTCTGAAGGATTGTGTTGTTCTAGTTTTCGGCCAGCTGGTTTCAATGTTGAGCAGATGGCTTCTGATGTGCTGATGTTGGGAGGAACTGGAGCCAACTGTCCAAACACCATTTCCCATAATCCCCTTCATCTGTTGAAAGATGGTGTTTTAAAGGGCCAGTCACTCTAAAACACAGACCTATGATAAAGCTGAAATCAAGGTAGTCAACAATATGATGATGAGCAACAATAGTTTGCTTATAACCAAGTAGTTGCCGGTTAAGCTAGTGGCAAGCGTTCCGGGTTTGATCCCACGATGCTCCTTGATGATGTGAATGGGATGATGTGAATCAGATCACTTTGGACAAAGCTGTTTGCTAAACTACTTAATAAATGTAAATGGTTATTTAGTTGTCAGAAAATATGACAACTTTATTGTCATTTTATAACATATATATATAATAACATATAACATATAATATACTATATAATATAACTTAAAATTAATTGAATTGTTTCTGCATCCATACATGTACTTGTTTATAACAGTTTATAACATAACAGTTTCTCGATGCTGTATACTGATGGGGTCACCTGCTGTCCCTCTGTCCGTCCATCTCTCCCTCTCCGCTCTGGACTTAACCGACCCTAGTCAGGACAGTGGGGTCGGGTTCTATCTCTCCCACCCCCAAGGGTCCACATGAAGGTGTGAACCCCCCCCCCCCCACTGTCATGACCTTGGTGGTGGTGGTGGTGTTTTTAGCTCCCTGACGTAGTGTTTGTGTATCTAGCTCAATCGAGACCGCAGCCAGCAGGCCCATATGCTCCTAGACCCCCCGCGGGGCCTTCAGGTGGACGGCCAAAACATGGCAACCAGTAAACCATTGAGCGTCCGTCATTCAGAATACTTTAAGATGGGACTCTTTCAATGAGCATGCAGGGGCTCGGCCATCTTACTTAAGAATTCCCACGTTAGGGCTACAATTATTTTGGTCAATATTGCAATCACGATTATACAAACGATTATTTTTGAGTTTGAAAACATTGTGCATTTATTAAACATTTTTTTCCCAAAAATGTGGAGGGATAGAAAATCTCCATAGAAAATGGTCAGATCGAAAATAATGTCCCAATATGTCTCCAGCTGTTCTGCAATTTCTCTAAAACATTTAATGAATAAAATGAATATAGTTTAAACTATATTATATTAGTTTGGAGATCGTTTGACCCAAAAATCTTAATCACGATCAAAATTGGATGAATTGCACAGCCCTACTACATGTGATTCAGAACCTTCGGGCTAAGCTAGCTACTAGACGTATCTGCTTCCTCATTGGTCCCTAGAGGACACAGTTTCTTTACTTGGTGTTCTTTACTCCAACGACACCAACGAGAAAAGTAAGTAAGGAGCTTGTTTCCCAAGTAAGGTTATTTTCCCTAAAGCATAGTTTCTAACTTCCTTAGCAACCTACCTCTTAGGGACTCCACAGTTAATAGGAAAGTGTTTCACAAAACCATTTCACCTACATAGGAAGCTCTGAAGTTATTCAACTTCATAGTACTAGGTTAGGTAAGGCTTCCTGACTTTTTCACAACAACATAGTCCTGCCCAGTCCTATCACTCACATGGTAAAAATTCAAATTATTTACAACGGCTCTAGGGCTGTATTCATGGTCACATGACCGATTTCAGTCTTCTTTGTCTTTTTTATGCAATTATCATTCCCAGTTAGTGTAGTACCGCATCCAAATGTTAGGGTGTGAAACATCACTGGAATTTAATGACTCACAAATATATTTAAAAAAAACCTAACGACTCTGTTTCTTTTACATATGTGAGTGAATTCAGTGATAGCCTACAATTAAAAATAAATAAATAAAATAGGCTAGGCCTGTATCAAGAAACATGCATCCACTGCAGCAACAACACAATACACTGCCCCCCTGTCAAAAGGAGGAGGGAAATATACAGCCTAGGTACTGTTTAGAGATCGACAGACTTCAAACATCAAAAATCGATCATTAGCACTGAGGAAACAAACATCTGGCAGGGCTTGAACCAGTGGCAAAAAAAACATTAAAACCTGTTACTCTCAGGGCGAGTGCTCTAACCACTCAGCCATTTGACTCTTGCACAGCATTGGGGAAAAAAGTATATTTTTTTACCTATCCATATCTCAGAGAATAGTGTCTCTTTTTTCCATAAACGTATCAACCGTTTGCAGCACCTATATTGTATTGCATAGATCAGCGATGGGCAACTGGCGGCCCGCGGGCCACATACGGCCCGCATCCTCACTCAGTCAGGCCCACACATATATATATATTTTTTTAAATTTAATAAAAAACTTGATCGAGTGAAACTCGGTCAAGAAAGATGAGAAGCAGAGTATCTGTTCATAGAATTCAAAGGCAAACCCATGTGTCTAGTTTGCTTAGAAACGATATCAGTCATGAAAGATTTCCACTTAAGTCGCTACTACAACTACTACAACTGTAATGAATATCATGCTTGTTGGGTTTGAGTTCATTCAGTTGTTGCACTTTATGTTGGGCCACTGTTTTTCAGTTTTGTGACATCATTGAATGATGATGTATGTGAGCCCTTTGCACTGATAAAAATACTAACCATTCATGTTGCTGTTTTAGCATGGAAAACATGAAATTAATGTACGTTGGTTCAATTAACATAGCGTACATAGGTTATGATTCTGGAAGATGTTTTAGGTAGTGACCATCCCCAAAATGCACCAGAATACAGGAAATCATATTTACCAAATTAAAATTTTTGTAGCTTCTCTCAGCTTACGTTTAGTTGAAGTGCACAGTCTTATGGCCCTCTGATGGTGATGATGAAAAAATGTAGCCCTCTTTATCATGAAATTTGCCGATCCCTGGCATAGATAGTGCTATGCTGATGAAGTCGCCAGCGTCATTAAAAATGTATGTGCCGTTTTTTCCAAGCAAACAATTTTTTCCGAAATGTTTCTAATGTTGATACAAAGGATAGGTAGGCGAAACACGATCAAGTTTGCGAATAATAACCACAACTGTATAACAAGCATTTAGTCTAAATATCAAAGTTTGTGAGGCTTCCACCTGTGAATGATTGAATGCCTCAGAGCAACTCCGAACTCCGCCTTCAGAAAACATCTGTTCACAATGTATTAACTATAAGTACGCAGCAAATCAACGAACAGGTCAGCTACGTATTGCTATGTTAGATGGAGATTTAAGTGTGTGTGTGTGTGTGTGTGTGTGTGTGTGTGTGTGTGTGTGTGTGTGTGTGTGTGTGTGTGTGTGTGTGTGTGTGTGTGCATGGTAGAACGTTTTCATATTAATTACAGTTACTTTAGAAAATTATCATAGATAAATTCACTCTATTTAAAAAGAAACATGCTCATTCTCCTATGTACCCATATCTTTAGTTATATTGTGTGGGTAATGTTAATATATTTATTTAAAATACACTTTTGTCTTTTTATTCAAAGTGTCATGCAGTGACCTTCTAGGTCATTAGGTAGCAGGGGTAAGGCTTTCTAGCCTTTCCACAGGCATTCCTACAGACATTGGGATTTGAACCCAGTACTTTTCAACTAAAGTAAATAGGTTGATTTGCTTTGAGCTGTATTAAGTCTTTGGTTGTCGCAATGATGATTCAACCAATCAGAGTCATTCAACTCCATGATCGTTACTTTGTGTGTGTGCGTGTGTGTTTGTGTGCGTGTGTGCGCGTGTGTGTGTGTGGCTGTGGGGGCGTGGAGGTGGTCACATGCTGAGCATGCTGAGCAACGGATAACAATCTAGCTCGGGGCGGTCCCGTCGTTCTGCTCCCTGTCTGCAACACGGCCCACACTCGGTAAACGCCAGCGGACTCATGTTGAATTCCATTACCTGCTTTAAGGCACCTCCCTGGGCCTTGTTGAAAACCCCCACAAGCAGCAGCAACATAAATCACTGCCGGGGGTGAAGCACGTTGCCTCATGTCATCCATTGCATGGCATCGTTTCCGACACAATGACCACACACGCACCACACACGCGTGTTGGTGTATGTGTTCCTTTGTCTTTCGATGTGGGCGAAGGGATGCTCCACTGGTCCTTAATCAGCACATTAAACAGCCATTAGGATACATTAGCACATGTTGAGATGCTGCTATTGGCCACTTTGTTGTTATTACAAGAACACACCCTGACGCACACACACACACACACACCCACACACAGTACGTGCACTCTCACAGCCGCCCACACATGCACGCTCAGTCTTGCACATGCAAACACCCTCGCATATACAGAAACGCATGCACGGCATAATCGGCAGGAGAGGATGTGATATTGGGGTGCACGCTGGAGCCCACTGAAGCAGCAGCTGTCTGGGGTTCAATTAGAGTCCACACAGCTGTCATTCATATCTCCTCCTCACTTTCTCTCTCTTTGTGTCGTTCTCTATCTCCCACTATTCCTTACTCTTTCTTTCTGTCTCTTTCTATGCCTTTGGTGCATTCAGCGACTCTCGCTCTCTTTCTCTCGGTCTGTTGATCTGTCCGTCTGTCTGTATGTCTGTCTCTCTCTCTCTCTCTCTCTCTCTCGGTCTGTTGATCTGTCCGTCTGTCTGCATCTCTGTCTCTCTCTCTCTCTCTCTCTCTCTCGGTCTGTTGATCTGTCTGTCTGTCTGCATCTCTGTCTCTCGCTCTCTCTCTCTCGGTCTGTTGATCTGTCTGTCTGTCTGCATCTCTGTCTCTCGCTCTCTCTCTCTCGGTCTGTTGATCTGTCCGTCTGTCTGCATCTCTGTCTCTCGCTCTCTCTCTCTCGGTCTGTTGATCTGTCCGTCTGTCTGCATCTCTGTCTCTCGCTCTCTCTCTCTCGGTCTGTTGATCTGTCTGTCTGTCTGCATCTCTGTCTCTCGCTCTCCACCCACTGCAGGAGATTGGGTTTAGGATCCAATGATTTTATTTTCTTGGAAAACCAACAAACTCTTCTTTTATCTTGGCCCTACTTCAAAGCCACCATGACCATCACTGAGATCTCAGTCATTTGATGTGAGTGTCGTGCATGATTGTTAATTGGATGTTGGTATTTTTTGTCTTCTTGTACATTTTTATTTGTCATTTTTGTCATTGTATAGTTTATTTTGTTTTTATGGCAGCAATATAGGCCTCTATTTACCCGAACAAGCTCACAATTGAATCATAAACAAAAGTACTCTTCTCCGTAACAATAATTTCACTTTAATTTGACACATGCCTCAGGATACAGAGGGTTAAAAAACCCATTACAGATCAGATTGGACCATGAGGATGGCTGGTCCAATTCAACACCAACTGAGTTCTGTTGTGACAGAACTGCAATGTCCGAGGCAATATCTCATCTACAGCCACACAGAAACCAAAGACAGAGACAATGGAGAGACACATAGATGCCTTAAAAAATCCTTAATTGAATCAAAATCTCAGTTTCTTAATTTGTTGTTCTCTTGTGCTAAACCCATTTGCTATTTGATTAAATAAAGGCATTCCGCTTCTCCCATTTGAAGGCTGCCAGATCTCGGAAAAATGCCCATTATTTTACCAGAACAAATAAAATCCAAACTCAAACCTATATCATATAGATCATATAAAAAAGATATGTATGTGCATACATAAAGATGCTGTTTTTGTGGTGTGATTATGTATGTGTGTACTGGCCCACCCTAGCTCCGCACAATAGGGATCAAACTTTGTTTGGCCAGTAGGTAAAGAACCATTGTTTCCGGGCCAGGAGGTACAGAACCTTTGTTTACGGGCCAGTAGACTGAAACTTTGTTTCCGGGCCTGTGGGTACAGAACCTAGCCGGGTCCTATATATTTAAGTGCGACCACCGCTAAGTGTCTGCATGTGTCTGGCTTCATGTGGCGCACTGCCTTTTGTAGCCCATGGGACAACTCATAGGACAATTGTGTGTGTTTATGTGTTTGTTGTCGGTGTGTAGCCATCCCCTTTGCTTGTACAGTGTGTCAGACAGATGACCTCCCATGAAGCCTTCCATTATAAGCCCCCTACCACCCCCCCCCCCTTGGCTCTGTGCCTGGGAGGATGGCCTCATCTCTCTCTCTCTCTCTCTCTCTCTCTCTCTCTCTCTCTCTCTCTCTCTCTCTCTCTCTCTCCACACTGCATTTTATCATCGTCTTTCCATCAAGGAATGATTGTCTGGCCCCTGGAGTCAAAACACAGTGGGCGGGAGCAGGTTGGTGGGGCCGAAGCTACGTAGGTCAGCTCTCCAATAGTGTTTGTTGTTGTGTCTTGGTCACACGCTTGCTCCCCACCTTTGGCATACCGACCTTCCTCCTTAATATCTTTGGCTGGTCTTACTGGGGGTGGAAGGGGGGAGTTTTTAAAAGCGAAATGTTGTGCTTGTGTCTTTCTTTTTGTTGAGACCAATGAAACCTTTCCTCGCTGAGCCATGCGAAGAATCAAAACGTTTTCTTCGTTCAATGTTACCACATACCACTGCTCATACTCTGCCCCCCCTTCACTTTCTGTGCGTTTGTGTGTGTGTGTGTGTGTGTGTGTGTGTGTGTGTGTGTGTGCTTGCCTGTGCCTGTGTATTGAAGAAAACCAAGACACTTGTTTATTATTGAGTAAATGTTTTATGAAAGCATGCCTATATAAATTTCTTCGACATTTCGTTCATGTTTGATCCAAAGATCAACCACATCTACAGAGTTAAATGTAATGATCGCCAGTCTGGGTTTTGTTGTTATTCGTCAGAGAGGAAATGCAGGAAACAATTAATCCAAGCGGAGAAATAGAACCAGCCAAGCTAATTGTTTGGTCTGATGTGGACAACAGCTTCATTGTCTCCTAGTGGGTTAAGATAGTCTAGTGGTAAGTGTGTTCGACTCCCAGTCATAAGGTACTAGGTTCCATCCCTAATGTCCTCAAATAACCTGAAGGCGCCCTAGAGCAAGATGCTTAACCCCTACATGCCTCTTAATGACCTGTTTCTGTGTTTACTGTCTAGCCCCTACCTGATCCGTAATGAGCTATATGACAAGTTCACTGTCTAACCCCACCTGCTCAGTAATGACGCATGATAATGTAATGATATATAAAAATATAATAATATAATAATAATGATCTACTTGAAGCTTCAGATTTTCTCATCATGGCCGTCCGTCTGCTCTGCCGTTCCCCTAGATACGTCTTCTTCCTGGACCCCTGTAACATCGACATCGTCCAGAGGAAGATCAAATCCCTGGCGTTGTGCGTGTCACTATGCCCCGGCGAGGAGATGAAGACCTACGAGGACCTAAAGACCTTCGCCATGCTCAACGGTGAGCCAGACCCTCCACTAACACTGTGTGATAGCAGTTGAACGTCCTGGTCGGTGGTCCCATGCACATCCGCAGAACAACGCGCTGCACTCACTGATGCCCATGGCACGATGGAAGTTCAGACTTCCAGTAACAAGCAAACAAGCAGGTGGAACTAAGAATTACAACATCAAACCAGCCAAAAAAGAGAAAGCATCACTATTTACAAGGAGCCTGAATGAAGTACATGAAGGTTACCAGGTATTGGATACGGATTCAATATATGGCTAAGTTGCGCTGAACCATCAATCAGCTAATGATGTCGTATGATGGTGGTAACCATCCCGAGAGCGTTAGCGTGGCACCCTTTCTCAGTGGTGTTGTCATTGGTTAATTTGTGCAGCACAGTGGCGGCTCACAAGTCAATTCAGCAGGTGGTGGGGATGAATTAACATGATGGGTATTGAATACGTTCACTGCGGAGGAAGCATAACAATGTGGAAAATAATGAAATGCCTGATGATTCTTTTTTCTGTATTAGATAATTACATTAGTTTTTTTAGAGAAGATTTCTCAATCTCAGAGGGGAAATTTTGAGTTTTTTTATTTTACATTTACATTTACACCCTCTCTCTCCCGGAAGGAATCTCTTTCTCTGTAGTGATAGAGTTCGTTGGCTAACCATTGAGCTGTAAGGAGCCATTGGTGCTGAGAGAGAGAGAGAGAGAGAGAGAGAGAGGCAGAAACGTTAAGGGGTCAGCTGGGTGAACAGCCTTAAGTTAGATGGATGACACACACACACACACACACACACACACACACACACACACACACACACACACACACACACACACACACACAGCTCAGGCGTAAGACACACACATGTACTGACACACACACATACAGAGGTTTTCAGTGGGCTCTGTGTGGTCAGTACATTAACAAAGGCTGCGTTAAGTCCAGTCCCACCTCTGCTTGTGTTGCTCCTATTGTTAGTTCCTCTCCGGCCTGCGACACTGCCAAGATGCCTGTGGGGGGGGGGGGGGGGGGGGGGGGGGGGGGAGGTCGTCATGTGACAGCGTGTGACTCAGCTGGAACTATGGTTCCCTGTCTCCCTTCTGCCTTCCCCCCACTTATTCAACTAATACTGTCAACTAACACTGTGGGTAAGCTGTATCTTACTCAGAGTTATCTTGAATCTAGAGAATTATGTTTAACCACAAGGCAGGTGGGGTCGTGGGATTGAGCAATCCATCATAAGTCTGGGTGGACACTCCCACTTCTGATGTCCACAGTGGATGGTATTTTAAAAAATGGCTTATCAGACCTCACACCTAGTGTTAAATTTTTTTCCCTTTAAAAATACAGAACCATTTCACTAACCCGATTACACTCGTTTATTTTATCCAACAAAAATGTATGAGGAGATCAGTGTAATAGTTGTTTGCAATGCTTGTTATTGATACCCATCGTTCCTCCAGGATCTGAGCTGTGTTCCTACGAGCTGGCCGGGCACAAGTACCCTGGCCTCCCAGAGAGGTTTGACAAATGCCCCAAGCTTCCTGTTCCCCCCAGGTAGGAACGGCTCGGGCCACACTTTACTAACATTGCTGTGCATCTACTTCCCCCCACATCGTTTTAATCCAATCAACAGCTGTCTGTGATATAAATCGGTGCCAGTGGCTCTGTTGGCAGTGCTATGCTAGTGGCAACAAATAACGTGGCAGTCTGTTTATATAGAGGGACCTTTACCCTTCAAAATCGTTAAATCAAAAAATGTCAGAAGTCAGCAATGTCCCGCAACCTCATCTGCATATCTCGGTTCTACCCTCCACACCCCCTCTCTCTCCTTCTCTCTCTCTCTCTCTGGCTCTGGCTCTGTCTCTGGTTCTGGCTCTCTCAGCAAAGCGCTGCCGGTGTTCAACCGCTGCACGCCCGTCGATGTCTCCTGCTACGCTAAGTTTGCAGAGGCCGTGGTGACGTTCGTCAGCGACAACAGCGTCCTGCACCGGCTGATCGCCGGCGTGATGGCCAGCAAGGAGATCATCGTCGGCCTCTGTTTGCTGGCTCTAGGTGAGCAGAACCTGTGGTTCTCCAAGGACCCATGCAGGCCTATTTCACCTTGCGTCCGAACTGGTTGGCTGGGTGGGGGAACCTATCATTTACGGGGGGGAAACTGTGACATCTCAACGATGCATTGTAAATGCTACCTGGGTGGGGACTTTGGTTGGGTAGGTTGATCCGTCCAGCATGCATCTGGGCTTGACACTCACTTTTAAACAGTCACATGGTCTATATCGCCCCTGATATCAACGCAACTATATAGCTCTGTCTATGGAGAGAAACAACACAACAAAGAACAAGAAATGAATTCTGAATCAAAGGTACATATAGGATGTTGTTTTAAACAAAAAGAAGATGACACCCTTCTTGACCATAAGAAGACTAAACATAGGAGATAACTACAGCGAGATACAGTAGTTTAGTGTGTGGCTCACGGTGTAGCGGAGGTTGGCCCTGAACTTGCACGTTGGGGGCGACCAGACGGACCCGGCGTTTTCGGTGCCTGCAAACACAGTTTTTTTGAAACCAGGTCTCAGGGTGGAACAGAGAAAAACGGCCCCCTGCACTTTCGTGTTAGGATTCGTGTGATCCCCAGATAATTAAACGATGACGTCATCGCCCCCCCCCCCCCCCCCCCCCCCCCCCCCCAGGTGGGCAACATGAGATTTCCGTCTAATTAGTTTTTGTTTGATTTGTATTATTTATGTAGCTTTAGATACAGCCCCTAAATTGAATTGCTAACTGTAAATCCAAAAGTATTTTCTGCTCAATCTACAAGGTTTAACATCGGCTATTGCAGTTCTTCTTCGGTTTCTCCTCCTCGACTGTATGTTCGTGTACAGCAGGCTTGATGCGCATGCTCCGCCTCGTCTTCTTCCTTTTGTGGTGGAGAAACAGCGCCACCCATAGGCCTGGAATATATACTAAAGCATTTCTACAGCTAGATGCGTTTTTGCAATGAGTCCATCATTACGGAGAAATTCCTGAAGAGCTGCCAAGGAAAACGGCGGGGTAAGAGATTGTTTTTGGTTCAGTCCTCCCTGCTGAGGTAGGGCTCGGTGTCCCTGAAGGACACCGAGCCCTACCTTCTCCTGCCGGCCGCCTGTCACCTCGCACGGCTGACTGCTCTTTGCGGTATCAAAATGCAGTCCATTTACCATTTACCATGAACAGGAACAGGGGGAATTGAATCAACAAAGAGTTACCCTCACATCGACTTGTGATCGATGTGCCTCTCCCACGGCCGCAGCACAAGGTGGAGAATGGGTGTCGTGGCCCCTTTAATGATGGTGGTGTCTGCTGTTTCGCTGCTGTGTTGCTGAGCTCCAGCCCGGTTGGCAGATCACGCAGAGGCGGCCAAGGAAATAGCAGCGCTCCATGGAAACAGAAATTAAAAAGCGCTGAGTCATTGTGTCAGCGTCCTCGTGGAGAGCAGCTTCCAGGGTGAGGCGGGCGGACACCGGCATCCTGCCCTGACGCAGTTAGGGAGTCGGGAGCCGGAGGATTTGAGACGAGATCACTTGTCATGGTGATAGGTGGGGAGGTGGTATAATATCTATGTATACACTCAACCAATCTCTAACCAGGCAGGTCAATTGGGAACAGATTCTTGTTTACAATGACGGCTTGGCCAGGAGGCCAAAACACCAGCTGAAACACGTTTTTGTGGGGGTTGAAGTTTGCGACATTCTTAATGACTACAATGCTACAAAGTGCTAAGCTGTTCTGTTCACAATTAGCGAGTTCGTCTGCTGTATATCAGTTCAAGAACTGCTGTTTCGTAAGGGGGATGTTGGATGAACTTGGAAAGGGTATGAAAGTGGCAATGTTGCACAGGATGAAATTTGGTAGGCACTTAGACTGCCAATAGATTGCATTCAGAGCTACAGAAATGACAGGTAATTGCTGTTATTTACTTGAAAGGGAGACTTTTCTTTCTGCTATTAGTCTGGACACTGGCTATGATGATGACGAAAAACGGCCAAGCAACATGAATGCGTTATAATGTCAGCCGGAGTGGTGTGGGGAAAAGAAAAAACTCACAAATCATTGCAAAAGACATTACACAAGTTTTTCATTAAAATCTGGATTTTCAACCGCAACAATTACCAAATATGTCAGCCAAACCCTGGAGGGACTGATTAGGATAACGTGCCTTTCTTTGTTGCCTGTAGGTCTCTCCATGATCCTGATGATCATCATCCGCTACATCTCCGCTGTGCTGGTCTGGATCCTCACTGCCATGGTGGTCCTGGGCTCCCTCGGTGAGCTCACTTCCTGTCTGACTGCCAAGTCTTGGGGGGTCACTTCCTGTACCACCAAAAAGAAGTCTAGTTTTTTTTTTACTTACTAATAAACTGAGAGATACATTGATCAAGGGAATTGATTTGATAGAAAAGCCATTCAGATGTCTTGGTTTAATGGTTCTTGCCAAAAGCCATTAATACATCTGATGTAAAAGCTTTATGTCAGAAAATCCATTTTATGCCTGGCTACCTTAAACAAAATCAGCCAAACCAATTATTTCCAAAGCTACATTCTAAGTCTTGATTCTTAGGAAGTGCATTAAAGGTTGTGTGATAATTCTAGTTAAAAGCTCATTTGACAGACATTACGTGACAGTGGTCGATGTGTTTTCAGCCGGAACGAGTGTACTGTGGTGGCTGTACATCGACCACCGGTTGTTCTCCAACACCACGGCTCCCCGAGTTGCCAAGGAAACAAGCGAGGAGGTGGAGCTGGACCTGGACAAGAGACAGGCCCTGCTGGTCTATGCCACCTCTGCCACTGTCTTCACGGTATGTCTCAACCCTCAAAATATAGAATGTATCATAAAATGGATAGTAAGAAGAACCATATGTTTGTTCTATCCTGTTTCATCCTGTTCTGTATGGTTGTATCCTGTTTTATCCTGTTCTTTCCATCCTGTTTTACCCTGCTCTATCCAGTTCTATCCATCTTGTTGTATCCTGTTTTATCAGGTTCTATCCTGTTTTAACCTGTTCTTTCCATCCTGTTTCACCCTGTTCTATCCAGTTCTATCCAAACTTTTTCTTCCTGTTCTATAATTTTCAATCCATTCTTTTTTATCCTGTTCTATCCTATTTGATTCTGCTTTATCTTCTTTCCAATCCTTTCCTGTCTGGTTGATCCTGTTTTATCCAGTTCTTACTAACACAGTTAACCAAAAAAATAGAGCAGTTTGTATATTCAATTAAAACAATGTATCACATTTTGAGTGTTTGTCTTTGTTATAATGCTTTGATCATTCTGTTTTTAACTTCCTTTGTTCTGTCTCACCTTTCTCTCTCTGAATCTCTCCCTTTCCTACTCTCTTTCTCTGTCACCTTTCCTTTCTCTCTCTCTCCCCCTCTGTCCTACTCTCCCTATCTCTACCCTCGCTCTGTGCCCCCCCTCTCTGTCTCCCTGCCTCTCTCTCCATCTCTCCCTCTATCTCCCTATATCTTTCTCTCTCTCCCACTGCTTCTCTTTGTCTCTCTATCTCTCCCTCTATCTCTCTTTATCTGTCTCCCTGCCCCACCCTCTCTCTCCTTACCTTTCTCTCCCCTCTCTCCTCCGTGCCTCTATCTCTCTTTATCTCTCTCCCTGCTTCTCTCTCTCTCCCTGCCTCTCTCTCCCCTCTTTTCCCCATCCTTTTGTCTCTCTTTATCTCTCTCTCTCTCTCTCCCTGCCTCTCCCCTCCGCCCCCTCCTCCAGGTGATCCTGTTGTTGCTGATGTTGTTCATGAGGAAGCGTGTGGCGCTGACCATCGCCCTGTTCCACGTGGCGGGCAAGGTGTTCATCCACCTGCCGCTGCTCACGCTGCAGCCCTTCTGCACCTTCCTGGCTCTCCTGGTCTTCTGGGTCTACTGGGTCCTGGTGCTGCTGTTCCTCGGAACCACCGGTATGTCACCACCTGGGGGCCGCAGGGCTGGGTGTGTGTGAACGTGTGTCTGCGTGTGTGTGTTGTGGGGGGGGTGGTGGAAGTGTGTGTGTTGGGGTTGATGTGTGGGGGTATGTGTGTGCATGTTGGGGTTTGTATGTGTGGGTGTGTGTTGGGTCGGTGAGTGCGTGGATGTGTTTAATTTTCTGGATGTGTGTGTGTGTGTGTGTATGTGTATTTGTCTCTGGGTATGTGTGTGTGTGTGTGTGTGTGTGTGTGTGTGTGTGTGTGTGTGTGTGTGTGTGTGTGGGTGTGTGTGTGTGTGTGTATTTGTCTCTGGGTATATGTGTGTGTGTGTTGCTGGGCGAATGGACTGCATTTGTAGTCACTCTACGTGCGTATGCGGGCACTTCATAATTCATTCCAGGCAATAATCGATCAATTTAAGCTTCACCTGCTTTCTTCCAACTCTAGCAAAGTGTGACAATAAACCTAAGCCCTCAGCCTGGTCCGTCTTCATTCGGCCTGTTTCCCTCCCCTGGGTTTGCTCCATCGGTGGGTGGGACCGTTCTGTCTCACCCTACCGGTGCTTGGCTCTGTGCCCTCCAGGGAACCCGCAGCAGAGCGAGGAGACGGGCCTCACCGAGTTCCGTCTGACGGGGACGCTGCAGTACCTGACCTGGTACCACGCGGTGGGCCTGGTGTGGATCAGCGAGTTCATCCTGGCCTGCCAGCAGATGACCGTGGCCGGGGCCGTGGTCACCTACTACTTCACCAGGTGGGCCGTTGCTGTGACATAGTGTAACGTCACCCACTGTGCCGTGCTGTGACTATTACGTGCTTTGCTTTGGGTCGATGCAGACTCTTAACTGGGGAGAGATGCTGTACACAGGCAGGGATGTTGTGACTAGGGAGAGGTGGTTTGACAAAGGATAACCTGCTGTCAATAGGGGAATGCATGATATCACCAGGGATATACTGTTAATAGGGAGACATGCTGAAACCAAAGATAGATGCTGTAGTCTGGGTGAGATTCTGTTATCAGGGAGATATGCTGCTACCAGGGAGAGATGCTGTAGTAGGGGAGAGATGCTCTTACTAGGGAGATATGCTGTAGTTGGGGACAGAGGCTATTACTAGGGAGAGATCCTGTAGGTTGGGAGAGTTGTTGTTACTACGGAGAGATGCTGTAGTGGGGGACAGAGACTGTTACTGGGGAGAGATGCTGTAGTTGGGGATAGATGCTGTTACTAGGGAGATATATTGTAGTTGGGGACAGAGGCTATAACTAGGCAGAGATGCTGTAGATGGGGACAGATGCTGTTGCTAGGGAGAGATGCTGTAGTTGGGGACAGATGCTGTTACTAGGGAGAGATGCTGTAGTTGGGGACAGAGACTGTTACTAGGGAGAGTTGCTGTAATTGGAGACCGATGCTGTTACCAGGGAGAGATGCTGTAGTCAGGGACATATGCTTACACCAGGGAGACAGGCTTTTATGAGGGAGAGATGCTGGCATGATGGAGATACTGTCAAGAAGCAGTGCTGTTAATACTGATAGATGCTGTTACTAGGGAGAGATGCAGTTACTAAGGAAAGATACTGTAACAACGGAGATGCCGTAACAAAAGATGCTGTAACCATGGAGATAGTATGTCTGAGAGTACATGGCACTGATGGCTCTAGAGAATTCGGCTCAGCTCCAGACTTGTTCAGTGCATATCATGGGTTTCTTGCTTACGACAATTTCTTGAAGACCCTGATCCTGTTGTCGCCAAAAGTTATTTACCCTGTCCTTTTGGTCCAACCGTTCTCACACTGCTCTCGGGAATCATTGTTACTTTATGTTTTGTTTTTTTTGGTTCAGGGATAAGAACCGACTCCCGCTGACTCCCATCCTGTCGTCTGTGCTGCGACTGGCCCGATACCACCTGGGGACCGTGGCCAAGGGCTCCTTCATCATCACGCTGGTCAAGGTCCCCCGCCTCATCCTCATGTACCTCCACAACCAGCTCAAAGGAAAGGTACGCTCCCCCGGGCAGCCTGTGTGGGTTTCAACCTCTGGGGTACAGTATGGATATGGATGCTTTATGTATGAATACACAAATGAGCCCAAGAGTTGTTTACAATCAGAATCGAGAAGGGTGCCATCAACAGTCTTGTTGCCCATCTCACTCTGTACGACTTAGACGAACACCTGTCACTAACTCACCCTTCCAATCGGGTCCCTGGTATCCTCACTGATATGGTTAGCTTCCAACCCCCCTCCCCCCCACTTGAACCTTAGTCATCACACACACACACACACACACACACACACACACACACACACACACACACACACACACACACACACACACACACACACAAACACAAACACACTCACACTCACACTCACACACAAACACTCACACTCACACTCTAACACTAACATTAGAACCTGGACCAGAGCTCCCATTACCTCAACTCGAGGGGCGGCACCGAGCATGCATTTGAAAATATCACTGCACGCAATTGGATAACACTACGACCAATCGGAAGAATACAAGCGGTGACGTATCCAAACCAGCGGAGCTAACCAATAGATAAGACTCTTGCCGTATCCGGTTGGTAAAACAGCAACGCTTTCGGCCCGCCTTTATGAGATACACCGATGTCATTGGTTATTGTTCTGGGCCAGGGGAATCGGGCAGTGAGTATATTGCTCGTTCCCAGAGTGGCTCGCTGAGCAAATTCAAATTGTGCTCTCGTGAGAACTCTGGATTTCCAGGGTACCCATGAACTACACACTCAGGGTCAGTGTGTTTCAATTCTCACAAGGGGAATGTGTTGGGCATATTGGGGGAATAAAAGCACGTTCACCAAAAGTGAACAAGAGTCCATGGTTTTCCCCACCCTGCGCAGTGAGTTGGCTCAGTTTGCTAGCATGTGGTGCTAATGATCTGATTCAGACAGTCTCTTGAGCGCGAGTGGGAAGGAGTTTCTACTCTTTGAACCGGGATGTTCCACCTCTGGTCACCGCAGAACATAAAATAATTGAGGTCTGAAAGAACACCGCTTCCAGCGGAAGCCGGTAATGCCGCCAGTGAAAGGTGGCTCTTCCCCTTCCTGGTCGCGTCTTCAAAGGGGAGACGGCGGGAAGCTTCTTGAGCGACAAGCCTGGGTTCCCTCCTCTGGTGTTCTCTCATCCCTCTCGCTCTCTTTCCTCCTCCTCATTAATCATCCGCCCGACTAACTCTTCCTCACTCTCTCTCCATCTCCCTATGCCTCTCTCTCTCTCTTTATGTTAGGAAAATGCGTGTGCCCGCTGTCTGCTGAAGACCTGCATCTGCTGTTTGTGGTGTTTGGAGAAGTGCCTCAACTATCTCAATCAGGTACCGCCGCCAATAAGTTCTGTCTGTTCGGGGTTCTGTCTTACTTTTTTCTTTTTATACTGCATTCCGTTCCATTTGGTTCTGTGTTTTCATTTAAGGCTGGTTTATTTAGGGTGTTTATGCATCCTTTTTTCTACCACACTTTCATCCTTTTTTTTAGCCCTCTCTCTTCCATTTGGCACCCTGTTCCTTTTTGTTCGTTGCTCTTTTTATCTCATCCTCATTACCTACGCAGTTTATTTTATCTCAAACTCTTAATTTCCTTTGCTCGCTCTCGCTCTCTTTCTCTCGCAGACACACATGAGGCCTAAACGCACTACAAAGTGGCTTGCATGTTTGCAAGAACCATTTTCCCCCTCTCCCACAAGTTAAACACACATAATCCCTGATCTCACCACAGTTCATCTATTCACTGATTTCACACATGGCAACGGCATACAACAAAGCCATGATATACAGTACCCCAGTACATGCTAAAAGTCCTTGTCAGGTAGCCTATGTACTACATAGGCAGATGGTTTGATTCTGATCTGCGGTAGTATACTACGTGTTGTTCCCTTAATCTTTCAACCAACTTTGCTGTCTCACTGCACTCTCCTGGTCATAAAGGGACTCCTACGAATATTTTTAATGAATGTCATTGTCAAACACACCAAGACATTTAATCTCCCGGCACACATGGCTGGGCAGAAAAATCTCAAATGTAAGCTAGCTTGATAACTGTGACTCAGCAGTCCTTCCATTCCCTCTGCGTCCCTCTGGGTATAGAACGCCTACGCAGCGACCGCCATCAACAGCACCAGCTTCTGCACTTCAGCCCGCGATGCCTTCGTCATCCTGGTGGAGAACGCTCTGAGGGTGGCGGCCATCAACGCCGTGGGCGACTTTGTCCTGTTCCTGGGGAAGGTATGGGCTGGGTAGATAGGCCAAGATGGGAGGAAGGGGGTGGGATTGATGGATGGAAGGGAGAGGGGGGTGAGATTGATGGATGGGAGGGATGGATGGATGGATGGATGAGAGAGAGGGATGGATGGATGGATGGGAGAGAGGAGGGATGGATGGGAGATAAGGGATGGATTGGCGGCCATACCACCCTGAACACGCCGATCTCGTCAGACCTCGGAAGCTAAGCAGGGTTGGGCCTGGTTAGTACTTGGATGGGAGACCGCCTGGGAATACCAGGTGCTGTAAGTGGTGTCTGGTGGTGGCCAATAGGTGGCACTCTTCCCTCTTGCCCCTTCCCTCATCAATCCCGATGCCCCAGTGCAGTGACGGGGACACTGTGCTGTGGAAGGCGCCGTCCTTCGGAGGAGACGTAAAACCGAGGTCCTGACTCACTGTGGTCATAAAAGATCACAGGGCAATTATCGCAAAGAGTAGGGGTTACCCCGGTGTCCTGGCGCAAACAGGCTAATTAAATCTGGCCCCCCTAATAATCGGCCTGTACAATTGGCTGACTCATTAATTCCCTCACTCTCCACCTCAAGCTGGTGTGTGGTGAGCGTTCTGGCGCAGATTGGCTGCCGTGCATCACCCAAGTGGGTGCTACACACTGGTGGTGGTGAGTTAGGTCCCCCCCTTATAAATATATAAGGGGGGGACGCGCTATATAAATATAATGAATTACTATTATTATTAGAAAGGGAGGGATGGATAGGAGAGAGGGAGGAAGGGATGGGAGAGAAGGGACCGATCGATGGGAGAGAGGGGAAGGGATGGGAGAGAAGGGACCGATGGATGGGAGAGAGGGGAAGGGATGGGAGAGAAGGAACCGATGGATGGGAGAGAGAGTTGGATGAATTGATAGCTGCAAGAGAGTATGGAGGATAGAGCAGTGGATGGGAGGAGAAGGGGGAAGCTGATGGGAAGGAGGGATGGGACGGAAAGATGGGAGGGGCATGTTTAGTTGTATAGGAAACTTCTGTGAATCCTGTCGAGACGATATAGAAACATTTTTTTGATACATAGGCATGTTTAACGGAGCAGTGGGTCACCACAGTGTTCTCCTGCCCTCGCCGACCTGCAGGTGCTGATAGTGACGTCCACGGCGTTCGCCGGCGTGCTGCTACTCAACTACCAGCGGGACTTTGCGGAGTGGCTCCTCCCCCTCATCATCGTGTGTCTCTTCTCCTTCCTGGTGGCCCACTGCTTCCTCTCCATCTTTGAGATCGTGGTGGACGTCCTGTTCCTGTGCTTCGCCATCGACACTAAGTACAACGACGGCACGCCGGGCAAGGAGTTCTACATGGACAAAGCCCTCATGGTGAGAGGGAGGGGGCACTCATCCAGCCTTCATCACAGTCCCAGTCTGAGTGGTCTCCGAGTCCTTCATCACAGTCCCAGTCTGAGTGGTCTCCGAGTCCTTTATCACAGTCCCAGTCTGAGTGGTCTCCGAGTCCTTCATCACAGTCCCAGTCTGAGTGGTCTCCGAGTCCTTCATCACAGTCCCAGTCTGAGTGGTCTCCGAGTCCTTCATCACAGTCCCAGTCTGAGTGGTCTTCGAGTCCTTTATCACAGTCCCAGTCTGAGTGGTCTCCGAGTCCTTCATCACAGTCCCAGTCTGAGTGGTCTCCGAGTCCTGAATCAAAGTTACAGTCTGAGTGGTCTCCGAGTCCTTTGTCAGAGTTAGACTGAGTGGTTTGTAAGTCCTTTGTCACAGTTACAGTCTCAGTGGTATTCAAGTACTTTATCACAGTTTCAGTTTTGGTGGTCTTCGACATATTTATAAGAATCAACATCTTAGTAGCATTTTACTATGGGATTGATTGTGTGCGTGTGTGAGGGATCACAAGCCTACTGTTAGGAGACAACCACTAAATTTCTAAAAATGCCAAAAGAAAAAAAAGCTTAAAGCTTTCTGTCAATTCAGCCACACTTGCACCCAAAGTACCCGGAATCTTTGCATCCAAAAACAACTTTTCAAGGAACTAAACGTTTCCTCCAGCCCGTTGTTTTCTGTGTTTCCACCTCGGTGTAAAGGCAGAGGCAAATTCAAGGCAGTGAAAAAGTCTGATGGATTCATTCCTCAAGCCACTGGACACGAGCGTATGCTCCATGCTTTCATCAAAATATCCTATTTTTTTGAGAATTCACTTATTATGGAGTTCGATGTTTAATCCAAGTATTCTAGCGAAGAGCAGAAAGCGGATGAGGGGGATTATGATTAGTGGGTGCGGATTCTTTAATACAACCGTGTTTTAGAGACGCTAGTTTTTGAAGTTTATTCTAAAGACTTTTTTTTTTTTTTTTAGGGTTGTTTCCTCCTCCTGTTTTCCTTGCGTGTGAAAAATTCTTATGTATACGAG
This sequence comes from Pollachius pollachius, assembly GCF_949987615.1. Classification (NCBI taxonomy): domain Eukaryota; kingdom Metazoa; phylum Chordata; class Actinopteri; order Gadiformes; family Gadidae; genus Pollachius; species Pollachius pollachius. Next base: position 16,107,508 of record NC_136943.1, on the reverse strand, counting down.
AAGTGGCTGTTCTTTTCAAAAGTACTACCCCCCGCCCCCGTGGAAGGACTTTTTGGGGGGTGAAATGAAGAACCTAATTTTAGTCCCTGATTCCACAGGAACTAGAGTTCCTCTAATGGTTTGTAGGTCTGGGGGAAAGTCCCTGGATGGAAAAGCAGAATGGAGACTAATCCTTAAGTCTGTGGAAATGAACTGTCGCATAATGTAGAATGTCTTTTTCAGGCGTTGAGTCTCACAACACAAGGACGTTGGCTGTCCTCCACTCCTGATTGTATCCAACTGACCAGCTCACCACCTTCCTCTCAATATGTTTTCTGACTTTTGTCTTCTCTTCTTTTGAACGGACATGACCCCTTCCTCACCTCCTCCTCTTCCTCCTCTCCCCGTTCACCCTACTCCGCTCCCCTTATCTTCCCCCTCTACCCCTCCCTCCTCCTCCCTTCCCCCCCCGCCTCCTCCCATCCACCTCCTCTCCCCCCTCTTCCTCCTTATTGTGCTGCGGCTGCAGGAGTTCGTGGAGAGCAGCAGGAGGTTGGAGCGGGTGGTGGAACGCGGGCGGAGCCGCGTGAAGGAGGCTGTGGTGTCGGAAGGAGCTGAGATGAAGCCCATGGTGAGTGACAGCGGCAAGGGCGGGGCTAAGGTCAAGGTTAAGGAAGAGCTGGAGGAGGAGGAGGAGGAGGAGGAGGAGGAGGTGGGCGAGGGTCTGGACGGAGGCGGAGGAGAATGGGAGCAGCTGCAGGAGTTCCATGTGTACTACCTTCTGATTGGCGTGCTGCTGGACTGGGTGCTGACGGAGGACAGCACGTGGATCCTGTGTCTGAGCCAGGACATGATGCTCTTCCTTTGTGTCTACATCCCCACCTCCACCCTCTTCCTCTTCGTGACCCTGCTCCAAGAGCCTCACTCCCCTCTCTCCTCCTCGGTCGCCGAGACCGGCCCCGCCAAACCAGCCTCCGCCAAACCAGCCTTAGCCTCCGAGTGCTAGCAGCAGCTAGCTGACGCAGGGACTCACACATCCCCCCACACAGCATGCTAGGGGATGACCTGACTAACGCCTGCATGCATGCTAACGTGCTAACTCATCAACATATTCATCACCGTCATCATCATCATCATCGTCGTCGTTGCTGCTAATCTTTGTCTGTCTTGGACTAAAACATTTTTTTTATTTTATTTTGATATCGTTTGTCTTTATCTTGCATGTGTTTGCGCCAACACACTGTGCTACTGTGTAGACGTGGATCCTTTTATTGTGCCTTCCCTTGTCACGGTGCTTGTTTTGGAGAGGAAGTGGCAAAGTGAGTACCAGGACGTGAGGTACGTGTGTGTGGTTGTTGTTGTGTAGATCATTACTTCACACCGTCATACTGGTAAGTGAACTAGTGATCTGCTTATGGCAATAGATTGAGAGTCTTAGAACTGGCATGAAGTGGATCTCAAGCCTGGTTCCATTACGAATGCCCATTCTGTTCTATTGATTTGGCAGGTGCTTTTATCCCAAACAACAGAATTCTGATTTGTCTCATTAAGGACCGGGGTTCTTGGCATCTTGCCAACAGGTAGACTAAGGCACCTTGGGGGCCAAACAGAGGAGTCAAACACCCTACACACCTTCCTCCTTATCTTCCTTTTTCATTTATCCTGCAATCACACCATCGCCCTCCATGTTTCATCCTGTTCCTGTCGTCATTCCACCTTCGACATTGTCCTCGCCGCCCTCACCTCCACTCACGCCTAACCAGACAGCTCGAGTTTGATGTGAAGTGTGGTGATAAGTGTTGAATCCGTAATGAAACCGGAATCCCGCTTTCCTTTCTCAGGCTCCAGGAACAAGTTCAGCTTGACCAAAATCACAGAATGGGACTTACAAAAAAAGACATTCCAAAATGTTTATTTTTACCAATGTGTAACATGTTTACTATGGTTTCACTCCAGGGAATACAATATTTTAATAAGAAACTGTAAAAAAAAATATAATAACAATGTAATGAAGCACTTTATATTGAAGCGCTGCATATTTTAAAAAAGGCTGATGCATTTTTCGTAGTGATGTCCTTTTTTATATAAGACTAAAAACGATTGCCATCTAGTTGGAACACTGTACTAATATGTCTTGCGTCACCTTTGTTTATTGTTTTCTTCTGCATAGCGAATAACTAGTATATTTGGTCGGAGATGTCGGTTTTTTTGGTTTTTTTTTTTATTTTCACAACCTAATCGTGAGAGCACATCTTAGACTTGTGTTTTCTAATCAACCACTGAAATACATCAGTGAGTACGTAGGCTTTACTAAGTAACCCAGACTCTGCATCACACACCATGGAGAGATAGAAATGACTCCCTCTCTCTCGTGTCGTTGTGTGTCGAGTGTTTATACCAGAATGATTGAGGATGTTCGGGGGCGTTTTTGCAGCGTAATACTTCTCTGTACTGTATGTAAAAACACAAACTGACTGTACGGACTTCTGAGATGTTTCTTTTTCCCGCCTCTTTTAGACTTTTCTTGAATTGTTGGGCTGCACTGATCGAAATAAGACTAACTTCCTCCTTCAGCCCCCTCTAGTGGCCAGCTGCAGGTATGGCAGCTTTGTAGTGGTTTCAAACAGAATTCGTGATTTTGTTTTCTATTGACGTAAACACTCACACACATACAGCTAATTCGTAGTAAGTTCCTGAAGGGTGAGTGGGGCTGGAGTTTTGGAGTGTCATCGAGTGGAACATGTCTATGGATCTCTACTTGAACAAATATTTTTCTGCCCGGGTCTGGTTACATTTTCACTCTCACTCCTCTTATCTTTGAATGACAGACTTTGCAACTCATTTCAGTGACCATGGCGACTTGCAATACCATGACGTGACTGACGTCATTCCACTCCATAGTGGACCTAAAACTTCAAAGACGGATAGTGGCACACATCTACTCTAATGTTTGTTCTAGACTACATCATTTGGTTGAATCATTGTTGGAAATAATTGATTGATAGAGGGTTGAACTGGTGCCAAACAGCTTGTCCCCCAAATGGTTGAGGTTCTAGATCTCCGGTAGCCCCTCCCACCACCACCACCGCCTGCCCCTGCTCCCTAGCTCAGTCCAACCTGTAGAGGTGGACATGGCCGCTGGATCTTGACAGCCTGCAATAAAAGAACAGGTCACATTGCAACGTGAAACGCTCCTCAAACATGTCTTCCTTGATTGTTTTTGTTTTAATTTCAACCTTATACAATCCGGGACTCCATGTCCCGGAACAGCTGTGAAGTTGATAAGAGATGAGCGATGCAACGAGACAAGATGTTGGAGCCATGAATCTCCTCTTCATCTACTCCTCTGCCGGGATTCACATCAAGGTGACCGTCCAGGGCAGCGGGCCCCGTCTTAATATTTCATCGCAATACATTGATCATTCAGCAAGAAGCACCCGGGTGTCAGCGTTATTTTGATTCTGCCTAACCCTTTGGTTGGAGGTTTTTAATGTTGCTCTGACAAACTTATTAAGATTAAGTTCAAGATTAAAAAAAAAAGAAAAGAAAAGCCCTTTGGACTTGAATGTCCTGTTGTTTTATGGGGCCACACCTCCCTCTGTGGCTGTAATGGGGTCAGGGCTGTACTGTTGGCAGGAGGGGAGCAGAGTTTTTACAAAGGCCCCTGTTTTACCACAACATTGATGTTGTCGACTTCATGGACTGTACCAACTGGAAGGTGTCAGTCATACATCTAGTTGCACACTCCCACTTGTGGTGTTGGTGGGGCAGATTTTAAAATGGTTGGTAATGGCTAATGATCGTCACACCTTGTGGACAAAATAGGTGCCCTTTAAACAGGGAACAGGCGATTGTTCCCTTATTTGACCCAGCTAAACAAAATGCTACCTTTTTCTGGAAAGGGTTTGTGAATAAGTCATTTTGTAAAGGATGGATACAGTGTGATGATCTAGATTCAAATGAACACAGGGTGTACTGTTCTTAATGATTATTTGAAAACGTGTGACGTTCTAGAGGGGGCTTTGGATTAATGTGGTTTGTGTATTATAGCAGACCGGCTAGAACCGGTGTACCGTGTTGGATGACATTGTAAATCACTGGGGATTAATTCATGGATATAGATGGCCCTGACTGTTTCAATGTTTCTTTATTTTCTAAGAAAAAACCCTCTTCCCTCATAAACATGAGTAAAATAAAATGGGAGGTATGTGCCAGAATGGAAAAATCGTTCTAAAAATGGATACATTTTAAAATATGGATCGCAGGAAAATAACCCTGCAAAATAATGTTTTTTTCAGTGACAATATGATATTAGACGTACATATATAAATACATTTATTTTGCCAAAATGGCTTTGGAAAAAAATTCCTAGTATAGTCTGTGTAATTATCTTCTGGAATACATTACATTTTACACTAAGACTTAGATATGAAATAAGAGCATGTTAGACGGAAACAATTAAAAAAAAAAAAAACGTAATGTTACCACAAGACTCAATGCTCAAAGCATGTTACAAATTGCACTACTTTGACGGTATTTAATTTCAACACTGAAATAAGTAGGCCTATTTGTGTTTCTAGTTGCTACGGTTTAGCAGAGTCAGTCAGGTAGTAAATAGAAACTTCTGTTACGTAACGATAGTCTCTGGATAGTGCTGCCTCGTACCTTTCAGAAGACGAGAATGTAATCTACGCCTTTACTGATTTCAGTTTATCTTATGTGAAGTCTTACAGAACATCTTTCTCAACTTTATTTTGTTAAACATTTCGTTGTTTGCCTCACCTGCAGGTTATTATAGAGAATCACTGGACCATATAAACCTCTGAATTATTCAGAGACAAATTTTTACATAAATTCACCCACAGAATAACCATTGACGTATAACATAAGTATGGGTTTCCAGGATAATTACTTATCACAATTAGGAAACTTCAAAAAAAATTTGGGAAAAGGTTTTGGGCTTTTCTCTGTTGCCCTTGTGCCCACAGACCAACAAGCAAGCTTCAGGTCTCTCTGCCAAACAAACACCAGCGGAAGGACCACCGGAAGGGTGAACTCTGGATGTGTTAACTGGCTGTTCAGGGGTAGGAACTGCGCAGTTGTCGTTAGTATTTTGGGATGCTTGGCTCCTGGTGTGTAAAAGGCAGCTCTCTGATTGGCTTGAACCCCCAAGCCGTTATTTGTTTAAGTATCCCCTGAGGACGGAAGCTGGAAATGGGGCCAAAATGTATTGTTTGGGGTGGAGCTTCACGGTAGCCACTCCTCTCCTGAATATCCCCCCCCCCATTACGATTTCTGATGTCACAACTCGGGACACATATTCAATTATTGTCCAACTTGGTTTGCCACTAAGACATATGTCTGATATCTATAACAAAACAGGCACTAGGTTGTTAGTGGCCGGGATACACATGTAGCTCCGCCAATGTATCACACCCATTCTTCCAGCTTGCATTGAGGGTCTTCTTCATTTGTTATCACACTTGTTGGGGAGTGGCCAAAGTGCTCTTGGTATAGGGGTGGAGCTTGTAAACTAAGTAGCTTGTCAAAGTCATGTGATGTGACTATGGACAGCTTGCATGCTGAAATTTATCCTGCTCTTTGCTGAATCAGCCATCTTTGTAGAGTGTTAATATAGCGCCATTAGGACAAAAAAAAGAATTAAACCGACTTAACTTAGAGAACAGCAGCTTTAATTAGCAACAAGATTGAGATCTGAGTCTTGAAATTCTTCCTCTCGGGGGGAGGGGGGGGCTCTGTGTGTGTGTGTTTGTGTGTGTGTGTGTGTGTGTGTGTGTGTGTGTGTGTGTGTGTGTGTGTACACATACTGGTCCAGAGGGAAAAGGTTAACAAGCTAACATATAGGACGAGACGTCAGTTAAATTGTCAGGTGTGGTTCTGGCTTGTAGTACTTTCTCTGCAGTAAAAAAAAGTTGTAACATTAAACTTTTCTTTTGAGATTTTTATATTTATCCTTTTTTTTATGTATATTTGTTTTTTAAAAAAGGTAATAAAACACAATATTTGAACCTGTGTCTTTAACTTTGTGGAATATATGTTATCTGCAGGTGTTACAACATTGAATGTACAATGCAGGTTAACCGAACAAAACAAGTAGAAAAATACATACAAATTCTATACACCCATTCTATACACAGAACAAATATTCATAAACAATTACAAATAGAAAATTCTAATTATGTAAGAAGGAACATAGGCTGTAGCCTACAGTACATACAAATATCCAGGGCTTTTTTTTGATAGGTTTATACACTTAATTGTACATCATTGATATTCTCTCTTAAGATTAACCATTTGGTACATGGTATATTATTAGTAATTAAAGTAAAAGACAAAGTGGCTATTCAACGAATTCCAGCAGAAAAAATAGGAGGCAAATTTACAGCTTTCATTTTTCTCTCCTAATGCTTCTAAATTTAAACGACCAACTGCCAACAGTTGGCAGTCATAAATGCCAAGTGCCAAGGACCAGCTTGAAAACAATCACATCCTTGTTTTCAGACACAATCAATATTCATATTTTATGAAAAGATTCACCACAAATAGCGGACCACAGTCTTTCCTCAACGTAATACTGGTTAAGAATTTCAAAAGTGACTAAGTTCATGCCTGGACAAATTAATTAAATGAAGAGCTTGAAATGTTTTAAAACAAGTTAAATCCTGTCATTATCAGCCTCGGATATTAAAAGTATAACATAGTGAGACTCGAATAAGATAAGAGATTCAACCGTGAATGGAAGACCGTCCATAAGCAGCAGGTGTTTGTTAGGGAATCCTGTTCAAGGATGCCCTCAGGTAGACTGCGAACATCTTGTGGACATATTTTGTGTAACATTATCACTCTTAGGTTGTGAGCACATGAGCTTTCAGCCTGATCTCATCAAGTGTTTTGCGTCAAACAGTTAGCGTTTGTTGCGCAATTCTGCCATAAAGTTTTTTTCTACCTTTGTCGGCCGGTTCTAGCGCCGTCACGGCTCCTCCTCATCCTCGCTCAGTAAGGTGTCCAGGTCCTTGTCCTTTTGCACGGGACACTCCGAGATGAACTCTTTCTGCTGCTCCTCCAGCTCCCTCATCTCCCCCTGCAGGCGCTCCAGGTGCACTGCACGTCGGTTGCGTAGTATTCTGCCCGGGAACGGGTTCATCATGGTAAAGGCGATGCTCGTGAGCTTCCTGTTAGAGGGGGGAAAAAACCCACCGGAGAAAGGGACATGATTGTGAGGTCACGTGTGACATCGTGAGAGACAATTTAAATGATCCTTACTGAGGGTGAGACTCAGAGCAAGTAGTCAACATTTTAGTGGTCAAAAAAAAAAGCAAGCCAGCTACCAAGAAAACAAGTAGAGGAAATCAGCTATAGCGGCCTTCTACTGTGACACATGACTTTTGTTTTTAATGTTTGCTTTATTCTTGAGACGGTTGGTAGTTCAAATAATCACGGTTGTGGTTACAGCGTCACATACGGCAAGTGTATAGAGAACAAACATTTTATTTTTTATTTTTCTACTAGTTACCTACATATCCTGTGTCAACCTCCATGGCCATCCCGTACGGGCAATACAGTGGCTTGTGTTTGCGCTGACTAGCTGCCCTCATCAGTTTAGAACAGTGAACTCCCTCAGGCTCAACACGTATTGCAGCTGTGAATTATATATGGGGAGGTCTGCCTCTGGTCTCTGTTAAAAATAGAGGCGCAGTCGAGCTGACTGCTACAAACTCGCAGGAGGAAATAGAACTGAGAGAATGATAGTTAGGCAGTGCCTTTCAGCTGTCTTTTTCCGTAACAAACCCCCACACTGATACCGCAGGGAAAGACAACACTTTTCCAGACGCCCTATGCTGCGGTCCATTTTGCCATAATTCCCAGGGGAAGGGCTACTCGGGCCAAACCAAGGCGTCACATGGTAGCTTATATTAGCAGATTTTAATGGATATCGATGATGCAACCACCTACCTGCCGTCAGTCACGGTCTTGGTGAAAAAGCGAAGGTATTGGTAGATCTCAACGTTGTCGTGGATCTTTAGAATGTCCTCCTCTTTGTATTTGAAAAGCGCCAACGCATAGCGAAATAGCACCTGTGAAAAGTACAAAAAGATTTCAGGTTCCACAGCAGAAAGTGTCTCAGTACCTAAAGGTTGCAGGATCTGCTATGTTATCAAAGCTACACAATATTGAATACACTTTATATAAAAGTGTCTCTGTGACTAAAGATGAGACATTTATTAATATCACGAGGCGGAAAGTCAGGTGTTAGGGGGAGTCACCTTGGTGCCCTCGTAGAGGAAGGCGTCCCAGGCCCTCAGCAGGATGTCGCTGGGTAGACTCTCCACAAAGCCCACCAGGAACCAGTTGAAGGTGATGAGGGACACGTCGATGGTGTGCTCCTCAAAGTGGGCCATCAGCCTGGGCAGCTTCTCTGCCATGAAGTCCTTCAGCACCCGCTGGTCTGCCTTCAACCAATCAAATCAAACTGCATTCATAGGACGCTATTCATGCAGAAAGACTGCGGTACGAAGGGCTGAACGAGGGAGGCAACCCGACGAGAGCAGGGAAATAGTGTAAAAAAATAGTGTAGGGCTGGGTAAAAATATTGATTCATCAATGCTCTGCAATTTATTTGTTCTCGATTCAATTTCGATTCAGAAAAAAATCGATTATTTCCATAAAAAAAAGAAAGAAAACAAAAAGAAGCATACTCAGTCATTGTAATCTAGAAGCGAGTATGACTATATGTACATGCCCTTTTACATTTGTCCATGTTATGATTATTACTTTTATGCTGCAAGTTTAGCTCAGGAACAATACTATACAAGGGTGTATTCCCTTTTTGCTAGTTAAAGCACAATGAAATGGTTAATTCATTTTTAAATGGTTAATTCTAAATAATATTTATGTATTTTTGTGATCTGCATGTATTATTGAATCGATGTCGAAGCAATTGGATCAAAATCAAATCGAAATCGAATCGAATCAAGACCTAAAAAATCTAATTGAATTGAATTGTGAGGTACCTGGCAATACCCAGCCCTAATAAAGGAGAATATTAAAATCTAAAATACAATCTTTGAACAACAAAGATGACACATGACTTGATCAGAAGAAAAAGTAAAAAAATTGAAAAGCACTGCGTTGACGGATAATCAGCTTTACTTTTTTTTTTTTTTTAAGGATTCAAAACTAAGATATACACAAAGGCATTTGGAAAATATAGTCGTGGCACTTACTGTTCACTTACACTTACTGTAGAATATTGTTATTGTCCTTAAGTTAAGTTAAAACCCATAGGCATATTCTCAAAGGAATGATGGGTAGTCTTAAGTTAAAGGGAATATTCCCTAACCCTAACCCTTTTTTTAATGTGCTTGGGAGTAAGGTAGGCAGCAGTAGTGTATCCTCTCGGACTCCGGGGGTGGTATGGTGGTGTGTTGGTGGTTCTGACCTGGGAGGCCACCAGGTTCTTGGTGTAGTAGTCCAGGGGCATGATGACCTCCACCACCGCCACCAGACACCAGAATGCATCCTCCTCATCCTGTAGCACCAGCAGGCTGACGGCTGCCAACCTGAAACACATGGGGGGCATCAGGGAGTTAACAGCCTTTGCTTGCATGAAGACGGAGTCACCATCTAACGTAACTAGAAATAAATTGGAATAAAAAGTTCAATTTTTTTTTCTTCAGGTTGATTAGATCAGACTATTTGAACACTGGTATTATTTTCTATTTCTGAATGCGTCTCTCGATCACCAAAATAATCACGAATGAAGCCTTTCGTCTTCTATTGTGGCCGCTGATAGAAATCTGTTGGGTTGTTTTACAGGCAGGGCCGGGTCATGCCATTTCCGCGTCATTTTTGTTTGCGAAACGTGTATGGGGAGGGTTAAACATTATTTAATGGGATGTTCTTGGACGAGGTCTTCAGATGCTTTTTTTATTTTTTATTTTAAATAACATGTACAATTTTCCATCAACACTAAGTATATTGCATTCAAAAGTCAATTTGACACTAACAGAAACAAACTAGTCTCGCTATAGACTGTAGAAGAAGACAACATCAACGAGTGCTCTGTGTCCGGTACAACAGTATCCGGCGGTGTTCATGCATATCTTTCCACTCACCTGTTGAGTCCCTGGCAGTAGCCAATTGTAGGGTTCTGCCAAGAGAAGGCCAATAAGATGCGTTGGAGTTTCTGGAGGGCGGGGCTAGAGGGGGCGGAGAAGTGCTTATTGGTGGTGAGCGTGCGGTGGAGGTCCAGGAGGATCTGTCTGGAAGCTGGGTGGGGGGATGTCAGGCTCTTCTCACACAGCTAGGGCCAGAAGCAGAGGAGAATAACTAGTTACACATTCAACTGGATGCATGATGCAGTAGTTGCCTGGCTGGTTTATCTGGGTTTAACTTAACTCTAAGGTTTAACAATAAAGTCTCGTGAATGCTGCATAGTTTAAGGAAATAGTGCCATGTAAAGAAATCGACCGCTTTACATCAAATTAAATTCTATAATTTTACAATCAAATATATCATATTAAATGTTAGTAATATAATATTATTTTAGATTATATAATATAATAATATATTTATATTAAATCATATTTGATCATATATTATTATTATCATTGTTTGCGATGTTACCTGTTTGTAGCGGTGTGGGTGCTGCTCGCGTAGGGTGAGAGTTCTGGCACGTACGATCCAGCGCCAGACCCTCTGGCGGTACTCCCGGGGGACGCCCGCCCTCAGCAGGTTCTTGAGCTCCGGCGAGGGGCAGAAGTCGCCGCCAGAGCGACTGGCAAGATACTGTGACCAGCGACCAAGCAGAGGTCTGTCTCCAGCGTCCTGTAGTCACACAAATATACCAGCAGAGGGCAGCGATTACCTTAACTACTCATTGACTACACCTACTGGCTGGATGAGAATATCGACCCAATAATGTTAGCTGTAGTAAGCTATAATCGTTCTATAACTTTGTTCTAGACTTTTTAATCGGAGCAGGAAGGTAAGGGGCTGAAGGCTGACCTGATACAGCAGGTTGTTGGAGCGGATCTCCAGGGCTTGGATCTTAGCTAGCAGCTTTATGTCTTCAACCTCGTAGTCCGGAAGAATCTTAAAACCATAGTCGTCGTGGTCTAACAGAGGGCCACTGCAAATACCACATACATATGGGCTCATGAACAAGACGCATGATACATAGTTGACAAGATTCACGCTAGCTATTTTTTTTATGGGCTTGGTAAACACTGTTGATTGACAATAAATTGCAATTCTGTTTATGCTATAATATACTACTCATGTGTACTATACTACTCTTTTCTATCAATGGTATAACTTTATATCATAAACATCAGCATTCATTTTAATAAATGATACATGTAAGAAAAATGGAGTTGTAGTATTAAGCGCAGTTTCAATTCACAGCGACCAATTGCGTTTTTCAGATTCTTATTACTTTATTGATTTGAACCCGGTGGAATTTCTGTTATATTAATAAATGTGCATCAGTACAAAAACAATGCATGAAAAATGCGGAATGTCGATAGACAAAATGGGGAAGCATAAAGCCAATGCTTTGTTTTGACGGTAGCCATGTTACCTTAGCGCTGCCTTTGGGAGGCCGCCGTCTCCCTGCAGAGCGTCCTCAATCAGGCCGCGGACCACCCCCCGCTGGGCCACGTCCAGGGTCCTGTTCTCCTGCAGACGCTGCAGGACCCCCAGGTAGCGGCTCTCCTTCTGGCAACTGCTGGCCTCCAGGTAAGCACACTGGGGCCGGGCAGAGAGGGGCTGAGGCATCCGCTTGGATTTCACCAAGCTCTGACACAGTGTAATCTGGGGTTTCCCGGTCCTGTTCTGATCCCTTGATCCCCCTAAGGTCTGCATATTCTTGCGACCCCAATTTGAATCTGTTTCCCCAACACATTAGATAAGATGGGACTCTGTTCTCTGGGCCTTTACAAGATCTTTCAACTTTAAATGATCAATGTTTTTTCATCCTGAAGTTCCCCATGATCATTGGGTTTAGTCGACAATCTCCTGTGACCAAAACTGCATTTCAGGGGGACCCCAAGTGGGGTCCAAAGCCACAGGGTAGGAACCACCAGATACACCTTCACAGAGCTGAACCGAGTTTTGGGGGAGGAGGAGGATTTGAACCAATGACCTGCACCTGCCTTACCTTGACCATCAGGCTCTTCTCCTGTTCAGAGCTCTTCCTCCACAGCTTGGTCAGCTGGTAGATCTCGGAGTTCAGGAACTTGTTCTGAGTCTTGTAGGCGGCGATGTCATCCTGGGCCACGCAAGGATAACACATCAAGGAAGAAGATAGATAGAGGAGTCTTTAGAGAACTTGGATGGAGTTAACTTTTAATCCAATTTGGGATGCCGTGGGACACAAAGAAACATCCCGTTTCATGGTTAAAGAGTCAGTGAACCCAAAACCGTTTTTTCTCTTTCGAGAGTGTCATTTCCGAGGTACTTTGATATCATGACGACGGGCAGCGGTTGACTGCGGTGTCCAAGAGGAAGATGAGCTTTCCGGACACTTATAGTATAACTCCATGGTGTGGGTGGATGGTAATCTCGATCTGAGCAGTAATGTATTTAAAGACTGCGTCCAAGCTCATTATGACGCTAATACACAATGGCGGTACTAAAAAAGTATAATAAAGTTGGCTTGGTTTCTTAACCATGGGGATGACACAACCCCCCTCCTTCCTAGAACGCTCAACCCAAAATGCATTTCTTTAAATCTCATTCAAATTCAAGCTGAAACACTGGGTTCCCTGGCTCTTTAAATCATTCACACCCTCTCAAATCGCTGTCAAACTCCTGATATTTTTTGTTTACTTTTCTAGGACTGCTCATTTTTATAGCTACAGGATTAATATAACTTAAATTTTTAAGTAAACCAAGATTGAATATGTCATGCACTTGTGAGTGTCCTGAAAAATGCTATGTTATTGCCATAAATTATTCTTAGCAACAGGAATATAATTAAGATCGGCACTTTTTATTGATTCAGACGTCCAACCTAATACGGCAGGTTCACCTTTAGGTTCTCGTTTTCTTCCTCAAGCAGACTGCAGGTCTGCGCCTGTAGGCCAATGGAGGTTGAGACCTTGCGTTGTGGGTTGGCCATACATGTAGACAACTGTTCAGAGATCTTCAGGATCACCTAGCATGAGAAAGAAAACATAGCCGATTCCAACAGGCAGAAGAGTACATACTGGATGGATGAAGGGTCTCAAGAGGCTACATCGTCATGTGTTTTCTGTGTGAGTGGCTAGAAAGCACTTAAAGATGTATGCTCTGTGTGGAATGTTTGGATGCACTCTATTGAGATTTCCGATCTCTCTCACTAGCTGTTTTCAGACATGTCCTCAGCATTTATTCAGCACTTTAACATCAGGTTGATTCGACATTATGGGTGATCAGACTTGATGCTTTATATGCAGACATCTGTGTTGTTGTTGTGTTGTAGGATCTCTGGGTGGTTTAGGGGGCTGGGCTTGCAAGGGGTGGGATATGACATAGGGTCTAAGTTGGCAAGAGGCGGGATAAGTGCAGCCGCTGTCACTGTAGTTTGTTGTGGTTTGTCCACAGACAGCATGGAGGCAGAACGGGCAGAACTCATCGCGATCATCTTAAATGTTGCTGCAACGATGCATCATATATTCCGCTGTATTCACAACATCGATTAAAGATTGGAGCATGAGTTAAAGACAAAAATAAGAATCGACAAAAAAGAAAGGCATCGCGAACGAGACATGAGTGGAAGGCTGGGACCCTATAATGTTCAGCTAACTGTTAAAGGTCCCATGGCATGAAAATTTCACTTTATGTAGTTTTCTAACACTAATATGAGTTCCCCTAGCCTGCCTATGGTCCCCCAGTAGCTAGAAATGGCGTGAGGTGTAAAACAAGCATTAGGTATCCTGTTCTGCCTTTGAAAAAACAAAGCTCAGCCGCGTCAATTTGGAATTTTCCCGTATGTCGTCATTCAGGGACATGTTACCTCCCCTTTCTTTGCTTTGCCCGCCCAGAGAATTTGGCCCGTCAAGGAGACAATGATCTATAACCGTGCGAGCGCCACATGTGTGTGTGTGTGTGTGTGTGTGTGTTAATACACACACTGTAACGCAAGTGTTGTACACGTCTTGTTGTTTGTTGTGTTGTCATTTGGATAACCGTTCTGCTATTCATGTTATGGCGCATAACACGTCGGGTTCTCTGACGTCTCTGGTATTTCCACAACGAGGCTCGTAGTGGGGGTTATCCCAGGTTGAGAATGGTTGAGAAGGAATTGGGGGAAAAAAGAACCATGGCTTTGCACCGCCGCGGGGCGATGGTGCCTTGGTAGCGGGGTTGGGGCGGGAGACAATCGCGGGCAACAATCCCTTTCTCCTCCATGTCGCGGTTCAGTCTACTTCAGATTGATGTGGAAGTGGAAGAACCAGAGACGTTGGAGAACCCGACGCAGTCGTTTCAGAGTCATAATATTGTCTGGAGTCGCACACAGCTTTTGGCCGTGATAATATATATTATATGATATAGATGTCAATGTATAATATGATATTATTTAGATATAGAGCTCCAGGACTCCCGCCGGAGCACCTGAAGTGTTCTAGAATATTTACAGAACACGGCCAAAAGCTGTGTGCACCTCGCCATTGCGATACATCCACTGTAAACAGAGCGCATGGTACCGTGGTCGCAAGCTGCTCAGGGCCACACCCCCACCCTCCACCTTGACCTGCGTCTAAAAAACGGTTTGTGCAAAGCTCATTGTGCACCAAGGCTGAATTTCATTTTTATTATTTTTAAGTACTGTATTAGGGACCCACTAACAGCTATATAAAAGCATTCATAAAGTAGCATGCCATGGGATCTTTAATTGTTTTCCACCACATTTGTAAGTCACGTTGCAGGAAAGGGTCATCGGCTAAATAACTCAATGTGAGTGTAATGCAACAGTGTGTGTGTGGGAAACGAGGAGATGGACGCCGATTGTTTACCTCCTGCTTGGCATGGTTCTTCTCCGTCAACATGTCAATGTTCTCCTGAAGATCGGCCACCTGCGTGTGGATATCGTCAATAAAAGATTTTAGTTCAAAACATGCAGCTGTTGGAATAGCATTGATTCTGTTATTGAGTCTGTTGGTGTTAATCAGGGGTGTCAAGAGAGTATAGGGGCAAGGATGGGTGGACCCCCAGCCCAAAGGTTTTTGGTTTGAATCCCAATGACCACAGTCAACCTATTGGGGTCCCTTAACAAAAGGCTCACTAATGACGTGACCAAAACACATTGTTCAGTGTGGAGCCTTGGGACGATGAAACGTTCTTCCATTCTTTCCACTGCCCACCTGGTACACACACATGACAACCTGCCCGGTTCTCTTCTAGGTCCCAAACACACAAGCTGTATGCTATCAACAGGTCTCTCTTGCAAAAGAGGTGCTTAACTGTCAATTAATAAATAAATAAAACCCCCAAAAAAAAACAACAAAAGTCCATTAATGCGTGACTGTGAAGCGCTTTGAAAGCTTTATCTGTGCGTCAGGGTGGTGTTATCCAGATGAGGGCTGCCTTGACCTGGGATTCCTTTTCGGCCAGGCTGCGCCTCAGGCCGTCCGCCTGGGTCTGGAGGTGGTCCAGCTGGCGGCGCAGGTCTGCGGCCTGCCGCTCGCGGTGCCTCAGCACCTCCAGACGCTGCTGCTCCCCCTCCGCCGCCAGGAACTCGGTGCACGTCCGCTTCTCCAGCTGGGAGGCCTCCAGGGCCTTGTGGAGGAGCCACACCAGCTCCTGGACGGAGAGGAGGAGGGGTCAGTGGTGGAGAGGAGGAGGTGGTTAGAGGAGGTGTTAGTGGTCAGAGGAGAGGAGGTGGTTAGAGGAGGTCGTTGTTAGAGGAGGAGGTGTCAGTGGTGGAGAGGAGGAGGTGGTTAGAGGAGGAGGTGTCAGTGGTTAGAGGAGGAGGTGTCAGTGATGGAGAGGAGGTGTTAGTGGTTAGAGGAGGAGGTGTCAGTGGTTAGAGGAGGAGGTGTTAGTGGTTAGAGGAGGAGGTGTCAGTGGTTAGAGGAGGAGGTGTCAGTGATGGAGAGGAGGTGTTAGTGGTTAGAGGAGGAGGTGTTAGTGGTTAGAGGAGGAGGTGTCAGTGGTTAGAGGAGGAGGTGTCAGTGATGGAGAGGAGGTGTTAGTGGTTAGAGGAGGAGGTGTAAGTGGTTAGAGGAGGAGGTGTTAGTGGTTAGAGGAGGTGTCAGTGGTTAGAGGAGGAGTTGTAAGTGGTTAGAGGAGGAGGTGTTAGTGGTTAGAGGAGGTGTCAGTGGTTAGAGGAGGAGTTGTAAGTGGTTAGAGGAGGAGGTGTTAGTGGTTAGAGGAGGTGTCAGTGGCTATAGGAGGAAGTGTTAGTGCCTTGGTGGTACAGAGGAAGTGTTAGTTGTGGAGAGTAGAGGAGGTGTTAGTGGTGAAGAGATGAGGAGGTGTTAGCGGTTAGCATCTGAGGTGTTAGTGGTTAGAGGAGAAGGTGCTAGTGGTGGAGAGAAGAGGAGAAGAGGAGGTGCTGGTGTTGAGGGAAGTGGTCATGTAAGTGGTCAGGGGAGAGGAGATTTTAGTGGTGGGTTGGGGAGGCTAGAAGACAGGTGGAGGTCTAGAAGAGAAGTCTTTGCCGTCTCTTCCATAGGTTTTACTAAATCATTAGAGATCGGTTTCCAACCCATTCCTAGCAGACTCAGATCCACCACATTTTCCATTCAACCCAGTTTGTGCAAATGTTCTGTAAGAAAGCCAGTCAGTGCACTGCCCCATAACAACACCATCCTCACCTTCTGAGACTTGACCTCCTCCCCCAGCATGTCTTTGTCCTGCTGGAGGCGGAACATCCTGTCTGCAGAGGAAGTCTCCCTGCGGATGTTGGACATGGTGCCGCGGCTTTTGCTCCTCCGAGAATTCTGGGTATTCAACACAGCCGGGGACTTCCTGCCGCCCTCTATGGGGCGCTGCACTGAAGGCCCAGTCAATGGGAGCAAAGGAGTGATGGGGGTGCTGGGAGTTCTGGGAGTAGTGGGCGTGCTAGGGGTTGGGAAAATTGGCGGAGTCTGAAGAGCTGTTGGAAACCAAAATAAAGTTCTGGTTGTGTGTGTTGCCGACTTATTTTTCCTCTTAGTACTAGTAGATCTGCATATAGGTGAACTAAAATATGCAATATACGTAAACTACATTGAATAAACACAATATTTATATTGATGAAAGATCTAATCTAATTATATAATGTTTGATTTAATAAGAATGTTACATTGTTTATCATTGACTCGTAACAGCAGCACATACACAAACCAAAAAACACTGGATTATTTTCTACTATAATAGAATATACACATCGTTATTACCCATGAAAACAAACATCTGTAATAGACCTACTACTTGGGGACATGCCGGCTGCCTGGCTGGGAGGTGTCCATGGTGGAGCCGATTCAACATGAAAAACACTCTGGCTATACTCCTGAGATGAGCGTTTAGCTAGCAGATTATGGACTGAGTTCCTGTGTGTGGAGAGAGAGAGAGAGAGAGAGAGAGAGAGAGAGAGAGAGAGAGAGAGAGAGAGAGAGAGAGAGAGAAAGAGAAAGAGAAAGAGAGAGACAAAGAGAAAGAGAGAGAAAGAGAAAGAAAAAGAGGGAATGAATTATAGGGAATGGACTTGAGCTTGCTGAGAGGAAAACTGAAAGTACGCTGGATAGTGATGTTATACTGTTAAGCCCCGAAGAAGTTGCATGGTTCTTAAAAAACGGCTTGTAACATCAGATACCTTGACTCTTTTGGTTGTTAACTCATATTTGGAAGCTCATTCTGCACATTTTTCCAAAAAAATCCCCAAGTCTTTCTTCCGGGGGGGCATGCTGTGATGGAAAATCGACATGTTGTTACGTTTTTGTCTATCTATGAACTTAAGTTTTTTTACTAATTTTTGTGACACAGCATATATTGCCTGCCTTGTGGGTCATCTAAAGTGTAAACCTTTGAGTTTCGTGTGATGCATTTTATTGCCTGCCACTTCTTCTTTGTGATGTAATCGGTTCCTCGACCCCCTGGCTAGCGTCGAGGAAGCAAAAGGTTACATGGCACGGCCGCGACCCCCTTCAATGGCATCCTGGGGAGCTTCGATTGTTATGATTACCGTCTGGTAAACAAAGGCTTTTGGTTTATTGGGGTACAGCTCCCCTCCAGAACCCAACCTAAGTGTATAACAACTCCTGACTTAAGCCACTCAGCGGACTTCTCCTAGCGTACCTTTAGAGAATGAAGTAAGAAGCAGGGCGAACTCCCATCTGAGGCTTCAGATTATTGTATTGTATGCCTGTTATGTTGATTGTTGATGCATGTTGTGATGTATCTTTGTTCGTACTTTTATTACAAATATATATGACCAGCAATTGCCTACAAGTATTGTGTGCTTTTTGCATCTAAATATCTCACCTGTCTTAGACGCAATACCTGATAGAGAAATTGCCACGACAATGCCCCCGGACACCCCAAGGGTTACTAGGTTACAAACTCACAGCACAACCGATACAAAAAAATCTAAGGGGAAACACTGAACAGGGTTGATTCACTTCCCTTCAAGGCAAAAACATAAAAGTCCATTCTGTACCAACTCTCCTTCCAAAAATCCCTTTTGATGTTGAGGCTTTCCCTTTTGAATAGAGTCAGTTATATTTGAAAACTTTATAAAGAATACATGTCTCATACGTTCAACAATTCAAACAACTTTTGTTGACTTTAAGGACTGCCTCAAGTATTTGAACTATTCCATGTTTTCCTGAAGCCAAAGCAAACAGCTTCTAGTTGAACAAATGTAGTCCAATACGAGGAAAAATATACATGATGTCAACTAGGGCTGAACCCATGTTCAACTTAATTGCTTGTTAGTCCAGCAGTCACATTAGTTGTGATGAGCGCATGCTTTGAATGTATTTATAGTCTCCCCAGGTGTCATTATTGCTGAATGTAAAAGAGGTTTGTTGGCCCACCTTTACTGGCTGACAAGGGAAGGTGGAATTTTGTCTCGCTTGACATAAAAAGATTCTCTGGTGACTTGATATATATAGATTTCAGTCCCAAGACCATTGTTTTTTTAACACTTGAAGCCAAATGTTATCAATCCAAATCAGCCAAGTCTTTGAGGTCTTGAACACACCACATTCTTCATTAAAATGAATGACTTCAGTCAGTGTTATCATGTTTGCTCGCAACTGAATGAGATCTCAATTGAACCAATTGAGAAAGGGACAGATATTTGGGGTATTTTTTCCAATCCTAAATTGAAAATAATAAAATAAAGAGTCTAAATATATCAATAGTAAAGAATTAAAACCACACTTGTTAAACCTTGGTCTGGGACATCTCGACTGTCAACTCAGCAAGTGGCCGCACTGGCCTGTGACGTCTGGGGCGTGAGTAAGCAAGCCATCCTGCATCAAAAATACACATTTTGATCAAACTCTATCATCATCCACTAACCACGGTTTTGTTATGCAGCGGTTTCCATGGCAATAAATGACATTCAACCCTACAAACCTGTGATTTGCATTAGGGCAACATTTGAGAGGGCACCACAGAGGTAGTAGAGTTTGAGCGGATTGGACTCCATATTGGGGCGTACGTATCTGAGGTGGTAGAACAGGTTGTGGACTGCACCATCTATAAATGTTTATTGTACGCCCCTGGATAACGCCTGATTCCTGTAGATCTTATCGTGTGCAATGAATAGTTCTGAGTTTGTTTTAGATGTTGTGATGAGCTTGAGCCCTAAGACTCACAGCCTCACACACACTCACACACACCCCTGTGACATCAGTTTGGAAATAATACCAGTACCATCATATCTGACCTCATGCAGAGCATGTGACAAATGAATGATGTACGTGCGTGGTGTGGTGTGCATTCATTCTCTAGGTGTAGCGACGGTGTACTCACTGGAACTCTATGAGGGGGTGTTTGATGGACATGTTGGCCAGCACAGTGCGGGTTCGGGGGGACTGGTTGGCGGCCTCCTCTCCCACCAGGCCCTGCGGGCTCTTCACCATGGGCAGGAAGTCCACTGTCCAACAGGAAACAGGAACTTTATATTACTATTTAGGAATTACGTTATTATTCAGAGGTCGCATTTATCCAAAGCAACTTACAGTACATTTTAGATACGAATAATTATTACAGGTGTGAGACTGGTTAGTCATTACGAGCCATTGACAAATATATCCACTTGTCATATCACAAGTGGGAGAATCCAACCAGGTCCATGACAGATCAGACATTGTGACTGATCTATCATACATCTGGTTGGACACTCCCAATTTGGAACATTCCTAAAATGACTAAGAGTCCTCAAACCTGTTTGAGGACTGTATGAGGCTTTAAGGATACATTTAAGGAGAAATGAGGGGTTAGGCATCTTGCGCAATGATGCCTACAGGTAGACTACGGGTATTGAGAGTTTGAACTGTTAACCTTTCATACTATCCAAACCTCTATATACCTAAAGACCATTTAGATCTTTATATTCTAGAAACATCTTGACATCCTGGACCTAGACCAACTCTTTTCTCGTTTTAAAGAATCCCAGAGCTCAGACATGAGCTGACATTATGTAAGACCAGCCCCAGTACCACCACTGGTTTGTACTTGGTAGGTCTAGTTCAGCAGGGTCTTAACATGGCTAACAGATCGTTAACATTGTCAGTAACTTTTGTTTCCAGCTCACGGGAGGACAAGAACTCTTAAAGCAGAGTGTCTGAATGTCTATGTCCTGAAAATAAAACAAGCCTCAACGTGACGGAAATACTTCTCAGCCAGAGTAACTGCGCTGTCATGAATACTGTAGATGTAAGAGAACACCACTGCCTGTTTCCTCTGCTCAGAGTTGTGTAATCAATGCAGAGCAACCTGCCAGTAAAAATCCATTACAGATCAACAACAAGACACGAAAACCATTGCATTTTTATTTTTTACCCACGATTATAATTTAAGAAATTTAACAATCCTAGGGTAAAATTGCTTCCCTTTTGATCCCTACAACCTGGAATTCCCACAGAAAACTCTGTTTCAGACCCTTTTTGTGTGTTAATCACTCTTGATCGGCAGTCCGGCATCAGATAAGTCATCTAGTCTAGTTGCTCACAGTGGTTTTTACAACAGGAACAGCGGCCATGTGTATCACAGCTCGCCTTCTGTTTGTTGAGCCACCTGCCGTTTGGCTCTGTCTAATATTAAACCAGTGCACACTTCCTGCGTCCTCCTTGTACGACTTCCTGCAACAACCACTAAAGCCTTAACATCCGGCAGTTGGAGAAAGGAGGTTTGGTTGGTCCTCCACCCACACTCTTTTAAGGGAAACAACAGCAGCTGCACCGCTCCAAACTGCTTTCCATCCTTTGCTCCTCTTTCTATTGGCTGGTTTGAGTGTTTGTGCTCGGATCACATGCCTTCTGTCGGACCAGCAATGAAAAAGCCTGGTAATCTCTTTAAGATCCGCTTAACTGCCCAGAACATGCAGTGTCGAGGTCAAATACCACACACATTTTTCTGACTCAGGGTGAGCTAGGTTAACTAGACACCAGCCAGACTAACTAAGTCCTCTCATCTGATCGTTGTTTTGTTTATAGAAATAAAACTGAATATTCAAAAATAATAATATATTAAATGGATGTTTATATGGAAGTTTGAACTCAACGCAAGGAACAGCAAGACAGGATTCACAAATCAGTATTATGAGTTAATTTGTTATTAGGTGGTATGCACAACGACACTGTAGTTCTTCACACAATCAATAAAACGTCTTTCAAGCAGCTGAGGTAAAACAAAGTAGAGTTTCTGTTTGCTACACCTGCCTCATGGTACCATAGTTGGCACTTATATTCTGATGATTACACAAACAAACATTGTCCCACACTAGATGAGTGCTGTGGCACCAGCAATAGAGACCACCAATAGTGTTATTGCTAAACTCAAGAGAAGGACATCACTTTTGGTCATTGCCAGCATTTCCATGGAAGAGGCCTGCTAGAAGCAGAAGAGGTTGGAAATCGTTAATCCGCTTAGCTTCCTGCCC
The DNA here is from genome assembly GCF_949987615.1 of Pollachius pollachius. Taxonomy (NCBI): domain Eukaryota; kingdom Metazoa; phylum Chordata; class Actinopteri; order Gadiformes; family Gadidae; genus Pollachius; species Pollachius pollachius. Next base: position 16,085,427 of record NC_136943.1, on the reverse strand, counting down.
TTCCTGTTCCTGGCCCACTCCCATAGTTACATCTAATGACGGGAAAGTACATCATTGCGCCCTCATCAACCACTGGGATAAGATAAGAAAACCCTGTTTTTCTAATTTGCCATGAAAACAGCATACTTCAATATCAAATGACCCTTGTGTCATTAGAGAGCAGGCAGGGGATAGGAATCTTGCACAAAGATGCCTGCAGGTAGACTACAGAAATTTGGGTACAAACTTCCAGGAGTGGAACGAACCTCTAGACGATGCTGTTCATCCCAGAGATACGTATAGTATATGAGGTGATTCTGGATAAAAATATGGTATAAAGTATAATTCAGATTCCCATACATCCCCCTAGGGTTTCTTATGAACTAATTTGGGGTATGACGTTTCATTTGTATCATAATAACCTGTAGTACACCAAAACAAGTACAACTTTCACAAAACAATGGGGGGGAGGGTTTGAATTAGGCTAGTTTCTCTCTTAAAAATGTCCAGGAAATAATTTGTGGAAATATTAAATAGACTATTAGAGCAGTGAAATAAATCGGACTGTGAAGTTCAGTAAAGTCAATATTTTGTGAGTCATTAATTATAAGTTAGGGCTAAGGGCACCTTGCAAAGGGATGCCTACAGGTAGACATTCAGGTTATAGATATTGGGGTTTCGAATCTGGGACGCCGAACCTGAAACACCCTAAGGTTCGGTGACACTACCTGACTAGGTAGTGTCTAATTCAACAACTGTTATCAACGGTCCGACTGACAAATCTTCTCTTGTTTATCCTTGTGTATTACAGACACAAGCCTCACACACTTATGTTACCAGAAACCCTAAAATAGGTCAAGGAAAATCTTTCAAGAGAGAGACACAAAGGTTTAAGCTATCTAGGTGGCAATGAGTTGTAATCAGAAATTGTAATCGGTTGCAATTAAAACCTAACCAGCCAGTTAAGCTACAATATTTTCCAGAGAAAGGTAGGGAAAACAAATATGAAATGTCTTTCACTCTCTAAAAGCTGGGTGGGTGCTGTTAGTATTTTGCTTCAGAGCGTCATGACAGCAACACTGCGTGATGAATTTCTCAATTATACTTCTGGCCTGACCGCGATCAGGGATTGACTCAGAGACTGAGTCATCACCATCGAAGCTCTGTGCTGCTAACCATTTCCTAGTGGGAATTCCCCACTATCTAAGGGAGGGCTTCCGCTGGCTACACCACAAGAAACTCCCCTCCGCCTCCCTAACCAACTTCCTGAAATCCATGCTTGGCCACACAACATACAGGAAGTGATTATGCTCACGTCCAAACAAACTGATTGCGGCACTACATCTCTGATCTTTCATCTCTTAAATGTAATTTTGGCTCTTTAAACACAAAGGTAAATACGGTTATCATAGAGGCAGTAGTTACATCTCAATGGGGAATAAATCAACTGATTAAATCCTTGAAACGCACGCAGTTTGTGGATTCTATCTTGTAGCTCAAGATAGATTCAGACATCTCACAATTCAATTCAATTTCAAATCAACGTTCAACACATATCACATTGACCCTCCTTGAGAAAGAGGATGATTGCTCTGTAGTGTATTCACTTGAGTGCTTGATTGCAATCGTCACCCAGCTAGGTGACGATTGTTACATAGAATGTAACAAGTTGCTAGGAATTTGCGTGGTCGCTGCTTGTCTTGCATGGTGGTAGCTAGGGGTTGTTTGTAGGTAGCTAGGGGTTGTTTGTTGGTGTATTGCTAGGCCTTGCTTGGTGGTTGCTACATCTAATTTGGCGATAAGACTATGTCTTGTTCTATTGGGTCAAGTGTGACTCTTTCAGTTAAACCGTAAAATTTTCTGTGCTGCTCTTACCCGGACAGCCGGCGCTGACGTTGTTGTTGTTGTTGGTGGTGTCTGAAGAGGCTGGTTGGGACACCGCCCCCCCAGACAGAAATTCCCTGTACTGCCACCTCCTCATCTGTAGTTGCTGAAGCCAGTACATCATAGCCGCCTGGTTAACTGCCTGGAGAGGGGAAGAGGGTAGATGAGAGAGAGGGGGTGAAAGGGGAGAGAGGAAGGGGAGAAAAGAGAGAGGGGGGACGGGAGGAGAGGAGAAGTTAAGTTAAGTTATCCTTTATTTATCCCTTTTTTAGGGGGAAATTCTTCTCTGCTTTTGACCCATCCGAGTAGCCGGTGAACACATACACACACAGAGGTCCACACACATGGGGCACACACATGAGGGCACACCGGCACTCCCGGAGCAGTGGGCTGCCGCGTGCAGTGCCCGGGGAGCAGGTGGGGGTTTCAGGTGCCTTGCTCAAGGGCACCTCGTCCGTGGAGGCTCGGGATTCGAACTGGCCACTAGTTACCAGTCCAACTCCTTAACCAGTATAACACGGAGAAGGAGAGAAGAAGCGCAGTGGAGACGAAAGAATATAATTGATCAAAAAAAACAAAAAGGGAACAGATGAAAGGCCAGAGAGCTTTAGTACAATACAGGAAAACACAGTAGAAATATCACTTTCAGAGTATGGGAATTCCATCTTCATTCTGTATACAGCTCGTGTCAGTTAAATAACAACAAGCTATGGTAACAGCTTGACCTTTGAATGTGCTGGTCAAAGATAAAGGGCAGCTTAATATAATGTCCCATTAATTATTCTATAAATGATATACTCCATAAAATGTCCAAAGGTGACAAGAAGGCAAAGAATGAATTTGGTTGATGGGCTCATCGTAATTAACTGTACAATCATTTGAGACAGCTAAAAAACAAAACAAAATTACAACTGATCAATATGTTCCAGCATCATAATGTTTCACTCATCAAATTCAATTTCGTGGCTTGGTTCTTTATATTAAAATAATACAATACATTGAGGCTATTTGTGATCACTACAGCAGGATGTTCTGTAGGTCGGGATCAAACACAATGAGGTTGGGATAGGTGCTGGTTTGTTTGTCTCTCCGATTACAGCACAATCTTTCCTCAGCTCTGGCAGCCCTTATTAGCAAGTACTATATTTACCTGAGCTGGATATATGGGAAATGGGATATGGGAACAACCACATAGACCAACAATGGGTTATGTATAGCCCAATTCTAACCCTATTTTGCCACTGATGACTGCCGGTTTCTCAGAGTCTGCAAACATTATCTTATAGGTTGGGATGTTTAACAACAGTGTGACAGTCCTAACAAGCGTGTTTGTCCAAGACTGTAATCAGTCGTTAAATGTGCGACGGCTAGGCTTTATACAGTCGAATGGGGTTGTAAAAGTATTCTAGTGTGTTTCCGGCTTCAGGATTCATATTGGGCTGCAATATGATAGTAAACCACGTAAGATATATGCTAATACAACTACAGTTACTATAAACTGAGGCAATATCTTTGATTTCGTACCGTAGTTCAAAGGAGCGGTGGCTATATTCAATCATAACCTCTATAAAGGTATGATCATACAATGAGCCAAAAATAATGCACTGTAGGAAACATTAGTGTATATATGGTATTTTTTAAGGTTTTATTTAGCTTTCAAATATAAAATTCATGCTTTCATATAGCTCCTTGGACACACACACACACCCCTCTCACAGAAACACACCAACGCACACACACCCACCTCACACACACACACACACACCCCCCCTACCTTGAGTATGTACGTGCGTTCGAGGGTCTGGATGTGAAAGGAGCCCTCCTCTCCCTTCAGGGGAAGGGTGAAGGTGGCGCTGCCCAGATCCACGCGGCCCAGAGGGGCCACGTCCTGGGACGTGCGGTAGTAGAACAGCTGGCTCTTCTTCTCCTCGTACATGAACCACCGCCGCTTCCAGGCCCTCAGGGGCCCTCCCCGCTTGTCCAGGTAGCCGCAGAGCTTGGTCCCCGGGGCCGCCCAGGTGGGGGCGCATGGCTGGCCGCCGTCCGACCCCCCGCAGGGTGCCTCCGCCGCCACGGGGGGAGCCAGGGTCGCTGGGACAGGGGGGGGGTGGTGTCGGCGTTGCTCCTGGGTCTCCAGGGAGGGGGGCCGCAGGGCTCGGCTCCCGGTCTCCGAGGGGAGAGGAGGCGGTGGCTGGATGGGGTCCCCCTCCCCTGGGAGGGCCGGGTTGTTCCGGGGAGTGTAGGGGCCAGCCGGGGGCTCCTGAGGTCGGGGGGGATCTGGGGGCCCGTCGGAAGGGCACCGTGGAGGAGGAGCTGGAGGTACGCCGGGCGGCTGTTTGCGACAAGTGGAGTGCGTCCGGTCTGGTGGTGGTTCAGGGGGGGTGGGGGGTTTGGTCCGGAGGGGCTGGTCCACGTCGGAGGATGAGGAAGAGGAAGACAAGGAGGAGGAGGTGGTCTCGTCTTCAAAGGAGGCCAGGGCCGCTGGGCTCTGATCAGCACCTCCACCTCCTCCTTCCTTCCCATTCACCGGTGCGTGCCCGGCCTCCTCCTTCTGAGGAGGAAGTGACTGGGACAAGGCAGCGATGGGACTTCCTGTTCCCTCCATTACCACGCTGAGAGAGGGAGAGAGAGAGGGAGAGAGAGAGAGAGAGAGAGAGAGAGAGAGAGAGAGAGAGAGAGAGAGAGAGAGAGAGAGAGAGAGGGGGGGGAGGGAGAGAGAGAGAGAGAGAGAGAGAGAGAGAGAGAGAGAGAGAGAGAGAGAGAGAGAGAGAGAGAGAGAGAGAGAGGGGGGAGGGAGAGATAGAGAGAGAGAGAGAGAGAGAGAGAGAGAGAGAGAGAGAGGGGGGGAGAGGGAGAGAGAGAGAGAGAGAGAGAGAAAATAAACAATGAACAACTTAATGTAGTGAGTGAATACTATATTTAACTGTGCACATGAAGGGGATATGGAAGTGTTAGTTTAACAATGGGTGCAGAGTGGATGGCCTCATAGTGCACTTCCCAGCTGTGTCCAAACATATGATCATTTATTAGATATAATTATCATTGTTAATTAAAAAATATTCTGAAGATAAGACATCCTGTCATAAGATCATCTTGAAAACTTATCTTGAATATATTGGTTTTCGTGACTGATTTAGCTATTTTCATACCCAACCTAACATGGATTCTATTTTATAGTCTATAGCCTACTTTGACTTGAAGGAGTGTAATGACACCATCAGTGAAATTAACACTCCTCTTATCCCTGAATCATTGGTTTAATAGTATTAATAAAACGACTGAAACTATTTCAAGTCCATAACGGGAGTTTAATTTTGAAGCTTGACATAACAAGACAGTCAGCCAATATCCATTCACCCTACCGACTACACCCTAGTTTGACAGCACTGACGGCTGAAGGTGGGCTTGTCGCTAGGTGAACGCAGACATTCTCAGGCCAATGCAGCATGCATCTTGTCGTTCTCGAAATACTTGCCTGCAATTTTTTACTCAATACTTTGTGTTGTTTAATCTGTCACTAAGTACAATACTTCAACCAAAACTTAAAAACTTAAATAAAAGTACCGTTTTAGAAAACTATTGAAAAAATACAATACAAAAACAAATCGACTCAATACATTTACTTGAGTAAATGTAATGAGTTACTTTCCACCTCTGCATATGAAAATCGTACTACCTAAAATCCATTCACTGACAGAAGTAATAATGCTGTTATAACTTGCTGTTTAATGTAATTCTTCAAGATTTAAAGAGAACACGGTTACTTTAAGGTTATGTAAGTCAATAACCTGTTTGCAAGGGGCGCGACCATAACCTACCTGGGGAAAATGAAAGCGCAGGTCAGTTTACGGACCAGCCACTGCCAGCTGTATCTCACTCCACCACCGCCTTACATGCGTGTGTCCCACAAAGGAAAAATCAACAAGCTGAACCAAAAAACAATCAAACTGAACAAAAAAAAAAGATTCTAGCCTAATTAAATAAACCCAATGTTATCCAGTGGAAACGTCCACGTCCCAGACACGCTCGACTGTTTCCTGCCTGCGTTGGGAGAGTTAGTTGTATTGAACTGCAAACACCACTGCTCCAAGCCAGCAGGGGGCGCCTACACCATGGGCTGCATCTCAATACTACAGTTGAAAGGTCGTGGCTTTACAGGGATGGATGCCACATGTGTGTGTTGATGTTGCTGTGTTGTTATGCTGTAATGTGGACACACTGTGTGGGCACTTGGGCAGTTTGTTATTGGTTGTGAGCGGCAATACGGGTAAGGTTAAAGTGGTTGTTGTGTGATTTCGTTATCATGGTCTTGTATAACAGATAAGGACATACTCAGTAAGCAGCCTAAGTTATTCTTATATTGTGTCCCTTACAGCATTGGAAGACGTGCCATCGACGTGTCTCGCTCTGGATGCAAAATGCGGAATCTCAAGTTATTAAAGAGCCTGTGCAATGCCGAGTTGTCCCACAGCGCCGGTAGCCCTCTGTGTGCTGCTGTGCGCTCCGACACTGACTCGTTACTTCTTGCTTCCGAGTTTTCCATCATTGAATTTGACCCAAGAACTGGTCAGGTAGGGCCTGACTGCTGGGCAGGCACACCAGTGATTTTAATGCTTTAACTTTTGTGTGCCAGATAAACAGAGTACCATTGTTTGAGCATTTAAGCCATAACTAATCTTCTTTTTTCTAACAACTTGATGATAAAAAGTTTCCTTGTTCTATGTTTCCATAATTAAATGTCTGCCCATTTAACTGTCGCTGGAAGCTGGTATCCCACTTCTATGTTCCTTCTAAATTTTTATCCCCCTTTGAATTGGGGATTTTTTACCCTCCTTGTCCTTTATAGGGGTTAGGATAAGGGTGTTTAATAATGAGGGCTTTACAAACTAAAAAGATTATAGTAGAAGTTTAACCGCTCTTCAGTTGTGTTATATATATATTATGTTCCTTACCTCCTCGTCCCGGTCAGGTGGTGAACGATGCCTCGCTGACAGAGAAGGGTTACGTGCCCGACGATGGTAGTGGGAGGCTGGTTGGGATACAGGAGCTGGCCGAGCTGGAGTCTGTATGTGTTGCCACGGCCACCGGTGATGTCATCCTCTACAACCTGACCACCAATGAGGTTAGCAGAAAATTAATACAAACAAGTTATTTTCTTCTCAGTTAACGTAAGATGGAACTTTCGAGGAACTTGTGAGAATCATCTCCTCTGTTTATAGCAGCAAAGTGTACTTGATTTGATTCAGCATCGCCATCAGTGGCCGTCCTTGGCACTCTCTTATAGTACTTTTATACCACACAAATATTTTCATGTGCCTTCAACTTGTGATCATTCAGACACTAGTAAGCATGTTTCTATGAGTTCATCTTTACATCTTACAAGGCCAAAATCTACATTTTTTGCCTCTAGTTTTATTAATCCCAGAAACGTGTTGCAGTATAAATAATAGAATAGAGTAAATATAATCAATAAATACAATAAAAAAAGTTCACAGGGAGAGAAATGGCGTATTGTAAATATATATATTGTAAACATTGTAGATTGTTTAGGGCTTGTTTATTTCCTGTAGTGCTGGATGGGTATCTGGATTACCTGTCCTACAGGGATGTCCCCATACCACTTTTTCACTACCGATATCTATCCAATACTTTGTTTTACTCTTGAACAAATAATAATAATAATAATATATATGGAACCACTTTGCTCATGATTGCAAATAAGCTATGGAGCCAGTATCCTGCCATAATTCAAACCTGAAAAAAAAAAGTTTCAAAGGCTTGTAAGTCTGGGTTTGAAAACTCAACACCTTGTAAAAAAGGTTTTGCAACACTGAAAAAAAAGATTATAGCCTGAAAAAAAAGGGTGGACGAGCGAGCGATAGCGTGCGTGTCAGTTTAGTGAAGTATCTAACGAGTCCGGTTGTGTGTAAGAATAAAGTACCCAGCCTGTCAAGAATCGGTGGCCGCTTCATTCCAACCATATTCCGACCTATAAGCAGACCCACTGTCGGTAAAAGTGAAGGGTGTTGCCCCCGAGAGAGCATCGGGCCTGGAGAGAACATCTCCCCCGTGCTCCTCGGTCTGGGAGCCGACAGCAGGAAAGTATAGCTAACCATCTCGTAGTTGGAGGCGGAGCGCAATAGAGTATACGTGATCCAATAATTTGAGATAAAAATAAAGCACATTAATTTGAATGATTTTAGCTTGTGTGTGATTTATAGCGGGCTAGGGCACACACAAGCTAAAATCATTCAAATGAATGTGCTATATTTTTATCTCGCACTATTGGAGCGCGTATACTCTCTTGCCTCCAACTACGAGATGGTTAGTGTGACTAATAGATTGGAATATGGTCGGAATGAAGCGGCCACCGATTCTTGACAAGCTGGGTAATTTATTCCATGTGCGTAAGTTTGGTCTCAGCTTTGGTAGGGACACTTCACAGACGTAACCCCAAATCACTAGACTGCATCATGCTGAACAATAAATACTCTATTAAAATAAAATCTAGATTTACATGTGCACTTATTCACATTTAAAGTACACACACACACACACACACGCACTGCCAGTGATATGTACACGATACTTTCTTGTTTCTCCCAAAATCGCTAGACTGCATCATGCTGAACAATAAATACTTTATTAAAATAATATATAGATTTACATGTGCACTTATTCACATTAAAAATACACACACACCAAGCCACACACACACTGCCAGTGATATGCGTACGATACTTTCTCGTGCTCACGAGATACTTTCGCGTGCGCTCGACATACTCTCTCGTGCGCACAACATACTTTCTCGTGCTTACGAGATACTTTCGCGTGCGCACCAGATACTTTCGCGTGTGCACCAGATACTTTCTCGTGCTGTCAATCATGCACAGCCCGGTCAACGGCACATGTGATTGGAATGTACGTCAGCAGAGAGCAACCAATAGGTTTAGAGCCAAATGGTCCCGCCCCCAGGAACGTTTTTTTTTTTCCTTTTTGCAGATCAACGATTTCAGACCCTTGACTGTCAGGAGTTTCAAAACAAATGCGCGACAGAACACTGCCAATAATTACGTGACTCAAAGCTTGCGCCTGTGTGGTCAAATCTCTGAAAAGACAAACAATGAAATACACTGTTAGAACAGTGCCAGATTTGAAACTCTGTAAATGCGCTGGTGACATTTTTTAAACTTTGAAAATGTGTTGGTGAAAATGATGAAGAAGATAAAATAGAACACAAAATCATGTTTGCAGACATTTAAAAACATTTTTCAGGCTATAATCTCTTTTTTCAGTGTTGCAAAACCTTCTTTACAAGGTGTTGAGTTTTCAACCCAGACTTACAAGCCTTTGAAACTTTTTTTTTCAGGTTTGAATTATGGCAGGATACTGGCTCCATAATAAGCCACCTTAAAACATCTCACTTAAGAAAAGTTGAATGACTTAAATCAAGTGAAAATATTTTAACAGAGTTGAAAAGTTTAAATGGAGTAAACAACGTGAACATGCACACATTTTAAAAAACATAAATGGTTGGAAACATGAAGTGAAGAGTTAAACAAATAGCTAAATGGTTAAAGTTTGAATACGTATGAAGTAATATATAGAATAGCTGAGCTGGTATCACTGATAGTTTGAAATGGTTGAATCAAGTGTGTACACTTGTGCGTATGCAATGCATGCCTGTGTGTCACTTGTCGTAACCAGGAAGTGTTATTGATGTTATTCTTTCACATCTAGTTAATCGAGATAAGCTCACAAAACGATAAGGCTTGTACGGTTGGACTCCTTGTACTCTCTTTCGTATTGCATATCGTTTGTGTAGATATCATGGCGTGAAAAATATCTTTTACGTTGGCATTTAGCTTCTACAGGGAGTATATCTGATATGTAAGAAGCAGCTAGCCTCTAGCCATATAAATGGGGGTCCCCACACACAAACGCCCGATTTATAATAATCATATTTCTAATTGATTAATCATTTTAATCTATTGGACGTCTGCAACGTCCGAAATGGTTAGCTTTTATGATCGCCAAGCTTGTGGCTATCACAACAGCTGTGATCCGCTCTAGCCGAGGTTGGTGCGTGTGACGTGACGGCATCTCTCCTCAGCAACAGCCGAGGAGAGCCGTGCAACAGCCAGGCCCAGGCTGTTGCACTTTTTTCTTCTTTAAGGTTGAAATACAGCCGCACTGCTGACATGGTTTTTCAACAGGTAGCTCTCATGCGCTAGCTCTCATGTGCATGCGCCTAATTGACGGCTAACTGTTGTATCACGTGATACGCGGCGCGGATCGGATCATATTTCTTACTCCCCTCCGATATCCGATCCAGCTCTACGGGCCAATATCGGACCGATACCGATGCCGTGGATCGGATCGGGACATCCCTAATCACCTATTATATTTATCTTAAACTGAGGTTTATAAAAAGGCTGTAATGCGTGTGTTTCCCCAGGTAGAATGTGTTGGCAGTGTTGATAGCGGCCTAACCTCCATGAGCTGGAGTCCGGATGAGGAACTGGTAGCGCTCACCACTGGTTGGTCAAAACTCTCCTCTGTTTTATCACCAACATCTGGACACCCCACCTGTTATACTTTCTGGATCCCACAGGAGACATTTCTGGTGTCTCAGCAATATATGAATTGACTACAGCACTATTTATTTTACCGATTTGTATTTGTCATAACCAAGCATACCAAGAAGTCCATGGCGGTACTCCAACTTGCATTTAGGTTCTTACGCTCTCTGTCTCAGTTGCAAATTAGGAAGAATCTCAACAGCTTTGTAAGACCGCAGTCTATAATGATTTCTCTGTGAATCATTGCATTTTGCAGGCCAGCAGACCGTTATCATGATGACCAAGGACTTTGAGCCAATCACAGAGGTCGGCATCCACCAGGATGACTTTGGTGAAGGTAGGTTGGAAATGGAGCAAAGATAATCTCTCCCCGCCTGGTAAAATACACAGATGCAGTCATTGGTTTAATACACGTTCTAGACCAAACATACTTTCTTGAGAAGTCTATTACCATTGTTATTAAGGTAAAATAAAGTGACCCAACAACCCTAATTTTTTATATTCAGCATATACGTACAGATTGTATGCATTACATAGAGACATTGAGTGTGGGTGTGTGTGTGAGCTATAATGTGTGTTTTCACCTGGGTCTTAGGAAAGTTCATCACTGTTGGTTGGGGGAAGAAGGAGACCCAGTTCCACGGTTCTGAAGGGAAGCAGGCAGCCCAGAAGAAAATTCTGGTGTGTACACAATTCTCTACCTCTCTTCATTATGAAAATTGTGTGTGTGTGTGTGTGTGTGTGTGTGTGTGTGTGTGTGTGTGTGTGTGTGTGTGTGTGTGTGTGTGTGTGTGTGTGTGTGTGTGTGTGTGTGTGTGTGTGTGTGACCTTTTAGTGGATTTATGGACAGGACAGGGAAGAGACACAGGAAGGGTGTTGAAAGAGAGAGGGAAAGGCATGTATCATAGGACCTCCTATCAGAATCGAACCCAGGTCACAACAAGCCGTATTACCTCCAAGGTTAACACTCTAGCTTGTCCAGCCACCCTGAATATATATTGTTATTTAACCGAGAAGGCACGTCAAATTACAATATCTATTTTCAAGAACCTCCCCACATGGCAGTAATCACATAAAATCCCATCACATTCCCAACAAAAATAGAAAAATGGAATATCCCGATCAGTAAATATCCAGATATCGACCCATTGTTTCTCCAAGGAGGTGCAGCCGGCAGTGTCCTGGGATGACCGCAGGCCCCGGGTGTCGTGGCGGGGGGACGGCCAGCTGTTTGCCGTCAGCGCTGTGTGTCCCCAGACAGGGGCCCGGCGGGTCCGGGTGTGGAGCAGAGAGGGGGTCCTGCAGGCCACCAGCGAGACCCTCAACGGGCTGGAGCAGGCCCTCTGCTGGAGGTAGCCCCCTTCCTCATCATAGCTCAATAGTATAATGGGTTCTGATGTAGGACAATGATTGCTACTGACTTAATTGATCTTTAATTGATGAATGTCACTGTAGTAGCTAACTAGCAATGAGAGTGAGAGGTTGTTTGACTCCCAGCCACATTCTATTTTGATCCCAGACGTACGCAGTCAACCTGTAGGGAGCTTTGGGCAAGATGTTTAACCCTACCTGTGCCTTGATTACGTGGATCACAGAAAATGTATCCACTTGAAGTCCCTTTACCTGCCTAATGCCATGTCACACTCACAATAGTGACTGGATGTGGAAGTGTTGTACTCGTTTATGACAGTGACACACTCAGACTTTTACCAAACCTATCTTTCGTTATCTGTTGGTTATAAAGTTAAATTAAGTTTATTAGTTTGCCCATTGTTAAAGTTGCCCTACTTCCTTTCCGACGTAAATGTGTCTTAACATTAGCAAGAGGTCAATGTGTTATCAGTGTCCACTAGTAGAAAGGCCGGTTGTGTACTGTTACCGCATGAATGGGTCCCGTACCCCTGTTGTTGTGGCGGCATGGTGACGGCCAGGCGGTCCGTATATTTCAGACCCTCGGGGAGTCTGATCGCGTGCACCCAGCGCCACCCCAACAAGCACAGCGTGGTTTTCATGGAGAAGAACGGCCTGCTGCACGGAGACTTCACCCTACCCTGCAGCAGAGACCAGGCCAAGGTCGCCCCCGCCTGTGGTGTCTTCAACTCTAGTGTTTGGTTGATACAATTGTTCCAGTGTTTTCTCTGTGGAATTCACTGGGCGTGGAGGTTCTCTATCTGATGCCAGTACTTGTGTGTGTGTGTGTGTGTATGTGTGTGTTGCAGGTGAAGGAGCTGCTGTGGAACAGTGACTCGACGGTCCTTCTGGTGTGGTTGGAGGACATGCACTCTGGGGCAGACGGACACGTCAGTACCGACCGTAAGGCCCACCTCCCCTGAACCCCTCACCACGGGGGCCAAGATGGTGCAGTGGTTAGCGTGTGTGACTCCCAGCCATGACGTGTCTTGAATGATGAGTCAATCCAGATATAGATCCAGACGACTCTGTTCATTTTTGGCTACAGTTGCTTAGCTCTAGCCAAAAACATCAAAATAAATAAATATAATCAATACAACTAGCAATATAATCACAATACACAGCATAAATAGACATATTCTTATAGATAAATATGCACCTAACCAACAGCAGGACGACATAAAAGTAAACAAGTAACTAAAGCAAAGTTATGTTGCACAGGTCATCCGGATATGATAAATTGAAAAAATAAAATAAAGTAAATAAAAATATAGCTGCGAGCAGCAATGTGGGTGTCAAGCATAATGGGACTCAATAAACTAATTCTGCCGGGCGGATGTAATCGGCTAGGTGGCTACATGATGACCGTCTCGGTAATCGGTAATAACGACAGCTGGCGGAATGAACTACAGCATTATGCGAGTACGAGTCAATGTTTACCAAATGGAAAAATGACCCCACCTAGAGGTAAGGGCGCATTACAGTCTGGCCGAAATAACAAATGACACAAATACATAGGGGTATTCAGAACAATATCCCTAACAGAGACACAATGTAAACAAGTATCCGTTCTGGAGGTGGTTCATGAAGCATCTAATCCAGTAAGAATTGCAGTTTATATTGTAAGTGGGCGGAACGGTAAATATAGTCATTGTTGCATTATACATTAAGTACCGCTTGTCGCCACACGAGGGCAGTGTGTACCCATTAATGAGCGGCAACTAACATTGATATGAATAAAGTAGTGTTCTGATTGTATGCTGCATGACAGATCGACATGATGATTTGATATGATTGATGTGTTATATAACACAGTATATGATGACCATGATAAAATGCATATGATTGGATATAATTTTACTGACAATGTTAAAGAGATGCTGAGAACAGGCTTACTTCCTGTTTGGCGGCTTTGCCGTCAAGTTTGATTGGCTGTCACGGCCAATTGGTTTTGAATTAGAAAAAGCTGTTTGGCACATTTGTTTATCTTGGTTTGAAGATCATATATGGCAAGTTTCATGATGATTGGACATAATCTGTGGCCTGTGGATATGTAATATTGATTTTGACAACTTTCAACATGGCGGTCAATTTCTGATTTTGCCATGAAAAATATTTTAGTAGCTATATGGGGCAGTCTGACAGTATCACCAGACATATGATATGTCAAAGGGCTGCTGAGATATTGGCTAACTTCCTGTTTGGCGGCTTCGCGGTCGAATTAGATTGGCTGTAGCGGCCAAACGTTTCTGACTTTGAAAAATCGTTCAATCTTTTCTATCAAGCATGGCCTGAAGATCATTTGTGCCAAGTTTCGAGATGATTGGACCAAATTTGTGATTGGAGTAGCATTTTGAAGGTTTTTGACATAAACCAAGATGGCGGAAATCCATCATGGCGCAAAACGGCGACATAGGGTGCGTTAAACTCGGCTTGGACTCCAATGATATCTTGTTTGTGAATATTGGATGAATGGGTCGAAAGTTATAAACATGAATGCATGTCCAACTTTGACCTGTTGGTGGCGCTAGAGCCGATGAGCTAGTGACGTCAAATTTGCTTCATAGGCTAATGGGCCTGTCCTGAACCAGTGTGCCAAATTTCACAACTTTTCACCAAGGCGTGAAAAGTTATACCCTATGGCTGCTTTGGACTAACCGCTGCTCCACATGGTAAAGAGTAGGTCAGGGTGTGCGGGTCAGTAATCCCGTTTGCTTCCCTCCGTAGTGCAGCTGTGGACGGTGGGGAACTACCACTGGTACATGAAGCAGAGCCTGGCCTTTGGCCGGGACCCCCAGCGGGCCCCGGCCTGCGTGCTGTGGGACCCCCAGCGGCCCCTGAGGCTCCATGTGGTGACACGCGGCTGGGCCAGCCTCACGTACGACTGGGGCTGGTCCACCGACCGCAGCGCCGGCCTGGACGCCGGCGACAACGCCAACGTAGCCGTGATTGATGGAGGTGAGGGCCAATCAGAGGACGGCGGAGACATATGGGCCTTTTTTATTGGAATGAATCAAATGAAACGAACATGTGTGTAAACATCCTGAACTAGACTAGCCCTAAATGAACCAGGAAGCATTGCAGGGAAGTCGAAGCAGGTCGCCTTTGGGCTATGTCGGTTATGTAAAGAAGTTTCATTTGAAGCTTAATTTGGCCTTTAGGAATGGATAGTACTAGACATAAGGGCTCTTGAAAGAATAACAATAAACATAAAACTGACGGAATGGCCACATAGCCAGTATATGGTAATGGCTGATTCTGATTGGTTCAAATGAGTGCCATGTTCTACCAATCAGCAGTTACGATAACAGTATGTGCTAAGAGGAAGGGGGTGGTCCCTGTGGTAGTTGTAGTGTTGCCTGGTGCCTCCTGATTGGTTGACGCCCTTGTCCTTCTCAGACAAGATCCTGGTGACGACATTCCGCCAGGGGGTTGTGCCTCCGCCCCTGTGCTCATATGAGCTCCAGCTGACCTCTCCGGTCAACCTGGTCACCTTTTTGTGTCAGACTCAGAAGAGCAATCATCTGGCAGCGATGACGGCGGACGGACAGATATCAGTCTTTGGCCCTGGTAGGCTCCTCCCTTCTCCACACATGTTGTAATCAAACCATACTTGCCTAATAAGATCATTCTTCCAGTCACTTTCATTCAAGTGATGGTTTGAAAGCGTGGTGTGAGCTGATTGGCTGATGCTCAGGGTGCTTATATAAACTGTTCTGTCTCTCCTCAGACTCTGGGAGACCGTCTACAGAGCGACCGGGGGGCTTCAGAGTGGTGTCCCTTCCCCTGGTTCTATGCAACACTTACAGGTTAGAGAATACACTATCTTCTGTCCAGTAATTCGGTCATTCAGCAGTGAGGGAGCAGGCAGGGGTTAGCCCACAGGTTGGACAGCACATGATGGAGGTCGATTTCAATAGCACTTTTCAAACACTAAATTAGGAAATGCTTCTATTTATTGGTTCACCCTGCTAATATTAATGTATCCTCTTGTTCAAGTGTGCTCTAAAAATACCAAATGTAAAAAAAAAACACGTCACTTTAGATAAAACTGTATACTGAATAGTAGCTGTAAAATGTTAAAGTGATGGAAAACAGAATTCCGGGATTTACTTCTCATATCTTTATTAAGGGTTATAATAGTTTACGAAAATGATCTTCCTTGAAATCCATTTTAGTTTCGCCTACTTTGAGTTGATCAATTTCCCTCTATTCCTTCAAGCCCATTTAATGGGCAGAGTCCTTTTCCCTCCTCTGCTATGAAGCCAATTACAGTCCACCAATTACCATACACTTACTTGGCCTCGCCTGGCCACTCACATTAATGCGACCTTGCAGCTGAGTGATTGAGTTCGACAGGGATTCATTAGTTCAGACTGAGTTCATTAGCTGACTTTGAGATGTGTATTAATTTACTCAGACATTTTCACAAGGTATTTGGCATGCGTGTCGAGGATACATCCCTATGTGATACGTTATTATTATAAAGTCCTGTTGTCCATCACTTTAAAATAAGAGAGGTGGTATTGGGGTTCAGTTTCTATCTACTCCAGGCTTGCTCTCCGTAGATATGGGGTTAGCTAGCGTCTGTTTGTATCGGCCCTCAGTGTGGCGGGGCTCCCAGCGGCCCCTCTAGCCATCAGACAGCTCCTC
Source organism: Pollachius pollachius (assembly GCF_949987615.1). Classification (NCBI taxonomy): domain Eukaryota; kingdom Metazoa; phylum Chordata; class Actinopteri; order Gadiformes; family Gadidae; genus Pollachius; species Pollachius pollachius. The sequence continues at coordinate 16,068,919 of NC_136943.1, read as the reverse complement.
TGGTTGAAGGAAGACCTGCTCCTGGGCCTGAGCTCTGGGTCGCTGCCTTCGTCCTCCACCCTCCTCTTCCTCAGACCTACCCCTCATCCGGAGGCCCAAAGCGCTCTCAGCAACAGGTCAGTCCCACCGTCAGCCCAACCCATGTCAGCCAGTCTTAGTCCCGGATCACCTGCTGTACCCAGCTCCCTGTGTTTGTGGCCAGGCCGGAAGTGGCGGTGGATGGTGTTGTGACCGGCATGGCCTACAGCTTCCATAGCGGGACGGTGGCTCTGCAGCTCGAGGACGGCCAGACAAGGAAGCTGGTCTGGGGTGAATTCACAGTTCGCACACACACACCACTACCACAATGACCAGCCATTATCCTGGAGGGTATTCAATTAGCTCATTTAATACCCAGTGGATTGGAAGGGGAAAGTCAGACTTTATGTACTTATCTGGAGTAGGTTCAGACCCCCCTTACAACTGAAATGATCCAGTAATGTGTTCGATAAGTTCAATTGAAGGTTTGAGCTATGGAGAAGAAGGTACCTCTTAAAGGGCAACCGTCAAGCTCTTTTGAATGATTCTGAAAGAGAGTTGGATGTTTCAGAAAACGGAATCATTGCGGCAACAAGGTTGATGTTGTAGCGGAATGTGATCCTAAGTGGGATAACAGGCAGTTTCTTCTGGCGATTTTGCTTCAGATTCAGAACTTCCGTCGGTGGAGGACTGGACGGACTTCAGCGGTTGTCCGATGAACTTCCCGGTCCCGTGTGTGCAGATGGCTCTCTGCACCGTCGGTGAAGAGGTAGGGGGACCACCATTTTAAAACATCCGCAGTGGATGTGGAAACAACAGCTAGAAGTGCTTAGAAGCCAAAACCATCCCTATTCCATGGATTCTAGTGGAACCTCTTTGTATTATCCTCCTTTGACCAAATCAAACTTTACTTAAACAGTGCTCCACATGAAAAATTGCAATTCAAAGTGCTTCTAGTCGTCAAGCTGGCCTAGTTTCTTATAGGGCTTGAACATCAGAATAAACCATTGTTGGCGGTACTCCGCCAATTTGAGAGCGCCAAAGAGAATTTGGTTTGCCCCGTCTCACATGTCTCTTACGAGAAACCATTTCTTCCCATTATAGCAATTAAGTTACATTACTAAACAATGACCAAAAAAACGTTATTCCCAACACAATAACTAACATTCAAATGCTCCTATGCTTCAAAAATGGTCGAACGCGGTTAAGGGTCTGCGTCTTAACGACTATTCATCTCCTCAGGAGATTCTGCTGGGCCTAACGGACCGGAACCACCTCTATGCTGGAGATACCCAGGTGCCAAACCTCAGCACCGCCGCACTGTCTCGTCATGTTGGGTTCATGTTTAGCGGTTTTAAGTATTCACGGCACTGCGGTTCAGATGGTCGTTCTTGATGTCGGATGTTAATCAAGCGCTTGGATTGGTCTGTGTTTGCCAGCTGGCTTCCAATGTCTCCTCCTTTGTGGTCTACGAAGACTTCCTCCTTGTGACCACGCATGCGCACACCTGCCGTTGCCTCCACCTGGGCACGCTGACCGTCAAAGGTAGGCCACGCAGCCGTACTCATTTATGACACCTCCCATTACCAATGCGCACAAACCGACATGTAAACACACCCGCACGCACACGATTGGTCGTCTGCATAGAAACCAATGCACAGCCACCATTGAATGTTGTACGTCCTGGCACTTGTACATTGCACTTATTCAAGGTGCTTTTTTGTGTAGCATCTACAGTAGCTGCTATCATTGCTTTACACGGGGAATGGGATAGCCTAGCAATTGTAATACTTGCACTTGGTTCTATGAACGTCTTTACTGTACCGACAGCGATATATTGTTTCACTTCTTATGACAAATGTACTTATTGTAACAAATGCACTTATTGTAAGTCGCTTTGGATAAAAGCGTCTGCTAAATGCCCTAAATGTAAATCTAAATGTAAATGTCGTCATATAACCTGCGATCATGGAATGGTAGTTTTGGAATGTAAGTGGTTTCCTTCATTAATGACTAGAGGGTTTCTCTTTTGATGCTAAGGTCTGTTTCACCGTGCTCTTGTTATAGACAGGACCACGGTGCATGGTGTTCAGCTAGATCAGGTCCGTCTCGGCCTCAAGCGCTACGTCGGTGTTCTGTGTCGTTCTCTACAGTTGTTATCGAACACTTAACCCCTAACCCCACCGAACACATCCATTTTTGACTTACTCCTGCTGCCAACCGTCTGTGCTTCTGACACCGAGCTTGACCTTTTGACCCTTGAACTCTGGCAGGGCTACAAGATGCTCTTGGGTCAGACGGAGGTCAGAACGATGAGACTCTGCGGCGGGTGGAGAGGGGCTCCAAGATCGTTACTGTGGTAACCCAAGACACCAGGCTGATCCTGCAGGTATGAGGATCACCTCTGGGTAGATTTATGGCCATCTTGAATTTTGTTTAACACACTCACTCAACTCACTCATGGCTGAAGGCGTGCATTTGTCAATGTATGTTGGTTTGTTAGTGATAAAAATGGATGTGTGTGTCTAGATGCCTCGGGGGAACCTGGAGACGGTCCATCACCGAGCGCTGGTGTTAGCCCAGCTCAGGAAGCAGCTGGACTGGTAGGATTTATCGTCATTATCCTGTAGTATTAACTATAAATTGCCAACTCTGCCAACGTTGCTTTAGTACAAAATGGAAAACCAAAAATGACAGAATGACATAATGGGATTTGGCAAATTGCAGTTGTGCTGATCTGATGGGCTCAATTCAAACATGCGAGGCAACTTTGCATGGTAGAACCTGTAATCCCTGTCCCTTGCCTCAGAGAAAAGTGTCTTACATTGTGGTTAAGTGAACCTCCTTCAGACCATCATTTTGGATTTAGCATTAAAATAACAAAAACACTTGCTGTGATGTGATTGGTGATTAGCGCTGTAGTGAAGGGACTATGTGATTGGTGATTAGCGCTGTAGTGAAGGTACTATGTGTTTCCCCTCTCAGCCTCAAGTTTCGTGATGCGTTCGAGTGCATGAGGAAGCTGAGGATCAACCTCAACTTCATGTACGACCACAACCCCAAGGTGCGTCTGCCCGCTGAACAAACCAGCTGTACAGCGGAGCTGAACCACGCCCGCTGGCAGTACATCTAGGATATGGATGAAAGATTTGACACACTCTTTTTTTAAACGCAGTTACCGCAGCTTTGTTTACTTTCTGTGGCGGTGGAGCTATTTGAAGACTTGTGGTGCTAAATTGTTGTTTGACGGATCTTTGGAGAAAACAAAAGTAATCTGCCAACTTTGCAAATCCAAATTGAATAACCAGAGAACTCATTTGTCCTTGAAATATCCCCTCACCCTTCCGAAACTACAGGAATCTACAGAAATCATTCATATTGCATCAGGAGATACCTCTTATAATCACCCCTCGAGAGGAACACAGACATGGAGGATGATCATCATACGCAGGATGAAACAATAGTATTATCTGTTTGAAATGGAATTCCAACACTTTGCGATTTAACAAATGTGTTCTGCACCATAATCTAAGATAAATTATCCATTTTTAAACAAACCCAAAGGGATTTCAGTTCAGTGGTTCTTTAAGAGAAAAAAATGAGATTCATGAACGTGAATAATCATAGCAAATAGTGTGATTATTTAATCATTTTTTTAATTGAATGACAGCAATTAATATATATATATATATATATATATATATATATATATATTTGGTTAAATGGTAACCCTGAGGCCAGGCTATTTTCTTATGTAAGAATACTTCTTTGTACGTTTGTTATGGAAAATCAGGCTCCAACTTCAACTCTCAAACATGAAGCAGGACTCTTTCATCAGACAAACAGCCGAGCTTGGCTAAATATATTGTAGAACCGCATGCACAGCAACTGCAGAAGGTGTGCTGCATCTTTCACCACACAATGTAAACAGACCTGAGGAGGTGAAACCAATCGATGGTGTATGTACTCTGACGGCGTTGACATACATGCTGCTGCTCTGCCTGCACGTCTCAGATTCTTGAGCAAATAAGTAAAGAAGTTAATGTGTTTGTTTGTGCGTGTGTGTGTCTGTCTCTGCAGGTGTTCCTGGAGAACGTGGAAACCTTCATCACTCAGTTGAACTCCATTAGCCACATCAACCTCTTCCTCACGGAGCTCCGGTCAGTTAGGCCCTGCCTCAATTCTTCAGTGGTCTCAGTAGAACATGTAAATCGAAGGATCAACTGGGTTGAGAACACATCTATCAGCATTGTTACGCATACTATTGATTATACAGTTACAACATATACATGTTTCACGTACATTTATAAAGTCAGCACAACAACGTTTCTTTTTTTACACATGTACATATTTGCCTTGAAATTACTTTTTATTTAATTTTGAATTGTTGAGGAAGTCTGAAATTTGAATTCTAAACTTCGAAAATACGAATTCTGGTTTGAGTAGACTGAAAAAAGCAAGAGTATCTTTCTTTGGGTAAATGCGATCTGACACAGTTGGTTAATATTGGTGACATTCACTCAACAGAGAAGAAGACACGACTGGAACCATGTACCCCAGGCCTCTGAACGTCCCAGTGCCGTCTCCCATGACCAGAGCCAAGAAGTTGGACGTCGTGTGTGATGCGTTTCGCCACACGATGGAATCAATGGATCCTGACAAGTACTTTAATCCATCTAATTGTATTTGACTTATATCAGTGGAGGCTTCTCCAGTCAGGAGAGGGAGGAAGATCCTCCTTAACATTGTTGAGAATAAAAAATGTAGATTGCCCAGGCTACGGTAATGAATGAATGCCCTTAAATAGGACTACTTTAATGCCTTTGTAATGTTTGTTTCCCTGGGTAAAGGGACGTTAGCACCCCCTATCGCCTATTGACAATTACTGCTTGAGGTCGTTCCTCCCTCAGCCTCCATTGACTCCCATTCATTTCCCCGGCAGTGCTGGTGGCCAGCGATTAACATGGGGTTCAATGGGAGAGAGGAGGAAATTCCTCCTCTGAGTGCGTGTGACTAGCTAAGGGGTCTGAATCGCTCCAACGTTTGTTCACGAATAGGCTGGAGCCCTGGCTGCGCTATGAACCAATAAGAAGGATCCCTGGCTGTGGAGCAGCCATGAAGGAGGGGTTATCCCCTCACGTCTAGGCTACGAGAACCAACGAACCTGCTCAGTCGTATGCCTCGTTACCACCGAGCGGTGCGCTACTGTTCGTTGCGATACAGTCAATTCGTTTGCTTATATTGGCGCTTTCACCGAGCGGTTGCGGCTCGGTTCGCTTATATTGGCGTTTCTACCACCAAAAGTTGGGCTAGGTCCCAAAATAAACGCACTGAGCCTACCTATTTTTCGACTCTCCTCCGTTGGGTTACCAAGCCGTTTGAAAGGGTGGCGAATACGTGGAGCTACATGCGCCGTTATTCTGAAATCACTTAAAAAATATCCCGTTTGGTATGACCAGATAACAGATATCATTGCAACAACACAAACAGTGAGGAGGATTGACTTGATCTATAAATGAGGTTCAATCTTAATTGGCTTAACACCATGACCAACATTCTGAAACATCCATTAACATCCACATTTGCCTCAAACAATGTAGGCTTACAGCCCATGTAAATAGTTGTGAAATAATGTTCTTGTTGTTCTTTTAATTGTTTTTCTGTTTAATATTGTGGAAAGGATGTTAGTGAATGATTCAGAGCATTATGCATTTTAAATGGCATCACTTTTGGTCTTGGGTCTTCATTTGTCTTATTACCAAAATTACAACCAATAGCTTCAATCATTGAGGGCAAAAATAGGCCCAATGATAGGCCCAGATCTTTTTATTTAGTTTTACAAATCAAGAGTAGGCCTGATTTGACTAATAGGGATTGCAACCTTTCCTTCTGCCCTTGTAGTCCAAGACATGCTGCCCAGCAGCTTTCAAAGTACAATGCTGCCAATGGTGGATTTGTATGAATTGTATTCACATAATTATCCCTCCCTGCTATTTTGTATTTCACCAAAACACCCAGAAACAACTTGAGTCTCACATACTTATACCCACCATACGCCACTAATAGTGCAAGCAGGCCAATGGCAACCAAGCACGCAGTCCTTCCTCCCTCACTTTGAAAACCACTAGCCGCAACTGCTTCATATTGAACAGTGTGTTTGAGTCTGGAATGAACCACCACCAAGGATTAGGTAACGTGTCACGTAACTATTCATGTGACTCGTGCCAAGAGTTCTTGGTTCAGTAAGTGACAAGTGTTTTGGTCTGTGTGTTCAGATACTGCCTTTCCATCCTGACCAGCCATGTGAAGAAGACAGTCCCTGAGTTGGAGATCGCTCTGCAGAAGGTTCACGACCTGAGAGGTAAAACTGGCCCAAGGGTTTATAACATGCTTACCCAGGGATCAGTAGGAGAGTTTAAACCCAGTATGTTTTTGACAATCAGTTTCTTGGTTAGTGAGAGACGGTGAGAAAGTGGGGGGGGTGTTCACCTCACTGTGTGTGTGTGTGTGTGTGTGTGTGTGTGTGTGTGTGTGTGTGTGTGCAGCAAAGCCCCCTGGGGCTGCAGGCGCGGTAGGGGCTGAAGAGGCCCTGAAGTACCTACTCTTCCTGGTCAACGTGAACGACCTGTATGACCACTCGCTGGGCACCTACGACTTCGACCTGGTCCTCATGGTGGCCGAAAAGTCCCAGAAGGTGACCGGGAGGGGGTGAAGACGTCACGCCATCCATCCACCCCCCTTTATTCTTCTACAGCTTTTTCTCAATGATAGCAAAATGCTAATTGCTTATGAAGGTTCAAGGGTTGTTTACATGAATTTAAACAGTGACATCTTGAGCAGAAGCAAACATGCTTTAGAAGAGCTAAACCAAAAAGGTACGATTTGGCATTTACAACATGTTTTTTGATTTTCTATTCTCTCCTCTTTATGCTCCGAAGGACCCTAAAGAGTACCTTCCCTTCCTGAACAAGCTGAAGACTCTGGAGCCAAACTACCAGCGCTACTCTATCGACAAGCACCTGAAGAGATACAGCAAGGCCCTGCATCACCTTAGCAAGTGCGGTGAGTCCGCCCACACTCCCACCTGCCCTGGAAGAGGATGCACTGCCTGTGGAGGTTACAATGCAGGGACATTACAATAACAGCCTTCACATGTGAATAGAGATGTGTTATTAGGGGGCCAAGTACAAAGTGCGAGGCAACCTATTGTATTTGTTTTGTGTTTTCATTATTATTATTAAGCCGCCGCGTTTGACTTACACAGCCTAAACCTTGCACGCTTTTGATGAAACCTTCGACAGCTGTAGAGGCTGACACAAGATTAACAGAGAAGAGATATTACGCTGATTGGCCCAAAGGTGGCACTATAGCAATAGTCAGTACTCTGTACAATAAAAAATAAAGCCCCAAGGGGCCATTGACTTCTGCAAAGGGCGTTAAAACTTGTAAAGACTTAAATGCTTATATCAAGATTAAGATGGATTCTAAACAAGATGTAGTCCACATCTTTTTTTATTTGGGCTTGGCATCGAAAATTGCGTGGCCTGTGACTAAAATCATCACAGTTCCTAGACGGAATGTTTGATTTGAGCGGGACCAACTGAGTGACTTTTGGGGACCAAAGTTCTAACTGTTCAAGTAAGAAAAAGTCAATTGACAAAACAACATTGGCGCCAGAGGCTCAAAATCGTCAGAATTTAACGCCAAAAGGCAGGGTTGGTGTGGACAATGGCACATGGGTCAAGAAGAACCACTCCAATTTTGTATCCAGATCGGACGATAGGGTTGCTCTAACAATTAAATGAAAATGCAGACTTTGGACGGCCATATTTCCTGACCTCTTTCACCTACAGTCATGAAATCCTGTAGACATTTTCCTCTCCTCATGTTGAGCAAGTTGTCCTAAGAACCTGTAGCCAGAACCTGTAACAAAATGGACCCTGGACAGCCAAATTACCCCGATCAATGTTTGAGTCAATCATCACCAAACTTGGTGTACTTAAAGAAGCATAGGTCAAAGTTAAGCAGGCTAAAGTTCATCAAAATAGGACTATGGGGGACGCTAAAGCGATCAATTGAAAGCTTTAAAGACTCCTAACTCCTCAGCCTCAGTGTATTTCGGGGGGTTGTGGCGGGAAGTACAGGACAATCTTAGGAACAAAGAGATAGAAAACGATATACTGATTTATATGAAAAAATATACATTTAAAATGAGCTGAGAAACGGACTCTAACTGCCTGTTGATTCTGCAGGAGAGGAGCATTTCACTGAGGCTCTAGGTCTGGTGAGGGAGCAGAAGCTCTTCAGTGAAGCCCTGGAGCTGTACCCGGCCCCGAGCCCTCAGTACAAGGTACAGCACACCCTGCTTTACCCCCTCGCATTACTGTATTCAAATCGTTTGTGTTTCAACATTATAGAGGAGAGTAGAATCACACCATTGTATTATTATGAAATTTGCATATCTTCCCATTCATTCGAGGACCCCAATTTTCTGCAGTTCCTCGTTTATCAGTGTTGTTTATGAGGTATGCTATAGAAACCATAAATGACAACTACCCATGTCCGACCCCTCATTTCTGTCCTGCAGGCGCTGAGCTGTGCCTATGCGGAGCACCTTGTGGCCCAACAGCAGCCGGAGCAGGCGGGCCTGTTGCTATGGCGATGTGGCGAGCCGGGCCGCGCGCTGCAGGCCTTCGTCAGCGCTAGCAGCTGGAGACACGCGCTGTGTGTGGCGCAGCAGGTGCCCCTCCCCCAGGATCAGCTGTCTCTGCTGGCTAGAGACATGGCAGGTAGCCGTCCACACACCAGCCAGGTGGTCCTTCATTCAGTTAGATGGCCAGCAGATCACCTGTGAGCCACTTGGCTGTCTCTCATTCAGTAAGATGGCCAGCAGATCACCTGTTAGCCACTGAGCTACCTCTCATTCAGTTAGATGGCCAGCAGATCACCTGTTAGCCACTTGGCTGTCTCTCATTCAGTAAGATGGCCAGCAGATCACCTGTTAGCCACTTGGCTGTCTCTCATTCAGTAAGATGGCCAGCAGATCACCTGTGAGCCACTGAGCTACCTCTCATTCAGTTAGATGGCCAGCAGATCACCTGTTAGCCACTTAGCTACCTCTCATTCAGTTAGATGGCCAACAGATCACCTGTTAGCCACTTGGCTGTCTCTCATTCAGTAAGATGGCCAGCAGATCACCTGTTAGCCACTTGGCTGCATGTCATTCAGTTAGATGGCCAACAGATCGCCTGTTGGCCACTGAGGCGATGTGAACCAAGAAAACAGAATCACAGCCTTCGGACACAGAAAATATGAAGCCATGCAAGCAGAGTTTGTGGACAGCCTGTGCACTTCATATACAGCACATCACAGAGATGATACATTGAGTTGATAACCTATTACCTAGTCTTGAATTGAATCGCTAAACTAGTCCGTAATTTGAGAGCTCATAAATTTGTCATAAAGTTCAATCTCATCATGCTTCATGGGGTTTCAATACATCTAATGATCTGGATTAATATCTGTTTACATATGTTTGTTTCCATTGAGAGCTGGTTATCTTGCCTCCTCTGGGTTTCTGTCTTTTCTTTCCATCAGCTGATGTTGTGCTTCTTTCCCTCCTTCCAGAGAAGCTGATCGACCAGAGGAGGTACGCCGAGGGCGCCTTGCTCCTCGACCAGTACGCTAAGGTACCACACAGCCCTGGCCTCAGCTCATTCACCTGCCTCCCTTAAGTCCATGACATGTTGTACATAGGTGTGTGTGTGTGTGTGTGTGATGTCTCTGGTTCAAAGGACTGTGAGGAGGCCATCTCAGCCCTGATCAAAGGAGCCGTCTGGGAGGAGGCCCTCCGATTGGTCAGTTGGTCAAACACAACGTATTTATTGACACTTTATCCAATCAGGAAGTTTCTTACTCAAGCTGCTTTGCATTTTTTTTCTTTTTTTTTTACAATCTTGTAAAGTTCTTTTTTTAGGGTTAGTGTTTTTCATAATTTATATAATTATGTTATGCTTTCCTTTTTTTATTTAGTATTACTATTTGGTATGACTAGCCTAGGTTTAAGTGCAGTCCATTGAACATTGTGCTGTTATAAAGATAACCTTCTATTGTTCTCACCGAATCCGTCACTGATGATTTTCTATTTCTCTAGGCTTACAGGCACAACCGGCAAGACATCATAGAGACCGACCTCAAACCTGCGCTTCTAGAAGGTACGGCCCAGCCAGGGAGCTTGAATTATTATCCTGCGTCAAATAGCCCATCTAAGTACGACACGGATCTCTACGTTCATGCTCTAGCCCACAGAGGCTGTTGCCGTAGGTTACGCTTACACCAATGCAAGCGTCGGTCAAGGGAACCCGGTTGTACCTTCGTCTTGACATTTAGACCAAAACATGGATCTACCCAAAGATGGTACTTCAACACCAAACCACTAGAGGGAGCTCAAATGTCAAATTTGTATTTTGTTTTCCCAGCCTTCACTTCCCATACGTCCTTCCTGGAGAACAACACGGCCCAGTTTGGTCGCCATAGGAACCGCCTGTCCGTGGTCCTGGAGCTGAAGGAGAAAGCCAGGCTGGACATGCTCGGTAGCACCTACCGCTTTTTAGCTTAAAGGCCATATCAATTGTGTGTTGCTAAATAAATGGCACACTTTAATTGAATTTGAACAAATATGTTTCTCCATTCATATCTAGTACTATGAATTATGTCCCAAGTGCAAGGCATTGGCCCAATATCACAAACTCGGGCAAAAACACCGCTTGTTTAGAGTAGAATCTACCTGTCGAACATGGGGAAATGCAGTCTTTATGCCGGTATGTGTAGTATTTGTGTGTGTGTGTGTGTTCAGACGAGGACGGACCAGACTGTCCTGATGCTGAGCTCTACTCAGAGGCCAGCAGTGTGATGAGCAACTCTAAACACTCCAGCAGTAACTCCAGGATCTCCTCGTAAGACCCCGCTCTCCCCTGTCTCTGTCCATCTCTGTCTGTCTGTATTTAGTTCTGTCTGTCAGTCAGGCTCCCTGTCTCTCTGTCTGTCTGTATTTAGTTCTGTCTGTCAGTCAGGCTCCCTGTCTCTCTGTCTGTCTGTATTTAGTTCTGTCTGTCAGTCAGGCTCCCTGTCTCTCTGTCTGTCTGTATTTAGTTCTGTCTGTCAGTCAGGCTCCCTGTCTCTCTGTCTGTCTGTATTTAGTTCTGTCTGTCAGTCAGGCTCCCTGTCTCTCTGTCTGACTGTATTTAGTTCTGTCTGTCAGGCTCCCTGTGTCTCTGTCTGTCTGTATTTAGTTCTGTCTGTCAGTCAGGCTCCCTGTCTCTCTGACTGTGTATATTTAGTTCTGTCTGTCAGTCAGGCTCCCTGTCCCTCTGTCTGTGTGTATTTATCTACCTTGGTTCATGTCTGTGTCCGTCTCTCTGTCTGTGTGTCTCATTCACACTTCTTGCACACCCTATCTTACAATCACCCACATACAAACATTGGGACATTCAGTCCTTTTAAGTCATTAAGCAGACACTTTTGTTCAAAAGCAACCTAAAGTGTATTCACATACAGCCCTGCGGTAAGGCATCTTGCTTAAGGTTGCCTACATATAGTCTGTGGACATGAACTTTGATACTCCACTCGCATGACTTTCAATCCTATAGCCTATTTTTCCAATAGCAACACCTAGTGGCTACCTACATTTACCCAATCTCTTCCCCCACGTCTGATTCCAAGAAATATATATCTTCTCTCTTTGCTTTCAATTTTGTTATTTGTGCCTCAACACTAGCCTTGGAACTAGATGGATCTGTGAGCTCATTTGCTCTGGGTCATACTTCTGGACCAGAGTCTCCTCTAGTCATTGTTTTGGCCAGCAAACATGGCCGATAAGATTGTAATAATCCAGCCATTTAAAAAAAAAAAAAAAAAAAAGTGTGATACAACTGCACACCGTCATGTTATTAAACGCAACCTATATTCAAATATATTCAGCTCAGTTCAAGTAAACATTTGTCCAAGATGAGTGATCAATAGATAAAACAACTGGTAATTATATGTCTATGGATGTAGTTCACCACTATGGTTACTATAGGACTGTGTGTTGACAAACATAAATGGCTGTTACCTCCCCAATGACCTCAACAAGTACGCTGATCATGTTGACTATTGGTGATTACAAATATACCTGATTGTGATTGTTTAAACTAAATTATTTGCAGACTAGACTCTTCAAATATCAACCATGATGCGATACAATTAATGCAGCATTTTAACAAAACGGAAATCACGCCTTATGTATACAGTCCCATTCAACAGAAAAAAATCACGAAGATGGCAGTCAAGGTTGATATTTACCAGCCAATTGTAATTGTAGTTGGCCAATGGCCGGATAACGGAAACCATGCTCAGGACCAGGTCAGACAGATGTCCAGTAGGTTTTGCCTGGGTCGGCCAATCGCAAACGTTTATCTTATATTGGGCGGGTTTGTCACGATTACTGAACAGAGGAGCACCCTATGATACTGATAGCGCCGTTGAGGCCTTTTCATTAGCGACAAAGTTGGCTGCCACTGATGTGTCACACGTTACGGGGTTCTGATTGGTTGTAGGTCTATCCATATGCGTCCAGAGGCAGTTTGGTCTGCAACCGTTGATAATTTCCATTGGAAATTGAAAATAAACTGAGATGTTCCGGACAAATATTTTTTTGCGAGTTGAACAGTATTAAGCAAAATAATGAGACAGGTTGCTAAGTGTCATAATGAAAAGATGAATGAGTTGGCTTATTTTAAAGCAGATGAACATCGTGCATGTGCCCTCAGCAAGCATCCAGTCAGCCGAAATAATGCATTTTGTATTGTCCTCACTCCTCATTCGTCTTTCTCTGCCTCTGTTTCTGTCTTATGTTTTTTGTTCTGTCTTAACCTTTCTCTGCTTTCTATTCCTCTGTCTGTCTGTCTGTCTGTCTGTCTGTCTGTCTGTCTGTCTGTCTGTCTGTCTGTCTGTCTGTCTGTCTGTCTGTCTGTCTGTCTGTCTGTCTGTCTGTCTGTCTGTCTGTCTGTCTGTCTGTCTGTCTGTCTGTCTGTCTGTCTGTCTGTCTGTCTGTCTGTCTGTCTGTCTGTCTGTCTGTCTGTCTGTCTGTCTGTCTGTCTGTCTGTCTGTCTGTCTGTCTGTCTGTCTGTCTGTCTGTCTGTCTGTCTGTCTGTCTGTCTGTCTGTCTGTCTGTCTGTCTGTCTGTCTGTCTGTCTGTCTGTCTGTCTGTCTGTCTGTCTGTCTGTCTGTCTGTCTGTCTGTCTGTCTGTCTGTCTGTCTGTCTGTCTGTCTGTCTGTCTGTCTGTCTGTCTGTCTGTCTGTCTGTCTGTCTGTCTGTCTGTCTGTCTGTCTGTCTGTCTGTCTGTCTGTCTGTCTGTCTGTCTGTCTGTCTGTCTGTCTGTCTGTCTGTCTGTCTGTCTGTCTGTCTGTCTGTCTGTCTGTCTGTCTGTCTGTCTGTCTGTCTGTCTGTCTGTCTGTCTGTCTGTCTGTCTGTCTGTCTGTCTGTCTGTCTGTCTGTCTGTCTGTCTGTCTGTCTGTCTGTCTGTCTGTCTGTCTGTCTGTCTGTCTGTCTGTCTGTCTGTCTGTCTGTCTGTCTGTCTGTCTGTCTGGCAGGAGGTCCTCTAAGAATCGGCGGAAGGCGGAGCGTAAGAAGTGGAGTCTGAAGGAAGGGAGCCCCTTAGAGGACATAGCTCTGCTGCATGCCCTGGCGGACATCATCGGCACCGTGGACAAGATACGAGGTGGGGCTCAAATACACTGGGCCCAGGGTTCTCCGTCGTAGGTCGGACCCTGGCAGTCCTTTAATATTTGGGACCCCCAACCCCCATCACGCTTTTGTGCATTTCTGCTTCCCCACTCATTGTTTTCATCAGACCAAACGCAGTATTTAGAAGTGGATCGCTCCCGAGTATGAATTATTAGGCTGTCTATCATACGATATTATTATTCTCCGTTCAGGACAAAGCACTGTTTGTAGTTAGGACCTTTTTCATATCCATATTAGTGATGACTGCCGGGTCCCTTTGTCCCGCCCCCCTCTGCAGAGGAGCTCCACAGCCTGCTGAAGGCCCTGGTTCTGTTCCAGTATGACAGACAAGCCCAGAAGCTGCAGCTGGCCTACGAGGAGGCTCTGCTGATGATGGAGGCGGCGATTCCCGAGGTGTGGCAGGACGGCGCCCTGCTGAGCCAAACCCCAGTAAGGGAGTTGCTATGGGAATTGTAGTCCATTAGTCTTTGAGTTGGAATTTGTCTTAAAGGAGACTTTTGCTATTGTATTATGTTTTCTGCTTGTTGATGTTAGTAGGGTTCAGGATAGTGACATAATAAATGAGTGAAATGATTCTAAGGTTTACACAGAAATATACCTTGCTGTCAGACTGCAGCATTGGCAGCGGTCAGGAGGTAACGAGGAAAATGAAAATAGAATAATAAATATGTCAATTAACTCGCCCTCTGCTACCTCCTTCCTATTGGTCCAGATCACTGGTCCCGACTCCACAGCCAATAGCATCATGGCTTCCTTACAGAACCAGCTCAGGCCCACCACCCTTCCACTTCCAGGTCAGTGTTCGAGTTCAAGAGTTTCAGCTGAGAGCCCGTCTCCATGGCGATAGTAAATCTCAGCCTACTACAGCCCATGCTGTGAAAATCAATGAGTTTGCCAGAAACTCCTACACCTCAGAATAGAACGGAGGAATAGATTTTACTTCTGACTAAAGACCTTTTCAGATTTAAAGGCTGAATACGACAGTAGTCAGGAGACTTCTTTCGAATGTCTTCATGTAAGCTCCTTCATCAAACCGGAGGTTGGGACAGAACATACCTTTTCGAAAGGTGTCAGGGTTGAATCCGTCAAAAACCAATGCTGCCGGTCAATCATTGGACTAGGTGTTCCAATTGACATTCAAACAATTGAATTGGATAAATTACTTAATACAGCCGTATACCAGGAGTAAGCCCAAATAAATTTTCGGGCACAAATATTTGAAAAAATACTACTTGTTTTTAGGTCAATCGTGGTATTGAAGTAATTCAACTCAAGGCAACCCATTTTGTACCCAGGATAACACATTTTTCACTTTGTGGGAACTTTAGAAACTATAAATATATATATTCAATACTTCACGGCATTTCAAACATACTTCCTGCCCATTGACCTGATCTACATAACATGGACACAAAGAGTGATGATTTTAACATGGAACCAATTTCATTTTGGTCACTGCTAATTCTTGTCGATAATTGTGCTTGATAAGTGTAATAATATTTGACTCATTTATTGTTGTCATAACATTTTGAAATCTTTCTGTAGACGCTGAGATGCCCACAGTGCCGAAGATGAGAAGCGGTGTCAAATGGAAACTTACGATTCTTAAGTAGTTTGTTTTGTATTTAAAATTTGTGAAATAAAAATGTATGAGGGTATCATATAAGAACATGTTGAAAATTCTCGTGTCGTTCTTGTCTTATTTACAATCGTAGTACTTGTAGTAGCAGTGCAACTGGTTGTAGTAGGTAATATTTCCTCTCTTTTGAGGACAACATGGTACATTTTCTTTACATTGTCAGAAGAGTTCTGCCCTTAGGCAATGTTTTCCAACAGCGGGCCTGATTGGGTGTATACGCACTCGATTTTTCATGGTGAACTTTTCATTTCAAACTGCCTGAGGAGTTTTAGAGGAATGTGGTGCGATACACACACAGTATTTTACTGGGACATCAATGCTACCTGCACATGTTGATTGGGGGTCAGAAGTCGCGGTGGCACCACCTATCCACCGATACCTGAACGAAGACAGTCGGAAGAGTAAGACAGTTCAAATGGAGAAACACGGAAGACTATTTTTAGAAAAGCAATTCAAGGAGATGTTTTTATTGCACCCCCCCCCTCCCCCAATGAGAGCAGTGGGGCCTCTGCTTGTTGTCCTGTTTCTCCATGTTGAGCTGCTCTTTCCCTGACCATGACAACATCATCTCACTGCTGCTGGATATACGTAAGGAGGGCAATGTCGCCCGAATAGGCTATGGTCTCCTCTCTTTTACATTAACATTTGGCCATGTATGACCTCTTCATTCCAGCAGGTGGCTCTGAAGGACCGTCGAGTCGTTCGAAGACGGATTCTATGAACTTTCATCTGTGACGTCACAAGTCTGAAGGTCTGCGGAGTACATCGTAATAGAACTTCTTACTAAATGAAGGCTACATCAGAGTATGTTGACGAATGCTATTGATTATTTTTTTGTTCTTATTCTATTTGTATGTGAATAATTGTACTATATATATGAGCTTCTGTTGGGATAGAGAAACAGGCTATATAATTGTAAGTGCCATATTTGCTCTGTTGAAAACTTCCCATTTGAGCTTGCAATTCCTTATTAACTTAAGCAGGCCCAGAGAAAAACGCGATGCAGATAATCATGATAAATAAAACGTAGGCTACATTAATTACAATTATATAATAAATAAAATAAAGTAGTGGAGCATATTAGTAGATTTGGGCCTAATACCAATAAGCAATCAATAAATAGCTATGTTACATTGCAGTCAGTGAGCTATATAAAAAATATTTTAGGGTTTCATTATTTTCCTTATCTGGCCTTATATTTTAGATTTGAGATTTTGCACATGAGAGAACCACATCTGCCGGTTTGATGCTCATGTTTCGGCATTCTCTTAAAGGTCTATTCTAACAACGTGTGCTAAATCACTTATACAAACGTAAGGAATGTGAATTATTAAAGGAGAGGATGAGAGAATAATATTGAAATGAAAATATTTGTTAGAAAACCTATGTAGACTAATTTACTAAACAAGGCGGTCCGATAGCCTTTATTTAAAGCCTATTTGTATAGACTGGATTAATTTGTACTATGGCTATAACATCCATAGTCTCGACCCGTTATTTAAATTAAACTCCAACAAAGGTGTTAGTTCTAAGTGATTCGATTGAGCGACGAGACGATCCGACGCGCGCTTGAGTCGTTGCATGGCGGTGCCTGTAGTTGACGCTAGAGTGCGCCAGGGACCGCATGTTGGGCCCCAGAGCCACCGGCAGTATATCAATATCATATATATATCAAAAAATAAATTGCATCGATTTTGTGAATCCAACTACATTTCTATTTATTTAACCTCCTCTATGCCAGTCTTTCTTTTACGTTTAGCTTATTCAATAGAGGCCTGTAGTTAATTCAGGTAGTTATAATTTAATTGTAATTAAAACATATTTGAAAACTGATATCTCATCATCAGCTATTGTGGCCTACAATTAGACGTCATTTTGGAAAATACCATAAATAAAAATAATAAAAACTGTTTTACAATTAGAAAGATTTTCCATAGTTTTTGAACATTTACCACCGGTAGTCCTATGCAGCCGTGTTCCACTGTGATTATTGGCCTGCCTGTTCTGCGCTGTTCAATGTCGACCTGAAGCAATCATAACGCATGGGGACCATCAAGACTTTATTAGAACATCGTTTGGTTTCGTCAGAAGAAACTCAGGAAAAGTCTCTTTTCGGTCTTGATTGATGTGCTTTGTGTTTGGGGGGGTGCAGTCCGCCTGCAGAACACAGAGCAGAACAGAGTGACGTGTTTGCATTATGGATTTCACAAGTTGCTGTGAAGCTGGTTCACTTGTTACAATGAGTTTCTCGAAGTGAGCCATTCCGCACTATTTCCTTCCTCTGCGTGTTTGTCGGTGATTAAGAATAACATAAATGTTTAAATGAAACGCTTTTATCTTTTGTTTGTTTGTTTGGGATGAGATGCAAATCTTCTTTTGGACGGAGACGATCCCCTCGCTGGTGTTCTATGTTTCCTATTGTGGTAGAGGCAGTTTATCCAAACTGCTTTTATTTATACATGCCCTAGCCTAAATCTCCCGAAAGCTTCCATATATTGGCCTATGACAGTCAAAAGTCAAAACATGACCTTTGTGTGTGAGTTGGAGGTTTATACATGCACACATAGGCTAACGATTGACTGTGTGTGTGTTTGTGTGGGTGAGACTAGCATGCGTGCGACAAGTGGGTGTGTGTCGGTGCTTGTTTGTATATAGGGGATTTTAAAACATTGTTTTAAAATGTTGGTTGCTGGACATTGACCCCAACTTTCAGTTCAGTGAAATGTGTGTACTTCATTTTTTTTTTGTGTGTGTGTGTGTGTGTGTGTTTATCTGTGAGAGTAATATCATGGAAAATCATGTATTTTGTTCATTAAGAACTTTTCGAAGCCTGTAACGTGTCCTTGTCCTTCCGAATCCCACACGACAGGACTTGACAACACCAGCACTCTGTAGGCCTATCTCGGACTTTTGAGCGCTTTGGAGAGAGACCGCTGGCTGGGAATATTTATCACCAGTTCACTCGCGAAGAGGAAAAAACCTGAAGGGGAATTTGTAGGGTAGGCCTATTTAAACGATTGGTTTTCAAACTGTCCATAAATCTCGCCGAGACCCTAATCTGTGTGTGTGTGTGTGTGTGTGTGTGTGTGTGTGTGTGTGTGTGTGTGTGTGTGTGGTAGGAGCTGGGGGGGGGGGGGCGCAGACCTAGGTAGGATCCTCCCCCCCACCACCACCACCATCTCCAATGGTTCCCAGAGGGAAACTTGCTTTGTGAATGCAGCACTATCATTTAAATTGCTAATTACTCCGGGATCGAACAGATAAATAAAACATGACCTTATAGGCATTTTATTTCAGTCGGTAAAAACTTTGGACGAAAAACCGTAAATCCGCCTGAATATGACGACATCGTTCGCTCCCATCGCGCACGCCTCTCCGCTCGCTGCGTGGTTTCTACTCACTGCGCTTTTTATGCGCCGTCCAAGGCCGCTTTATGACACAGCGCTGGCTCATGGTCCCACAACGTGGGCTTCTTACCTTGAGTCATTTTGATTGAAATAGTTACGATTTTGAATGAAACTATTCAGAGGTCGATAAAGGCAGAAGTTCTTTGTCTTGTGAAACAGACAGAGAGCGTTTCATATGGGTTATATAGTAGGGTTCTTTGACAGCTGAGGCTCAATGTTGTTTTACTGTCGGGATTCTTGTGTTTGAGCCAAACAGCTCAGAAGGATTTATTGTACAATGGAAGAAAATTCTTTATGGTGATGAAATTGGAGCTATTGCAAAAATATTAAAACGTGGCTTCCTTATTTGTATTATTTTGTGAAATAATACTATGTTCATCGTTTTCTATAACTATTAATGAAACAGTTAGGTAGCCTACTGAATTGTCAAAGGTCAAATATAATGACTTTTGTTTTTCTGTGCACAATATATTAAAACAATATACTAACAATTTTATAAAATTCCGGGGAAGTGCCATCTTGCTGTTTTACTGGCTTAAAAAAGACAAGCTTAATGTAAAAGGAAGGAATCAAACCAGAAAAACTGATAAAGCTCCGTTTGTACATCACTGACGTCACGTCCCAGGATCACAGCCCTGGGTTGATTCCTGCCTTTTGGCTCCATTGAGTGACGTACGCTTTTAAGAGAATGATCTTTTAAATGTGTCGTTGTGTGAGAGAAAGTGTGTTTGTGTGTGCATGTGTGTGTGTGTGTGCGTGTTTGTGCTGGCGCACACGTTGCTGCACGGTTGCTTGCATGTTTGCCCGCATCCATGCACAAACACGCGGACTAGGCCTACACGTGTTTACCATTTACACGTCAGGCCACACATATCATATGTGTGGCTGTTTCAGCCTGTTTCAATGTGTAAATGGTAAACACGTGTAGTCCGCACTCGCGTTTGTGTGTGTGTGTGCGTGTGTGTGTGTGTGTGTGTGTGTGTGTGTGTGGGGGGCTGTCACGACATTAGCGAACTGTCTCGGTTTCATCGCACCATGCCAGAGAGAAGTGGCTATTTTTCTCACTCCTCTCAGCGGAAGTAGAGATTTGGGGTAAATGCCCTCCGTTCAGGGTCTGCAGAAGTAAAATAAACCCAAATTACCTGCTGTTACTGCTGGACTGTATTTAACGGCTGTGGCTGCATACTTCCAGATGATTTTTAAATGTTCATTCTCACATTCTCAATCAGGCAAATGAGACATAGACATTTTTTTATAAAGCTTGCTATACATTTTTCCCTTCCCTCTTTGTGCGTGAGTAAGTTATTTATCAAAATGCACATATTTGTTTTCAATATTATTCTGAAATTCATAAGAGCAGAAATATGGCCATGAAAAGTTATTAAGGGTATTTGTCTTTTCTACACGGCTAACACAAGGATGCAATTTACTTTTAAATGTAAAAAATGTACCATGGCAGAACAAAACAAATCCTGAACGGAAACCCATGTCAAAGGTGAACACGTAAGGTTCCTGAGAAACATTAGCTCATCGATATCTCTGTGGAGGCGAGCGGTGTGGACAGTACGCTGAAAAACCCCCGATCCGATGGCGGATCTTTAACGAGGGAGAGCGTTAACGAGTGACGTTCTCAGCACTGTAACCTTGCGGACAGGTGTTTGTTTGTGTTTATGGTTGTTTTGCATTGCAGCCCAGTTTCACAAACTGTTACTAAAAAACAAAGACGACACCCCCCCCCCATCCCATCCCCCCGTACCCTCTCCCCCCACCTCTACCCAGCCAATAAGCCCCCTCCGCATTGGGAACGCTAACCTTCACACACATCTTGTTCGGACACACTTGTCGTACAACTTCACCAGCCGCTGTAATCTCCGGCGGGCCAAAGTCAACGTGCGCTTCGAGGGTAGAGCTTGGCCACTTGGTGATGGGGCGACAAACAGAGATACCCAACACACACACGCACACAAGTTAAGCCGAGCGGCAGAAAGGAAAATCAAAGAGACACAGGAACGATTAGAGCATTAAGCCGCCGTGAAAAACGGTCTAACAGCATCGTGTATTATCCTGTTTATAGCGTGGCGCACGGCGGGTTGCTGATTCCTTGCCCCTCTGGAGGATCAACTCAGCAAAGCCCCTGCAAGCGCTTTCACTCACCAAACTGTGCAACCACGGCTGAACAGTTTAGCAACAAAGTACATCACAGAGTTAGAGTATCGCCGGCGTTAATTACAGCCGCGTCTCCCCCCCAGGAGGGCCTCTGTCTGAGACACCGTCTCGCTGTAAACATTTTTATAACTTTGTGTTCGTGCGTACACCGGACTGCGAGCCGGGGCCTGTGCACCAGTGCCCCGGCTTATAACGCCCGTCAAACTGATTAGTAAGCGCTGTCATTTAGTTTTTAATTGACCTGGGAGGGGGGTGCACAGAGGGGGGGCGGTTGTCGCGGTGACGGCGGCGAGGTAATTGTTGTTGGCCGCACCGGCGCCTGACGACCACGACGACTTGGAGAAAACTTTTCTCCGCCGCCCCCTTCCCCAACCCCCCGCCACTTCCTCCTCGATGGAAGACAAAGACGTGGCCGGCGTTCCTTCCTGGAACATCACATGTCCCGGCCGCGGTGTGATGGAATATTGATGGAGCTCCGCTCTCTCCCGACGACCCCCGCCCCCCCCGTTTGGTCCCTCTCATGTTTATCAAGGATTCATGAGGCTTTGAAACCTGCCCTCCACCTCCCCAACCTCCAACACCACCACCACCTGCTCCTCTACCTCCAGCCCCCCGCCGTCTCATCCACCTCCCCCACATCCCATGATGCATCAGTGATGCTTGGCCGGTTTTAGAACAGTGTCCTGAAAGACAGAGGAATGGTGAATGGGGGCCTGGAGAGGGGGGTGATGGAGGAGGTGGAGAGGTGCTGATGGAGGAGGTGGAGAGGTGCTGATGGAGGAGGTGGAGAGGTGCTGATGGAGGTTGGAGAGGTGCTGATGGAGGAGGTGGAGAGGTGGTGATGGAGGTGGAGAGGTGGTGGTGATGGAGGTGGAGAGGTGGTGATGGAGGAGGTGGAGAGGTGGTGGTGATGGAGGTGGAGAGGTGGTGATGGAGGAGGTGGAGAGGTGGTGATGGAGGTGGAGAGGTGGTGATGGAGGTTGGAGAGGTGGTGATGGAGGTGGAGAGGTGGTGATGGAGGAGGTGGAGAGGTGGTGATGGAGGTGGAGAGGTGGTGATGGAGGTGGAGAGGTGGTGATGGAGGAGGTGGAGAGGTGGTGATGGAGGTGGAGAGGTGGTGATGGAGGTGGAGAGGTGGTGGTGATGGGGTGGTGGTGGTGCTGAAGGGGGTGGTGGTGGTGGTTGTAGGGGGTTAGCTGAGGGTGGAGGTGGAGAGGTGCGTCATGGGGGCCCATCTTCCCTCCTGAGGTACACAGCTGGGTAACGCGGAGGAGGAGCCACCTCCTCCTCCGCCGGCTTCTCTGTCCTCCTTTGTTCTTTTACCTTTCTAGTGTCTTTCACTTTGTTCTTGTTTCTCTGTCTTTGTGGTCTTTCTCTACTTTACAGCCTCTCTCTTTCCCTCCCCACCTCTCTCTCCCCTCCCCCCTCTCAGTCCTACCTCTCTCTAGCTCGCCCATTGTGGTTATTTTTATTTATAGCCGGGGCTGATACCTGTCACCCCTGCTCCTGGGGGTCCTCCCCCCTCTGCTTCTCACCTGTTCTGCCTTTTTACCTCCATCCTCCCTCTCTCTCTCTCTCTCTCTCTCCCTCTCTCTCTCTCTCTCTCTCTCTCTCTGTCTCTCTCTCCCTCTCTCTCTCTCTCTCTCTCCCTCTCTCTCTCTCTCTCTCTCTCTCTCTCTCTCTCTCTCTCTCTCTCTCTCTATCACTCCCTCCTCTCATTAACACTCTGCCCTGATAGATGATGAGGGGAGACCCCAGTTCTCCCCAGGTTCCCCCCCCCTCCCCCCTGCCCTCACACACACTTTACCCCTTGCTGTGTTCCTGTTGCTCCCCCCACGTGGATGCAGGGGGTGGAGTGTGTGGTGTGGGGGGAGATGGGCCCTCACCTCTCCGTCGTGGTGTTGGTGTTGGGCGGGATTGGGGGGGGGGCGGCATTCAAAATGGCCTCCCCGTATTCCCATCAGGCTCGGTGCCATCTGCCACGCCCGCACTCCCCTTCGTTGGGCCTTGGCGGTGCCCGGCCCAGCTGGGGGGGGGGGTGACAATAGAAAGAGGCGGGAAAAGACCTCAGTGCCGGGACTTGGGTTCACCGGGGTCCTGGTGACGAACGAGCGGAGAGACCTCGGAGAACGAGGGCGGGCGAGCGAGGGGCGGGTGTGTTATACGAAACACACACACACACACACATACACACACACACACACACACAAACACGCCCAAACAGGGACAACTATCGCCTATCAAACTTTTTTCTTGGAAATAAGAGTTGGACCCCAACAGGAATTATCTCTCAAACTCTGATCTAGTTAAATCGCCTAGTAGAGGTCAGAGGTCAGGATGTGGTTTGGATGTTTGACTCTTGGCTAAATGGTACTGGGTTTGACCACTGCCCCGTCTTTGAGCAGGATGTCCTTCCTGCTACCTTGTTTTAAAAATAAAGGGCATGGTCTGTAAGGACAGGGTCACTTTGGATGAAAGTATCTGCTGAGCAGTAAATTAAGAATGAGTCAAAGTATTGGATCACTCTGGTATCGACCAATCTCATCTGTTTTCAGTACACAACAAAGGGCCAATAACTAAAGGCTTGATCCATCAAATGACTATCGATTGAGGAAAGTAAAAATAAATTGGAGGATAAACGCACATGTAGACAACCGAACCGACAAAACTGTCCAGAGCGGGAGATGTTCACAGGAAGGTGATCTGATCAGGAGATCTATTGAGACGGAGTGGAAGACCAATCGATACAGACAATTATGTATTCCCGGTGTTTGCTGCTCTCCAAGAAGAAACCCCCAGATATAGACATCTAGATGTGATGAGGGAGTATGGAAGTAGCCAGAAGAATTCACGTCTGGTATTAACTGCCTTTACAAGTGGGGAGACAAACCCCCCAACTAACTACCCTTTTTAACTATCCAGCTAACGGACTAAGTAATTACGTTGCTGATGATTGTGATAATGCAGATGACCAAGAAGTCATTATCATTTGCTACACTCCCACAATCCATTGCTCCAACTCCAATTACTGTGTGATTGTGCGCTTGGCATGGAAGACATAATTAACAATGTGTGTTGCTGCCAACCTTAGCGCGCAATATGCTGTTTGTGTTAAACCCCCCCCCCCCCCTGTATCTGGGTTAGGAGAAACACACACGGCGCAGAAGCAAGAGCAGCGACAACACAAACAAGCAGATATTCCTGGTCGAGGACGGGAGCAAGGCGGGCCGTCCCGGGAGACCCGAGGAGAGAGAGACATTACGGCGGTAATGGTGGCGTGGCTCTCCGCGCTCAGAAGGATCGGCGCATGCCCGTATCCCACACGGGGAAGGCTCTCTTTGTGGCGTGGACAAGAGAGATGATGAGAGACCAAGCCAAGAGAGGCCCCGCGAGGGAGCGCTGGGGGAGGGAGGGTGTGAGAGAGTGGGCGCCTGTGTTTGTGAGTATGAATCATATTCTCTGGAATAACACATGGATATGGATATAGGTGAAACACAGAGCAGGCGCCAAATGGCTATCATCAGGTCTGCCTGTGCCAAGCAATCGAGATCCAAACATCAACCAACTAACCAACCAACCAACCAACCAACCAACCGCCCAACTCTCCAGCAACTCAACTAACGAACCAACTAACCAACAAGCCATCCAAGTTACCATTCAACCAACTAACCATCCGACCAACCGACTGACTAACCATCTAACCAACTAACAAACTGTACACGTAACCGACCGACCGATGGAGCGACCCAGCAACACCGCAAACAACCAACCCACCGAACAACCCAAAACAACCCCCAAACCTCTTCTAATGTCCAGGCCCACTTCCTCTAATGTCTACACATGTATTCATACTGCACGTATGTGAACGTCTGCGCCGGCAAGTGTATGTGTCTGTGCATGAATTTGCATCTATGCGTAGGAGTGTGCATGTCGGCATGTGCATGGGAAGTGTTTGTGTGTGTATGTGTGTGTGTGTGCGTGTGTATGTGTGTGTGTGTGCATGCGTGTGAAGCCGACCATGATGTTCTCACAGCGCTCAGACTAATTCATAGTCTTGTAGAAACAGGCATAAAGAAAAACCCTTGCAGATTGTGCGCTGTTCTTTTCCTTGCGTTATTTATTGGGTGGGCAGCGAATCGCTGCCTGCTTATTTACACCAGATTGCTTCTCCAGATGTTTTTTAGGGTGGCGGGGGGAAGGGGGGGGGAGAACTCCCCAGCTCCTCCCAGCACTCCCTCCTCACCTCACCCTCCTCTCCCCGTCCCCCGTCTTCCCTTTGTCCAGATGGAACCCATTCTTTATAACTCTCCCTAATCCCTTTCTTTCCAAGCCCATTTTTCCACAGTACAGGGCTTGCCCTCCTATTCCCCTTCTCCTTTTCTATCTCTGTCCCTCCTTTCAGGTCCTGTCCTTTCCTCTCCAGAGCTGCGATGTGACTGAGTTCACTGTTTATGGAGCCGATGTGTTGAGACGAAGCGTCACGTTGCGCGTTTTCATGTTGACACCAAAGCTTGAGTTTCGGTGTGGCTTCGCTCAACATCTTTGATCAAGGAGTCTCACCGGCATGACAGTGGATGCTGTTACTGCGGCGTTAGACAAACACATATGTGACAGGGCCGTGGGGAACACACGGCAGTGTGATAAAACATACTGGCCGTGGGGAGACGGATGTGGGAGTCGGGTTAGACCCTACGGTAGATAGGTGAGTCCTTTAGGATTCAATCCCTGGGTTCTTCAATTCTATTGTTGGACCAAACATCTAAAAGCAAAATCGTTCTTTTTTGCCACTCACTGCGCTGTTCAGACGGTTGTTTTGTGTGAAGTTGGATGTCCTTATCTGAGGACAATACGCTTTGTTCCTGAGGCAAGGGGACTAGATTTCTGAAATTAAAAAAACGGGAACCAGCTGTAGTTTGCAATTCAATATATCAACAAAATATCTGATTTGCTCTTGTTATTTATTAAATAAAAATCATTCGGTTTTCGTCTATATTCGTAAATGCAGTCCTGGAGCAAAACAATGGGCAGTACATGCTCAGTGGTTTATTATGAGGTGTTTTAAGCTTTTGTAATCCAGCCAAAAACAAGCCAAAGTAGGCTACTTGAATAGGGAATCATTCTCTATTGCATTGACAGCATCTTGTTTATGTTCGGTCATGCCTGTTTATGGTATGATGTCTACAGCGACCCACATAGTGAGGTCACGTAACTGCCTCTCTGATAGACACAAGACTAAATATACAATGTCAAAATTAATATTCAACAGCATCTACAAGCCATAGCCATTTAAAAATTGATTAATACATTTATAAAATAAATTCAAATTATCTATATTAACGGGGAAATTTCCTGGGAAATCTCCGGGCAGCGACAGGCTTTAAGAGAAAGGGACTGTCCCCTGAAAACGGAGACGTCCGGTCACCATAGGTTTAAGCTATAGTTTAATCTTTTGGGCTGAGATCCCGATTCTCAGTCCCCGATCTGTCGAAGCAACATGTATTCACCCTAAGGCCAAACACATCTAATTGAGACATGATCAGTGGGTTTTTTCCATGGTCCGTATTTACATTTATTTCATTTAAAATTGTACCTTTTACTTCCATCTCAAGATTGGATTCGTTGCACATCTTCAGACGGGTGTGTGTGAGAACAAAGCGGTTAAATGCTCAGTGTTCTGTTAACAAATGGAAACTGTGGTGTTCAACTGGTTTGGAGGGCGCACATACATAACACTCAGATGAAAGAGACTTGGTAATATCCCCATAGCTTTACCATTGTGCGATGAGGAAACATCTGTGAGGTCCACTGGATCCTGCGAGACTCACAGAAAAAAAGAAACAATTTACCCCCCCCCCCCAAAAAAAAACCAAAGCAGCAAATTTTAATGATGTTTTTTTTTTTGTATAATTATTATTTTTATACTGTGTATGACTCCCGATCGCTTGTTGCCTCTGTGTGCGAGGTTGGGGCTGGGAGAGCGTGGAGGTGTGCCGGGTGGTGCGTGGTTGGGGGTGTTTTTTGGAGGAGTGCAAAAGAAAAAAAAAAAGGGAAAATGGGAGATTGATGAAAAGCCAAACGGGTCCCTGGATGACAGAGTCTTCTGCTCTCCACAATATTAAAAACTCCCACACGTTTCGAGAGGAGGGCTGAATTACCCTTGATGGTGTGCACTGTAAGCTGCGATAATGACTCATTTGTTTCATCTTGATGGATGTGTCTCCGGATGCGACGGGACCTGTCGTTTAAGGAAGAGGGGAAGGGAAGGGACAGGGAGAGGAAAGAGTGTGACTGGATAAGGGGGACATGGACATGCAGCAAAGGTAAAGGACGGATTGCTGGATGATCTGCGCCCGGGGGCCCTTGAGCTGAAAATAAAACAATAATATCTCAGGTGCCGGGTCGCTCGTTTTTTAGACTGAGGGAACATTATAGACAGTGTTAGCAAGCCCCTAAATACCGTGCGTTCCCTGTTGGTGTTGGTGGCCGGAAACACCAAGTGGAGGATACAAACGCATGCGCTTGCATTTTGCACATGCAAAGATTTGAACAAAATCCAGAATGCGCACAACACTAGCATCGCATGTGCACACGCATGCACTCTTGCCCAATGAGTTAGATATACAAGTGAAGACCCCGAGCCAAAAGGTTGTGGGTCCAAACCCCAATATCCACAGACTACCTGTAAGCATCCCTTTGAAAGAGGTCTAAACCCTACCAGCTAATTTCGGACAATAATAATGGTGATGTCTTTTTACGATAAAGGTGTCCGCTAGGTTATTACACAGTAAATGTCTATACCAAGTCTATAGTCTAGTCTAAAGTCTAGTCTCTAGTCTATACCAAGTCTTAGACTTGGTATAGACTAGAGTCCCAGCCATCACTAAAGTTCTACCTCAACCAGATAACCAGAGAGTTGTTTGTTACCTTGCACAAGGGCACTTTACCTAACGGTTCCAGGTGAAGATTCATTCATTAGAACCCTCGCAGGCTTAGCCCAGCGCCTCCGTGGCTCTTGTGTTTGGCACGTCCCTCCTGAAGCTATTAGGAGAGAGCAGTGGCAGCTGTTTCAGAAGGGGACCCGGGATTCGGAAACGCTGGCGACCGTGCACATCCAGCAACTGCCACACCAGCGGCCATGTTGGAGCCATATGTGCAGAGAAGCACACACGCCAAACAGAGGTTGAGCTTGGTGACATTTCCTACACTTAACTGTGTTGCGTTCTCCCCTACCACCCCCGCCAGCCCCGCCCTCCTCCTCCTCCTCGTCGGTTTGCGATCTGATGAAGACGGGAGTTTGTAAGTACCCGCCGTCTGACCACATAACCATACACAGAACCTGCACACTGTAAACTGTTCGGGAAACCACAGGATCCTCCCTCTGAGCTGTGAATCACGGTCGAAAAAGCAGCCTGCACAAACACACACACGCGCGCACACGCACACGCGCACACACACACACACACACACACACACACACACACACACACACACACACGCACAGACTCCCCGTTTATATAGTAGTGTTGGATTGCAGAGTATTACCATATGTGGTTTACGGCGGGACTGTAAACATGGTGGGCCATGCGGTGGGGAGAGGCTAATCTAGCCTGACTGCTTTACAGCGGAGGTGACGGGCTGCTGATTGGGGCCCATTCACTCTGGCATGTGGGACGCACATGAGGAATCCTCCCGCTTATTGCACCCGGCAACCTGTTTGAATCGGTAGCCATGCACTGCCCAAATCCCAGCCGGGTGTATACACAAGCTGTCCGCTGTGTTGTGGGAGAGTGTTTGTTTGAGTGTGTGTGCGTGTGTATGTGTGTGTGCATGATTATGTGTGTGTGTGTGTGTGTGTGTGTGTGTTGAGGAAACAAGGCAGTTACAGCCCATGGAAGGTGTGTTTTATTGTGTTGTGAGTATTGCTTGGATTAGCAGTTTTTGAGGCTTGAGATTTATGGAGATTTATTTATCAACAGAATTTATTTTGGTTTGAGACGAAAACCACACAACGATGTGCACACATATACGAATTCACACACACTTGCGCTAGGATGTATGCATGCATGCATTGACACACACATACTGGCATTCCCACACACACACACACACACACACACACACACACACACACACACACACACACACACACACACACACACACATAATACAGCTGTAACAATTTCTGTCTAAGACTTTTTTCTGAATATAAGTCGCTACTACTGCAATACCCGAAGGTAATACCCGCAGGCATTGCAATACGGGCTCATAAACATTAAACCCAGAAGAAAGTATGGACCCATTCATCAAGAGAGGCTCATTGGAGCGTGTTTCCATCTTGGCAACAACAGCATTAATTCCACTGTGGAGTTTTATAATGAAGAAAGCGTAAAACTGAAATCATTGCTTATGTTCCTATACATATTATCCACCTAGTCGAGAAAGTCAAGTCAAATACATATTTTTGTACTTAATCTTCATTAAAATGTTTCAAATGTCGTTATCATTATTCATACCTTCCCTTTAAGTTCTGTTGTGATTACATCACCGCCCCACCAGAGCAGGTGGGAACCACATTCCCACCTGTGATTAAACCGTCGGGAAAGTAGGAAGGAGTAACTCACACCTACTCACTCCTGCCAATCAAACTCTGAGCGGTTGAATCCTGTGTTTGGCCCCACCCTCATATCCTGTTTTACTTGAATGCCTGATGTCACGTTCTGGGGCGGAAGGATAACTGAGAGGCAGGATACCATTTCACTCGTCAAGTCATGAAGTGTCTTTAATGAACCTTCTTTATCACAGAGTAACATCTCAGCGCAGACTGTGTCTGTGTGTGTGTGTGTGTGTGTGTTTCTGTATCTGTGGGATTGTGTGTGTGTGTATATATGGGTAGTCTTCTATGGTCCTAGCAGGTTCTCCAATCTACAGGTCATCACTTCAATGACAATAAAAGACCATTCAATACACAATCGTGACCTTAAGTCGTAGTGTTTTTTTTCTTCCCCTCTCCACATCTGGGCTGCAGTGACTGCTGACGAATAGATCCTCTCCTGACAGGACCTGAAGTTATTCTCCAGCTGTGGCCACTTATGATGTCATCCCGGCCACTAACTATCTCTCTTGTCTCTCCTCATCTCTGATCGCCCCCTGATACGACTTCTCTGTCCCCCCACCTACGACCTGATTCTCCCCCGTTTGGGAGCAACTATCTAGCAGCTCAAGCTCAGAGAACCAGACATAGGCCATAGATGGACAAACCTATAACGTGTAATGTGGATTGATGAGCTGTGGCCCTTATGGAGCTCCCATCCAAAACCTGCTTTTGCTGAGTTCTGTGCAGTGAGATGAAGTTAACCCTTAACCCCTCACAAACCCCATTGTGACCCCAATTCTTAACCATGCAAAACGTATATCTGTTTAGTACTGGTCACTATTCAGCTCCTGAATTCTTGAATTCTCTGTCTTGAATTAAGATTCAGTAATGTATTGCCTGTTCAAAATGTGACTGTTCGTAACAGGCTGATTCATTGGCCTTCAGTATATCTGCTTGCTGATTTCTTTGGAGAACTAAGTGGGATGTTCGCCAAGTGGGAAGTAAATCGGATGAACGGTTAAAAACCTAAATTACATAAAAATATTTAAAGTGGTGGGACTGGTTGACATTTCAAACGGTGCCACTAATAGTGACCTGAGAACTTCACAATGAGAAAAACAGATCACTCTTGTTCACTCTGCTGCTCTCCTAACCTACACACAGAAGCTTCCACACCTCACGATATATGAGGTTTAACGTCAAAACTCTTACAGTCAGTTATCAGACACTTTTATCCAAAGTGTCTGGCAAGTGAACAATCAAAGCAAGCATGCAATCACAATGGGAGCTGATACAAAGAAATCACGAAGTTAAAGTGCTGCACAACATAGTTTGATAAACAATTTGACAGACTGCAGTGTAGCCTTAGGAATCAGAAGGAAACAAGGTTAGTACTTTATTTTATTTTAATAAGTGGTGGTGCAAACAGTAACTGAAGAGATCCTATTTCAAAGTGCTCTCTAAATGCCATACCACAGGTACAGCTCAACGAAGTACGTAGACTTCTAGAGCTCGATAATCACAGATCAGCAAGTCTGCCAGTGAGATGTTCCTGGAAGAGGTGGGTGCTCACATCACATGCTGCTGCCTCATTCGACGTCTAGAAGGTTCCATTGGTCCACGTCTGACGGAGCCAGGTCCTGTTGAGGAGATTTAGGGAAATATGTTGACTCGTCCCCTGTTGCAATGGAGTAGCGCAGGGCTGAGAAAACTTTTCCAGGCATGGTGAGTGTGTGTGTGTGTGTGTGTGTGTGTGTGTGTGTGTGTGTGTGTGTGTGTGTGTGTGTGTGTGCGTGTGTGCGTGTGTGCGTGTGTGCGTGCGTGCGTGCGTGCGTGCGTGCGTGCGTGTGTGTGTGTGTGGTAAGGACCGAATGCACATTGTTTTAAATTTACTCTAACATTTGGAAACCGTGATATCCAGAAACGCTGTTTGATTAAAATTGGTATTCATCTATATCACCCGTACAAAACAGTCTGGACCTTAACATGGAAGTAGCAATGGATGGTTAAATAAGATAAAGATAAATAGGATAACACTAAATCAATCAGTAAGTAGCTTATCATTACATTTAAAATTATTAACACTATTTCTTTATTACATATCTCTCGAAAAAACAGCTTGTATTCCTATTTAATTACAAAAATGACCGTGACAATTTCGTTATGGTTTCATACCAGCAATGGGCGGCAATACAAATTGTAGAACAAATGTTGAAGCAATGGGGAAGTGTTCATAGGCCCATTATGCATCCATTTTTTATGCAGTTGTGTTTTGTTGGCTGAACTTCCACATCTGCCTGCTTCAAATAAAGTGTAACCAATAGTTATGACCAAAGCTCTACCAAGTCCAATGTTAATATAAAGAGCATAAAGAGTCTTTCAGTCAAAAGTGGTCACCCCTCTTGGGTTATCACTTGCATTCGATTCATCCTCATGGATTACTCAAAATAAAATAAAAACTGTCAGTTCCTTTGCGATATCACTGTGCCTCTCCTCAAAGGCGTTCCACCACACATGCCTTCAAATTACAAGTCTTCAAAAGGACTAAATGAAGCGGTAACAGAGCAGCTGGGCCCGACTTTGGCATCGAGGAGAGTGAAGTTGGTGGGGAGTCAGAGAGAAGACAATAGGAAAACAGAAGAGCACATCCCGGGCCGGCAGACAGGACAGAAATACAGGCAGCCTTCAGCCAAATGCGTGACTTTGCTTTATAAGATGTAGCTTATACCATGGAGTGGTTTATTTGTGGTATTTTGAAACACACAACCCCATATTACCACTCACGGGCTTTCCACGTTTATTTTCAAAAAATACAGTACATTTCTATTCCCCTATTGAATGAAATGAGTTGAGTTTGAGTTTCATTAAAATAAATTATCCGGTATTTCGTAGTATGGTATCAGAAAAAAAAAAGAAACTGTGAAACATAACTGTAAATTAAGATTTATTAATTTCCAATACGCTGCCAATGAAAATATGTAACAAAAATTTCCAATACGCTGCCAATGAAAATATGTAACAAACATGAACATTGAGTTATAGAGCAGGCCTCCTGGCAGGGAGCGCGGAGGAGTTGGACAGCATACGGATGCCTCTCCCTGCTGTCTGCCTCAGTCCAAATACTGATAGATTGGGAAGTGAGCGGACACTTGGCTCTCCTCTGTGTCTCTGTGTTCTCTCAGAATCTCAACATTTTCCATCTTTCCCCCGTCTTTTCCGTCTTCTCCTGCCGCCAAACACAACACAGGTAGGCGGCTCATCTTCAGCCACACTTGGTCCTTGGTAGCATGGCGCTAACAGTGGTTAGCATGGCTTGCTTTTTTAGTTTGTCCTGGCTGCAGTGGGCACGTGAGATCTCTATCTCTGTCATTTTGTGGTTGTACAGAAAGCCTTAAAAGCCTTTGAATGTAAAGAACAATAAAACAATAGCACCGCTTTCACCACAAACACACACGTACACACACACACACACACAAAAACACACACACACACACACACACACACACACACACACACGCACAAACACAATAACCAACTTCCCTCCACAAAGTAGAGTGCATGTGTGTTTGTGCAGGTTTTTCCAAATCAGTTTTTATGCGTGCCAGAAAGAGACAGTGGGAAGAAACAATGAGAGAGAAACAGAGAGAGAGAGCGGGAAAAGGGAAAGAGTTCAAAATAAAGAGAAAAGAGAGAGACGTCACTTTGGGTGTGTGATGTGTTTTGCTCTTTCGCCCTTCAGTGAACATTGGATGTAGCGACGACGGCAGAGACACAATAAGTGCATTACTTTTTAAAAGGGGGTCCTAAGTGTGGACCGTGATGCACATGGACAAGGTCTGCTAATTGGAGTAAATTAATTTACCTCCGGCACAAGGCGCGGCTCACCGGCTAAATAAGTCATGATCGCCAGCGCCCGTGTAAACCCTGACTTCTTAAATCATTTAACGGCACAATCTGCTAATTAGCCGAGGGAAAGGGCTGCTTTCAGCGGCCATGAAGACGGGCTCTCTGTCAGTCAGTCAGAGGGGATCGGGAAAGAGGGGAGGTGGGAAAAGGGAGAGAGAGAGAGCGAGATAGAGAGAGATCTCTGATGAGGAAGTTAGAGAGTCAAAAACAGAGATGTACAAGAGACATAAAGAATAAAAAGGGTAACAGGGAGAGTGGGAGAGAAGAGTCTGATAGAAGAGTGAGGGAGACAGAGAGTGGGAGGGAGAGTCAGAAAGATATTGAGATAAAGAAGAGGAGACGGAGAGACTGGGAGAGAAAGTCTGAGAGATATGGAGATAAAGAGAGGGAGACAGAGAGTTTGGCAGAGGGAGATAGGAAAACAGGGAGATGCACGAGAGAGAAACAGAGAATGAGAGAGAGAGAATGAGAGAGAGAGAGAGAGAGAGAGAGGCAGAGAGACAGAGAGACAGAGAGATAGGAAAGACCTTCATTTATTTATCCTCTGAGCAGCTGCTGGGTGCAGCAGGGGCTTGGATGGAGAGATGGAGAGCTGAGGGATGTGAAGGAGAGGAAACGAGTGGTGAGACGAGGAGGAGGAGAATGGGGAGGAGTAGGAGGAGGAGGGTGCAGGGCTGAGGGGAAACGTAGAGGAGTGTGTAGTTGTAGAACTTTTCTCTCGCTCTTCGTTCGGGGGCCCCTGAGGGAGAGAAGCTAGGGGCCCCAAACCAAAACAAAAGACTTGAGATGTGAGGAGGAGGAGTGACACTCTACTGGAAGGTAGAGATTTACGCACACACACACACACGCACAGATGCATACACACACACACACACACACATACACACACACACACGCACACACTCTCTCGTACAGACGCAACACACAATAAGACACAAATCATCATACAAAAAAAGACACAATTCCACACACACACGGTCTGTAATCACACAGCACAACTACTACACACATTCATGTACACAGAGGAAAACACACACCAGAGTGCTCCTCTCTTGTCCGGCCCAAGGTCGGGTGAGGCGGCCAGGTATTCCCTGTTCTGGCCACAGTCACTGTGTGAGATCCACTCTCTAAACTCTTCCCAAACTGAAGCCAGCCCTCCTGATGTTGTCATTGACCTACCCAGCCTCCAGGGTTCAGACGTACCACAGAACAATAAAAACACACCTCTCCACACCCCGAGCCTACTGTTGTGGTTTGTCTACTGGTGCTTTTTTTTTTCTATTTGTGTGTGTGTGTGTGTGTGTGTGTGTGTGTGTGTCTAGTTAGTGCAACTGAGTTCATACACAGTGATGTGAAGAGTGTTTGTGTTGGAGCAGCACAGAGGACCTGATCCTTCCAAAGCTCAAATAACAAAACACCTCCATCTGCTTCACGCCTATGATGTCAGTGATTACATACAATCACCTCCCTGAGAGAACGTCAGGCTAGAAGCACGCTGACCGCGGGACTGGAACGAGCCGACAACCGAGTTCAACCAACCAACCAATTGACTGACTGAATGACTGACCTACCAAATAACTAACAAACTATTCAACCTGCCGTCCAACCAACTACCCAACAAACAAACAAACCAATCATATATCGAACCAATTGACTAACCAACCAACCATCTAACCAACTAAGTGAGTGAGTGACTGACTTGCCAAATAAATAAATAACCAACCAATCAACATATCATCCGACAAATTAACCAACCAACCAACTAACTCCCTTACCAAGATTCAAAGCAACCAAGCAACCACCCAACCAAGCAACCACCCAACCAAGCAACCAACCAACCAATCAGAACCTGCAGCGTCGATGCCGGGGTCAGTCATTCCCAAAGCCAGTACAACTAAAAAGCGATTGAACGACGCTAAAACGTCGTAAAAACGACAAACGGCAGAAAAACAAAACTCTTCATTATGAATCCGGATCTAAACGGCCAGTATTGTGTATGCTAACCAAGTTGGATGGCTACAGGGGAATAGATAGCCCTGCCTGGCAGTCGCCTGCGCTCAGGTTGATGGATCACAGCTAAGGATCATGGGTAGTCAGAGCGGTGACCACAAACTGCCACATTAGCAGGCAGCGGTTTGGGGGCCCCGTCCCCGCCCTTAGCCTGTCCACTTCAACCACCCCCCCCCCAATGTATTCAAGGTCAGGTCTTTGAGCTCCACTCCCCAAAACATCCAGCCGGGCGAAGGATCTCTCTGCACCACACCGTACTGGGAAACGTCTCCCTGCCCGGGAATAATGAATATGTTAAAACAGCGGCGCGAGATGGATTTATGTCTGACACTGGCGGCTCAATGTATGCAAATCAGCCGGCTAATGTTTATGCAGAGAATGAAGACCAAAATAACGTAAAGATTTAGTTTGACGTCGTTGTGTATTTATGACGCCTTTTTTCCGTGACTTTCGTTTTGCCGACTGCTTCTCGTACAGGGCTTGGCAGCGGTGTGATTACACACAAATGCACGCATGCAAACGCATGCACACACACACGCACACACACGCACGCACACTCACACACGCACACACTCAAGCACGCATGCCTGCACGCACAGACATACATACACACTCACACACACACTTACACACACACACGCACACACACACACGCACACATACACACACACACACAGACACACATGTATACACACGAAGCACATTGCCTCCCAATGAGGGCTGGAGTCTGGCTTTGATCTGGAAGTCTTTGCAGCCTCATTGACTGTAATGAGATGTGGAGGATCGGAGAGGACGGGAGGGGATCCCACGAGGAGACCAAACTGACGGCCTGGGAATCAGCAGCATTTCACGGGCACAAACAAAATCGAAGAGAGAGAGAGAGAGAGTGGTAGGGAGACAGTGAGACAGAGAGAGAGGGAGAGAGAGAGAGAGAGAGAGAGAGAGAGAGAGAGAGAGAGAGAGAGAGAGAGAGAGATCTCAGATGGCTTGGCAAGCGCTTTGCATTACCCTCCTCCTCCTCCTCCTTCTTGCTTGATCCAAACATTAATTTCCCCAACGTCTGAAATTCCAGAGTAGAGAGAGAGAGAGAGAGAGAGAGAGAGAGAGAGAGAGAGAGAGAGAGAGAGAGAGAGAGAGAGAGAGAGAGAGAGAGAGAGAGAGAGAGAGAGAGGGGAGAGAGAGAGAGAGAGAGAGAGAGAGAGAGAGAGAGAGAGGGAGAGAGAGAGAGGGAGAGGATGGGGAGTGTTGTGGGGGTGGGGTAGGGAGGTAAGGGGTTTGCTGGAGAGGACTGAAGATTGGCACGGGAGGAGGCAGTGGATGTTTCTCTTTGCGCTGGGCCCAGAAGAGGCGTCCCTAGATGAGGGGCTGGGATAGGGGGGTATGGGGGGGGTGGGGACCTGGAAGCCCACCAGCTGACTGCCCTCCATTCCATTAATCAGTCAGTCAAGGTCTGGGCTCCTCTGAGACCCCCGGAAGGACCATCACCAGCCGGACCCACCGGGCCCAGCGTCCAAAGACAGTCCCTGGGTCAAGGAGACACACACACACACACACACACACACACACACACACACACACACACACACACACACACACACACACACACACACACGCACACACACACACACACACCACCCACACACACACATACACAAACACAGAAGAACACACACACACACACACACACACACACACTCATCTCCAGAATGTGCCTGGAGAAGAAAGATTGTTTTTTATATAGATTATAATTATATTTTTCCTGCTGTCCTCTTTTGCTTATTTTACTCTTTTTTTTCTTTGGCTAATAAAGCCTTTTGTTGACTTGAATTTAATTTAGAGACATAGGCAGAGAGAGAGACAGAGGGTTAGACAGGGAGGGACTGTAAGAACAAGAGTGACAAAAAGAGTGAGACAGAGAGTGAGTGTGAGAGACGTTTCTAAATGGTGACAGTCGGTCAGGTGTAGATGACGCCCCTTTCACAGTTGGTGTGGGAGCGACGTCACCTGGAACCATTTGGGCCAATCAGAAACAATAAGTGCAGTAACCCATCTCTCACCACAAGGGATGCTGTCCCTGACTTATTTGAATATAATCGTGTGTGAGGGAGCATTCTTCCCATCATAAGACTGTGTGCCAAGCCAAACAGTGATCTGGCTTAGGGCTCAGTAAGTGAGTAGTAAGTAAGCTAGTTACTGCCGGGACGATCCAGGCTCCATTGGCTCTGTCCAAGATGGCCGCAGGCCAGCGAAAACTGACCTGTTCCTGATCCTTAGCTTGGAGAAGGAAACATGAAACCTTGAAACCTTTAGAGACTCTGAACCTTGCTGCTTTTGTTTCTTAAAAACTATGTGTAGACCTCCAGCTATGTTTTCATCCTCTGTTTATATCTTCTTGGTGTGTCCTTGTAATATTTCCCTTCAAATTCTTCATTTTTGACCTTTGTGAACCTGAGTATATATATTTATATATATTTAAAAAAAAAAATATATATATATACTTGCCACAGCAACCCTTTTCTAAAAGCAATCCCAACAGAGCTTGGGGGTCACACCCTATAGCACACCTACCTCAGATGGGGCTTCATGTTACACATACTTGGCCCACGCTGGTCATACATGTTTCACTTGGAAGACACTTAGAATTCAGTCCTTTCTCATCGCGGGTCTTCTATGGCTAGCCTCCAAGGGGGGAAAACAGAGCCTCTCAATGAATCAGAGCCACAAGCCGAGTCTCCACACACACTTAGGAACTGCCCACGAACCGGCTTAAGGGTGTTGAACAGTTTTTTGGTTGGAATAAGGCCCGTCTATGTATCGTTCAGGTCAGCTCAATATTTGCAAAAATATCTACAGTCCTTTCCCTAAATCAAACTAGGGAATATTAACTATATGTGGGTTTGTGTGTGTGTCTCACCTGGCAACACCCATGCTGCCTTGCCGCAAGAATACAGGCTAATGCATCGCTTTAAAAACACAGACAATTCACTACCGAGCTTTCTTGCTGCCTCCTATACCTGGATTCAAAAGAGTGGCGAAATATTCAATTTAGCTGCTCAGTTTGAAAAAAAAAAAAGCTCTACATAACTCTGAATGTACCTGCATTCTTTAGTAAAACCCGTTTTTTTTTTCAGCTGGTAAAATGAAGAACTCAGACACAACACATCGGGTGAGAATGGTAAATGGGGTGGATTGTGTGGTGAGAAAAAGGGATAAAAAACTAAGGGGGCATAATATTTTAACTGAGGGGGCATTGCACACCTTTTTGCCCCTTTGTGGTGCCGGACCTGGTATGTGCCTGCTTTCGAAAGTGTGTGCGTGCAGGTCTATGTGTGTGTGTGTGTGTGTGTGTGTGTGTGTGTGTGTGTGTGTGTGTGTGTGTGTGTGTGTGTGTGTGTGTGTGTGTGTGTGTGTGTGTGTGTGTGTGTGTGTGTTTGAAGGCTGACTGTTATATTTCCCCTTTGACTGGTTAAGATCATTGAGCAGGCTGAGGCTTTAATTTATGTTTTTCTATTGTGTACAGGGGCGGAACGCGGCATCTGTTACTGTAGTCATTTCACTCTGTATTTGTTAGACGTAAACACCTCTTCACCGGAGACCGGAGGATTAGTTTGCATAAGGATGCCATGGCACAGAAGACTTTTATCGGAGAGGAAAGTACCTTAGCTCGACACCTAATCATGTTACAATCTTAATGTTGTTTATTTACTTTGAAAAGCCATCATAAGTGAGTGTTGTGTTGGGAAATATCTTAAGGAATAAAGAGAGGCAAACAATTTCATGCTAATTATCTTTAAAATAAATGTGTGTCTATTTTATGTATTATCAGTTAATATCAAAGAGTAATGTAATCAATATCCTCGGTTTAGCCAGGTTTGAAAAAAGTGCAAAGTGAGGGAGTTTTATTGCCAATGATTGAATTTGACTTTGTGGCTTTGAGTCCAATGCAAAATGAATACATTTATTGAATGTAATAAAATATGACGTGAATGTAAATATTATTGGCCTTTATTTAATTACAATATTTGTTTGGCGTTGAGACCCATGCAAACTCTATCCATATACTTTCATGGAAAAATAATGCGAGCATGAGAAAGTTAAACATTATTGGTATTGATTTAATTTGAAGCTTTGATTGGGTGCTGGGACAAGGGCAGCAGTCGGAGATATCTAAAATGACAAATGTGGTTAAATACCATACGCAAGTATGAATCATGGAATAAATTAACCAACCCAAACTCTCAAAAGCCAACGGGTGCGAAAGGTATTGTTATCTCTAGAACAATGTTTATAAGAGAATACTTACGGTATCCTACACATAGGACTGATAGGAGAGTCATTATTACACATACCTCTCCTGTGTACAAGTTTCAATTTTGCCATTTATTGTCATGTGCATATTAAAGACAAACAGCATTAGTCTCTAATGGCCGTGGAATGATTTTAGGCTTCCTCAGCAGGTGACAAGAATCACGAGGAATGAGAATTAAAAGGTCCTAAATACAAATTAAATAAATGTTGTTTTTTTATAATATTACTTATAATTCTAATATTAATATTACTCTGCATGTGAACTTTTCTGAACTTTTCTTATTATTATTGGTTATATTATTTTATAAATATAGCATATTGTTTATTTTTAATGAGCATGTCTATAATGAGGGAGGGTGAGTCTCTCTCTCTCTCTCTCTCTCTCTCTCTCTCTCTCTTTTACATATTGCTTGTACATATTTCTACCTGAATATGTGTGTGTGTGTGTGTGTGTTTGTGTGCATTTGTCTGTGTTTGTATAATTGTGTGAGTGTGTGTGTTTGTGTGTGTTTGTGTTTGTGTGTGTGTGTGTGTGTGTGTGCGTGTGTGTGTGCGTGTGTGTCTGTATGTATGTGTGTGTGTGTGTTTGTGTTTGTAAGAAAGAAACGTTAGCCTGTGTGCGGTAGACATTAAAGGGAGCTGTGTGTATGTGTGG
This sequence comes from Pollachius pollachius, assembly GCF_949987615.1. Lineage (NCBI taxonomy): Eukaryota > Metazoa > Chordata > Actinopteri > Gadiformes > Gadidae > Pollachius > Pollachius pollachius. The sequence continues at coordinate 16,028,431 of NC_136943.1, read as the reverse complement.
GTGTGCGTGGTGTGTGTGTGTGTGTGTGTGTGTGTGTGTGTGTGTGGGTTGCGGGGGGTGGGGGGGGGGGGGGGGTGTAATTAAAGTAGTGTATGAGCAGTAGAGGTCATTAGAAGACAACAGATGGGGCCTGATGCTCCATAGAAAAGCCTCCTCATTGTCTTCAGCATGCCTTTTGTTGTAATGTCCTGGCTTCCCCCAAACAGCCTTGTTAGTTTCCACCCAGCGTTCTGTCGCTTGTCTCACTTTGTGCGGGGGCTCTATCCATGTTTGTTCCCTAAAATGTGAAAGGTTTTTTTTTTTTTTACCTGCATTGCAAAACAAAATGAGGCCTTCCCTTTCCCTTTGTCCCGGGGAGAAGGGTAGCCACTGTGATGCTATGATGAAAAGAGAGCGGTGATTTTATTTGTAATGAATTCTCGGATGGGTGTATGGGAGGCTCCATGAATTCCGAGCACGTTCGATTGTTGCCCTTGGAAAATTCCGATCACAGCACTCAAAGTCTGTCAGTGGCGTACGTTCAACACCAAAAGCGCCACAGACGGACACTCAGGGAAGTTTCTAACACAAAAGAAACAGCTGCAGTGGTGGTAGTTAAGATGGTCGTAGTTTGAACGTCCCACCCGAGAAAAAAAATTAACCAGCATGCACCATCACAATGCGAAGAACACGCTGTGTGAGACTATTGCGTTATAATTAACAGAAATAGATACATTACCGGTGCGATATTGATAGCACCGATTGTTAACCGCTGGGACACTCACCACTGTTCTGTTGACCAGTGCAATAACTTCCGTCAACAAACTACTCCTGTATTATATTCTCAGCACTCGATAAACTAGAGCGCTGGGTTAATACGATGCAGATGAGCCGCCGTGGATTTTTTACAAACACAGAGAAATGGACCGAGGTACGGCCTCTCTGGAGCTGACTGGTGTAGCGAGGTGGGGCCCGGCCGGGGTCTGGTCTGGGCCCCGCACCAGCCCAGGAGACCCCACCGGGGTTCTCACAAGGCAGCGAAGGTGATGTGAACGCGTAAGGTTCAGGGGTCGAGAGGTCATCCTTTTTGCCGTTCCCGCGGCGTCTCTCCCGCACACGCTCATCCCTCATCGGCCACGCCGGTATTATTCTTATTATTATCGTTATTATTATCATCATCCTTATTATGGTTGTTTCTTTTCCCTCACCCGGAGGTGGAGAGGACTCGATCTCTGGGAGACTCTGTTCCTCCTCTCCTCCCACGCTCTCATCCTCCACATCCATCTTTAATGTAGAGACCACACGGAGAACAATGCCCTCTGCTCCCCCAGCGAAGACCCTGACCGCTCGTAATTAGCAGAAAGAGACGGGGGGGGGGGGGGCACAGAGTCAGAGAGGAGAACGAGAGGGTGAGAGCTGCAGAGAGCGGGAGACATAAGAGAAAGAAAGGAAAGAAAGAAAAGAAAGAAAAGTAAGAAAGAGAGAGAAAGACAGAGAGAAAGAAAGTGAGACAGATGCAAAAATCTGGATAGAAATGGATGGAAAGGAAAGCAAGAAGAGGCAGGATGAAGGAAAGACAGGAAGAGAGAAAGATTTCATTTGCATGTCGGGAGACGTTTGGAAATGCGGGGGCCCGTACCGGCGGAGGTCAGGCCGTGGCAGGGATTGTTCGCAGGTAATTAGCCCCGAGTCCCCGTCGCAGCGTCTGAAATATTGAACATCGCCGGCGCCCCCTCTGGTAGAGGAACTGGATACAGAGTGTGCAGTATGCAGATGAGAGAGAGAGAGAGAGAGAGAGAGTGCGAGTGCACACAGCTCGGAGCCCCTGAACTCAAACAGGCCGATGGCTGGCTGATCCGCGCGGAGGCAGCTGGGGAGCTTTCAGGAGCCCCGCGTGTCTGAGGTGAGCCGGGTGGGTGTGTTGGGGCGTTGTGTTATCGTGCTGGTGGTTGTTAGCGGTGAGCAGGGCCTCTGTAGGCCAAACAACATGAGGTGAGGTTGTGCAGAGATAGGCCGACTGAAGAGCGACGAGTCGGAGCTGGGCAGAGAGGTATAGAGGGGGAGAGAGGGAGAGAGATGGAGGGAGAGAGAGAGTAGGAGGAAGAGAAAAACATGAAATAAAGACAGAAATAACAACAGGTGAATATACAGGGTCCGAAAGTAGAAGGGAGAGACGCGGGGGCAAGACACAAATGTGCCTAATGAACAAAGAGAGATAAACAACAAAGCAAGATGGGCCAAAAGACCACCGCTAGGAAGAGCGAAAGAAAGTTAAGAGACTCAGACAAACCCCACAGGGTCACGCTCTCCTCTCCAGCCCTCCCACCCTCTCGACATCCCTACCTGAATGTAAATTGGATGACGATCCAATCAGAGGACCCAAGGATGAGCCACTAAATGCCAACCCCCTGGACTATAGTATCAGCACCCACGGCTGGATTACTCTGGTGTCCACACCCCATTACACACAAGAAGGGGAACTTCATCTCACAAATGCGACTCGAACCCATTCATCACGAGAGCACATAAAGGAGTCAATTCCTAGCGATTGACGGTAATGGTCATGTGGCTTTTCACCATCGATTAACTAACATGATGAAAACCATTGCTAATGTAACAGAAAGTGCTTTTGTCCGTAAAATTCATTAAACACAGAGACGTGGAAATGTGACGTAGGAACCACAGGGGAAACACACTCGATGTTACTTGCTTCGTATATAGTTCACGAGTCCAGCTTTCAGGAATAATAGTCATGTTTTATGAACGCAAATAAAAACGGGAAGAGGTAAACAGTTGCGGGTGAGTAGTATTGACCATCAGTCGATAGCTGCATCGCTGCAGGTCTCCAGGGCCAAACCAACATATTAGCACAGCATCACCATAAACAGCTCTATGCCTTGGATGGAGCTTCTCCTCCTGAAAATTCTCTTCTACACAGGCCCGTGCTCAAGGCCCCCTAAACATCCTGCACGGGTCAGTGTATGTCTGTGTTAGTGTGTGTGTGTGTGTGTGTGTGTGTGTAGGTGTGTAGATGTGTGTGTGTGATAGAGAGAGGGAGATTGTGTGTGTGCGTGAGTGTGTGTGTGTGATAAAGAGAGAGAGAGAGAGAGAGGAGAAAGAGAGAGGGAGAGAGAGAGAGAGAGAGAGAGAAGGGGATGAAACTGTTTGTGAGTGAGAGAGATTTAGAATGTCTGTGTGTGTGTTTGTGAGCGTGTACGTGTGTGTACTTATGTATCTGTGTTCTTATATGTGTGTATACATGTGTGTTTATATAGGTGTGTGGGTGTTTGTGTGTGTTGGTCTGTGTTTTTATCCACAACACAAACACACACACACACACACACAAACACAGCTTCTTCCTTTAATGGGGAAGAAGTCAGAGATCGGAAGTCCTGTCAGGTGCCCTGACTCCCGTCTACACCTCCGGTGAGGTGAGGAGGAGGTGGAGGTGAAGGTGGAGGAGGAGGATAACCGCTGGTAAATCTTTCATGTTGTTTTGGCCCTCGCTGCCTCCCCTGGTGACGGGGCGAACTCCTGCGGCAACCTGCCGCTGAACGGAGTTGTTGCTCTCCGCTCAGCCGGGCCGCGGCGCAGGCGGCAGGGCGTGTGTTGCAGGCGCACACCCCGGGGTGACGCTTACTGGTGGCTGTCCGAGGTCAGAGTGGAGGTCAGAGTGCTTCGTGATCGGATGGGCGGTGTAGCGTGGTCAGTATGGGCTCTGAAGTTCTGAGGGCAAAGCGAAGCGTCTAAGTACTACAGAGACGCAGAATTGGGAAGTTGATACTGTGAATGATTATACTTGAAGAAGATCATTTTATTTTGAGAAGAAAAGCTATGCCAGTTAGAGCGAGAGTGGCAAAGGTTAGGGTAAGTGTAAAATAAAACATAAATCTCATACCGGTATTAATATTTTATTTTGATGATTGTCTGATCACTATTCTTTAAAATGATTTAGACAATCTAAACAATAAACAGGATTGATTTGAATACATATATAAAATCTATACACATACAAACATAACATACACACATATACATACATAAATGATTGGCAGGTCAAAAGAGTACAGATATATAGCGACCTATATGTTTCCGTGAACGTGTTAGAAGCCGAGCAGAAGAAAGAGAAGTCATCCAAGGTAGAGGTGATGTGGTAAGTATTTAGGAAGTAGTCCTACTAGTGCAGTACCCGTTCAAAACGTTCCCGTCTCCGTACGGGCCGACTGCTTGGCCTCCGGTAACGACGCTTGCAGCTTTCTCGAGAACCGCTCATCCGAACAACTTCCCACTCCAAACTGCACTTCCCTTGGTCCTCATCAATTCACCCACCGAGTGGGAAGTCGACCGGTTGAACGGTTGCCAAGAAGAATCTAAGGGCAGACGTACATACGTACAGAGACTGTTCTAATGACAGTAAGATAATTTGAGTGTAATTTGATGGCGGTGGCACAGCCATCCATCAACTATTAGTGAGTGAAATGCGCTGTGAGAGTATCCGTTTCAAGTTGATTGTGCTTGCCTCTATATAGCCCAATAAAGATGGTAGACCACTCACAGCTCATTTCTGACCGACTTGGGGAACCCCCAAACATTTGCAACACTTCTCTATGGCGAGGAAACGCAGGGAATGCCCTCTTACACTCTTTCCTGGTCTCTCTGTTTCAAAGTCTTCAGGGAAGAAAAGGTTTGAAGTTAGCGTAGCGAATTCCTCAAGTTTGAAACATATGTGGTTTATGTTGTATGTAAACACACCGTATAATGGTGTGCACGTCCTCCCACCTTCTCTCTCACTCACACATATGCACGGACACAAGCACACACACACACACACACACACACACACACACACACACACACACACACACACACACACACACACACACACACAAAAACACACACACAATGCATTTGCAGAGTTGAGTGTGTGCGTGTGTGCGTGTGTGTGTGTGTGTGTGAGTGTGTGTGTGTGTGTGTGTGTGTGTGTGTGTGCATGTGCTGTGATGTGATGTTTACATTGAAATGCAACACCTACACATGCAGTCACTGGGGTGTGAAAGTCAAGGTCTGCATTAGGGGTTGTGTGTGTGTGTGTGTGTGTGTGTGTGTGTGTGTGTGTGTGTGTGTGTGTGTGTGTGTGTGTGTGTGTGTGTGTGTGTGTGTATTTGTGTGTCCCGGAAGTGTAGGGAAGGTGAGAGTGAGAGGTAGAGGAAGTGAAGGGAGATCAGGAAGTGATGCCGGGCTCCATCTGGGTTGCACCGTGCAAACATGTGTTCCAAACTGCTGCATCATCCCTCCCACCTACCCCCCCTCCCCACCTACCCCCCCCTCCCCCATCCACCCCTTCTGGGACCCGGCGCCATGGAAACTGGTCGAGTCGCACCGTATAGGGTCGCTCAAATAACCCAAACCATATGAGCACCGGTTAATACAGCCACATATGGGAGGGATATATATATACATAGAGTGACGGACAGAGAGAGAGAGAGAGAGAGAGAGAGAGAGAGAGAGAGAGAGAGGGAGAGAGAGAGAGAGAGAGAGAGAGAGAGAGAGAGAGAGAGAGAGAGAGAGAGAGAGAGAGAG
>NC_136943.1:16003363-16015863 GCF_949987615.1 Pollachius pollachius | reverse complement strand
GTCTGTGTGTGTGTGTGTGTGTGTGTGTGTCTGTGTGTGTGGGTGTGTGTGGTGTGAGTATGTGTGTGTGTGTGTGTGTGTGTGTGTGTGTGTGTGTGTGTGTGTGTGTGTGTGTGTGTGTGTGTGTGTGTGTGTGTCTGTGTGTGTGTGAGTGTGTGTCCGTCTGTGTGTGTGTGTGAGTGTGTGTCTGTGTGTGTGTGTGTATGTGTGTGTGTGTGTGTGTGTGTGTGTGTGTGTGTGTGTTTGTGTGCTCGTCTGCATCGTTGTACGTGAGTCCTTCAGAGTAAAAGCGGCGGCCCGTGCCCAGCTGTTGTGTGTAAGCAGCAGCCAGCTCACCAGGGGGTCCGCGCTTCGGCCTTCAAGGCCAGACCATAGCTCTCTCTCAGACACCTGCCTGTAGCACTCTGCATGGACCGAATGGTTACACACACGTGCGCTTTTTTCATGTTCTCTTCAGCGGGTTGATATTTGGAATCATTTCCCCCCAAATTAATTAGCATTGTCTTGTTTTCTCATATGCTATCTTTCATTATCTTATTTCCTCAGGTTTTAGCAGCAATGGATGCTGCTATATGATCTAACCTGGTCATTAATAAAATAATAAAAAAAATAAAAAAATAACAACCATACTTCAATATACATTTTTATCATCCAAAAAGATAGGTTTATAGGCTAGTATTGGTTTAAGGCAGGTATGCAGAGTACAGTCGGGGCATATTAAGATCAAATATACAGAATACTTCCATTTAAAGTACATCCAGCCTACTTATCCTATACTCTATTCTTATGGTTAAAGAAAAAGGTATTTGCTGGATTTAAAACGTACCAAATATGCATAAAAAATAAGCACATTTGTAATTGTTGTATGCTGCTCTAAATACGTTATTAGAATTCCTGTGAATCGCTTCGAAATTCACCGCATGGAAATTGTGACGTGTCTCGCCGAGTGTGTCATCTGGTGTCAGTTGTTTACGTCACTTATGAGCATTTTAGTTGACAGTCGACATTGTGAAAAACACAAAAATAAGATAAACTCCCAGGTTGTAGCAAATGTTTTGCATAAAAATGACTCTTTCCTACTCCTATCAGTAGACCACCTAACTCCCTCCTCCTCCTCCACCTCCTCCTCCTCCTCCACTTACCTTGGCTGTCGCAGTGAATATTTAACCCATAAGTTATCGCCTGCTCCGCTGTGACCTAATTGTAAAAGAGGTGAGCGCTGGTGTCATCCAGCCATAACACCCCCGGCCGCCCGCCTGCCGACACACCAGACTAACTCGTTTACTCCACTTGATTACGCCAATTAACCCCGACACATTAGGGCTAATAGGAGTGGCGTGACGCGGATTTCTCTGGCGCATGAACTCTCGATCTGGTGGTGTGTCGGAGAAACCCGCCGCCACAGGCTTTAACGGGTGAGACGGGCTGCGATCAGCCTGTAGCTCTGCTGTTGTTGTGACACCAAAGCAGACAGTGGCGCTGTTATGTGGGCTGCAGGACTCGCGGCAGAACACAGCGATAGAAGGAACCAGGCTTGAGGGAAACAGTTGGGGGACGGTTGAAAGTTGGCCAAAGTGGTCCAAAGTGACTGTCCGTGAATTGAAATACATGTAGTTAAAGTGTTAAGCTGACCTTGCAACTAGATAAAAAACTAAGAAGACAGTAGGCCTACAGCTAAATAAATGGAATAAATAACTATATGGGGAAGCAGAGCTGAAGTACAGGAAAGAGTGGCACTGGATCAACACTTAATTCTATACTGTCCATACTTCAGCGGACTTCAAATATCGTACTTCATTTCCCTAATTGAAGTCGAAATAGTTGCTTTTAATGTCCTCAATGCAGTAAATAATGTATGCTTTCGTAACAAGCCTTACATTTACAACTCTTGGACATAATTGTTTATTTTATTAAGGGTAATTTCATATATTTCTGCAACATTAGGTTTTCTTGTCTTTCTTGTCAATCCCCCCACCCAACCCCCATCTCTCCTATACTTCACTCACTTTTTTGCTGAAATTGAATAAAAAGAAAGTGACTAAAATAACGCTGAGCATATCTTGTCTCTCTGGCCAGTGTGATTCAGGAGCGTGAAGTTTTACACCTCAGAAATTCAGTGAGTGACATCACAAAGATCGGACAACCTGCCACCAAACCCAGGGGACGCCAGCCTGAGAAAAATAAAATGCTAATCTAAGGTAGCTTCTGCTTTTTTTTTAAGATACAATCCACGTTATTCAGTCGTAGCGCCACACCTGCAACAAACAAGGACGCACAAACTAAGAAAAGAAACATGCAATTTTGAAGCAGCCTGCTCAAAGAGATAGAAGGCAAATCAGAAACTGAGACGGACACATTTTAAAGCCCTTCACCTGCTCTCCGAGCTGCTCTGCGAACTGGGTTCATTAGAGTCACATTTATAATCCGTTCTCCATTTCAGATCTGCCTAACTTGCTCAGGTCCACCCACAGGTGTTCTCGCTTGTAGCCGGCTGCCATCAAAAGCAAGTGATGGGTTAAGGTGGTGCAAATCCTAATTTCACCCTTGGTTTGCAGTCAATTTCATCTGAATTCCAGTCAGCCTCCGAGTTGAACTTACATTCAATTAGTGATGGGGGGCGGGGGGAGGGAACTCTGTGGAGGATTTCCAGCTCTGCGCTGTGAATTCAAATTTTTCCGCGAGACGGTTGGATGGAAATTGTTGGAAGTGACCCCAACCGTTATAACACGCCGTCCAAATCCACATGTTAAGTCTCATAGGTTCATTAGTGGCGAGCGGCCGGCGTCATTAAAAAAGGCAAACATTAAACAAGGATTACCGCCCAGTTCCCACATCCAGCCGCTGAGCCTGCTGGATCCCACTTAACTCTCTCTTATATAATTGCAATTAGTGGAGCGCAGACGCAAGGCCCTTCAGCCAGCAGGCCGACGCACCGAGTCAAGAGTTTCATTAAATGGAGATCAATGGAAGGTGAGCACATGAATCCTAACGCCGGGGAACCGTCCTATCCCAGGCCGTGATTCAGCAGCCGTAATCTCTGACTGTATCTGATGTTGTTTTAGTGCTTCGGACACTGTTTTAGTGCATTGACACACACCACTGCTTGCATAGGAGGTGCAGTGCTGCTCCTGGGAAAAACCCGCCCGGTGATTAGGAGTGTGTGTTGACGGTGAACCTTGAGCCACACAGATGGATGCGAAGGAGGAGATGGAAAAACACCAGAGAGGAAAGAGCAACAGAGGGGACGGAGAAAGAGGGAAAGCAGGAGAAGGAGGGGGTTGAGGAATATAGATCTGGACGGGAGCGACAGTGGAAACAGGTGACTTTACCGGCGGATCTACAGCCGATGTTACCCCATCTTGCCTCGCGTCTGCCCCAATCTGTACCGTCTACCTCGCCCCTCAACCCTGCCCAAGACTAAGAATAGGTCTGGAGAGATGTAAAGGTGTGGAGGTAAAACAAACAACACAAACGGAATACAGTGGATGAAGCGTGGAGAGGAGGGATGGCGGCGTGCAAGGAGGGAAGGATTGAAAGCAGAAGCAGAGATGGAGGGAGGAGGCAAAGGGAAAGAGGGAGAGGGAGAAGAGGAGACAGTCTGAGTAAGAGGATAACAGAGATAGACATAATCACAACACAAAGAGGGAGATTGCGAGACATAGGGGAATATAATATATAGAGGCAGGAGATGGAGAGACCGGGGGAAGACAAAGAGAGACAGAGAGGATGATAGAAGACCCTAAAACACAGCCTGTTCAAGGTGCGAATATTCCACGTATTCTTTCCGTTACTCATTTACATTTACATTTAGGGCATTTAGCAGACACTTTTATCCAAAGCAACTTACAATAAGTGCATTTGTTACAATAAGTACATTTGTCATAAGAAGTGAAACAATATATCGCTGTCGGTACAGTAAAGATGTTCATAGAACCAAGTGCAAGTACTACAATCGCTAGGCTAACCCATTCCCCGTGTAAAGCAATGATAGCAGCTACTGTAGATGCTACACAATACAATATCGTTACCTACTCCTGTATAAACTGCTCAAACACGAAATTGGGGGGGGCTGATGTTGTTTCTTCTTTAACTCCGCAGCGGAGGCCAGCCAAATGGGACAGGGGCATGGAGCTTCAATTACCTGTTATTTGCCCCCACCAACGGGGGGGGTTACAAAGCATTATAATGTACAGTGAGCATCAGTAGTACATTTCGTGTTCTATATAATACTCAGCAACTTCACTTGCGTTTTTATAATGTGCAAGGTTTGCAAAAGCACAGCCCTCTGTTCAACTGTTGTTGTTTCGCTGCCCGGTGTGCAGGTTGTACGTTACACTAGACTCCAATGCTGTTGTGTTCCACGTCATGCCATGCTCACCTCTTTTGCTTGCGGAACGCCGGCATTCTGTCTGAATTCCCAACCGGGCCATCATTATGTAATGGAATGGTCTTCTCTACGGCAGTATTGCGAAATCTCTGTGTAAAGGGGCAAGAGAGGCAGAGAATGACAGAGCAGGGCAGAGAGAGATGGAGAAATAGAGAGACATATAGGTGAACAGGGAAAGATTGAGAGTCAGAAGAAGAGAGATAGGAGAAGGAACAAGAGAGACAGAGAGGAACAGGGAAAGATAGAGAGATATACAGGATAGAGCGACATAGAGGAAGGAAAAGGAATAATTAGAGGAGGCCTGGCTTGTCCTGATTGGATCTTCGCAGGCCAGAGAAGGAAGGCAGATGCATGTGACATCTGCGTGGTGTCAGCGTGTTGTCAACACATTGTTAGCGCCGCAAACGTGCAAACAGATTAACATCCCAGCCCGCAACGTTGCAGCTCGCTCTCTGGGTGAGAACATCAGCTCGCTCTACCTCAGCCGGAGAAAAGACACACAGAGAGGAAGAGAGAGAGTATAGATAGATTGATAGAGAGAGGGAGAGATAGACACACAGAGAGAGTGAGAGCAAGAGAGAGCGAGAGAAAAAGTAATTGTGGTTAACTGAAGGCGCTCTCCAAGTATTCCGTGTCAGTTTTCAGTTTCTGTGGGTTTGTGAGTTTTTGGTTGTCAACGGTTGTGAATGTAAAGAGTGTCACCAGGAGAAGTGTTGAATCGATAAAGAGAGGGAGCAAGATACAGTGCCAGGGAGAGGGAGAGGGATTGGGGGAAGGAGAGAAAAAACATGTCACCATCGTTAACTGACAATATAAATGGAAGCCTTACTCAATACTTCAGGTTTCCATTACATCCATGTCGTTGTGTATTGGTCTCAGGTGTTTTTATGTAATATTTTCAATATAAAGGGTTAATGACGACGAACAACAAACCCAAGTCACTTGACGACGTGCTCATTTATTCCCTGGGACGAGTGCGGATGAGGGATCAGACGGTTAATTAAAGTGGAATCACAGTGGAGAATAACAGATGAAAAGCTGTAGTCTATTTATATGACTATAGGACTACTGAACGAAGAAGCTTTAATACCAACTCTCTTTATTATCCACATTAATCAACCCGTCATCCCTTGGTGGGCCATGACCAATCGATGTTGATTACATTGAAACAATATTTTGCCGAGGGGACCCGTCGACTTCTCCAGGAGTTTCACTGTGAATTAGTGTCACCTGAAGCTAACATTGTAATGAAAACATCAACAACAACAATCTATTTTAACCTGTAGCAAGTTCCTATGGATATATGAATGTTTACCCGGGACGTATCAATGCAGGAATTCTGAAAACGTTTGTACATTTTCTTTTTAACCCTTTCTACCTACTTACCTACCTACCTACCTACCTACCTACCTACCTACCTACCTACCTACCTACCTACCTACCTACCTACCTACCTACCTACCTACCTACTCACTCACCTACCTACCTACCTACCTACCTACCTACTCACCTACCTACCTACCTACCTACCTACCTACCTACCTACCTACCTACCTACCTACCTACGTACCTACCTACCTACCTACCTACCTACCTACCTACCTACGTATTTCATGATGTGATTAATTGAGTCATAAGTGTTGATGCCAGTTTAAACAATGGCCCTATTCGGCAATCTTGACAGAAAGTGATCTGCATTGTGAGAGAAGGACTCAAGAGACTGAGAGGAAGTGATCAAAGCAGGCATTAAGGTTATTGTTAAACGTTGTTTTCTCAACCGATGGGATAAACCACTGAACTTTGTGACGGTTGACCGATTTCAGGGAGTGCCACAGGATGCAACCATTACATGACACTCACGCGCACCATCTGCGTAACCTAATTAGAAACTGGGTGGGGGGGTGGGGGGGTGGGGGGGAGGGTGGTCGGGTGGCTTACAGTGTTTCAGATACCAAACATCCCACCTACAAAACTGTAGATAATCATTTCGCCCTTGGCTGTTTACTGGGTAAGCCAAAAGGAGTCAATTTGGCTGTTTACTGGGTAAGCCAAAAGGAGTCAATTATCTCTGGAACAATGTGGCTCTGTTGAAACGACTCCGCGTTCATTCCTTTCAAGGGAGAAGGAGAACAACAAAAAGACAAGCGAAGCACAGAGGGTTTTTTTTGATGTTGCAGAAGAGCTCTTCACGGGGCCAACACACGGGGAGCCTTGGGAGATGAGATACAGGATGAACCTGGCGTTTCCGTGACACCCACACCGCGCTGACCGATCAGGGTCGGGCCCCTGGCCTCCACCAACAATGAGGAGCCCTGTGTTTCAGGGCCAAGAAGATTCAGCGTGGGCTCAGCGCGGACCCCAGCCAGACCACCCTTCTTCCTCTCCTCCTCCTCCTCCTCTTCCTCCACCTCCTCCAAACCATCTGACAGAGAGGAGAAGAGTGAGAAGGAGGAGGATGAGGAGGAGGTAATCTAAGGCCGCTCCCTGTATTTGGCAGATGGAACTTGGTCCTTGTTCCCCCGTCATCCCACCCATGTGCCTTTTAATTCACATGCAAAGCAAATAGTCACACACAGACACAGACACACACACACACACACACACACACACACACACACACACACACACACACACACACACACACACACACACACACACACACACACACAAGAGCTGTTCTGACTCACTCTCTGTCTCTCTCTGTGTCTCTCTGTCTCTATCTCTGTCTCTCTCTCTGTCTCTCTCTCTCTCTCTCTCTCTCCCAATCACTCGTACACACACACACACACAAATACACACAAACACACACGCACACAACCGCACACAAAACCACACACACCACCACACACAACCACACACGACCACACAAAAGACCATACACACGACCACACACACAACCGCACACACACAATCGACAGCGTTATTAACAGATAAACACCTGGTAATCCGTGCCTCTAACTTTCAGTCATTTGCTTTGGAATAACATGGTTTAATTCCCCATGACTCCCTCAAAGCCTTTACGTCTCTGCTTGTCTAATCAGAAGACGTACCCCAACCCTCCATCTCCTCCCTTTCCCCCAGCCCTCCTCTCTGCCTCTCTCTGTCATAAACACCTCTTTGCAGCAGGCTGCTTCCCCTCCACCGTCTCTGGGCCAAGTGTGGGCCGGCGTTGACGCAGGCCTGAGAGTGCTGGCACCACTCAAGGTGGAGAGCTATCCCAGTTCCAGCTCCTCTTTGAGAACAGGGGGAACGTAAGGCCTCTTCCAACACTCTATTTAGAACCATTTCAAACTCGTTCATGTGCAAACGACTTTTGGCCCAGGACCTGCCAAACATACTGCACATTGTGCACAAATAGATGATAGATTCTCAAGACCCTGTCAACAAAGAATGGTTTTAAACATTTCAGTCAAAATTGAGTGTATTATTTTTGATGCAGGTTTTCCTTTCCATTCTTCGAGTAAACGTAGGGGATGAAACAAGATGGACAAGGCATTGAGCCATATATTTGTATTTTTTTGTTAGTAAATTGTCTATTGTGGCCATCACACGATACGTTTGGTCCCCCGCTGCCATCCACTTATGGGCCACGACCCACATATTGAAAACTACTGGTTTAGTTGGGAGGGGGGGTTGTGTTACTGCAGAATAACTCCTCTCAGCTGGAACATCAACACACTAGTGGCAGAGAAACGCCTGTTGGCCAGCGAGCAGTGTTTTGTACTCACGGCACTGAACTTTTGAAACACAAAGTTTGGTCCGAAAAGAATGCACTTGATTGCGGCCCATGCCAAGAAACAGAAAGAAAAGCAACAGCAGTGGTGTGATTGTATGCCTGCACTCATTTCATGTCACAATGAATATTTTTATTAAGCTTCATTCCGGATGAATTTATATTTTTCATTGAATAACAATCATATTTTGCTCTTTTTTTTGTTCTGATGTCTTCCTTGTGCTGCTGCAGTTTCCTTCTCTCTCTCATACCCCTTCTTCCGACACCCATTTTGAAATGTATATCTTGGCGATAGAACCCCCCCGCACTTTCTGAAATGAGCTGCAAAAGTGACAATTGTTTCGATTTTTTAATTGTGGAAACACATATGAAGGTTTTAGGAGATTGCGCCGCCAGATGTGAGACGGAGAGCGGGCACAATTTGCATTTCATTTGCGGTCGCCGCGCATGTCTCGTGCTATTGAAATGCAGCGTTGAAAAAACTGTTATCCACAACTTTCTCCAGCAACCCCGAGCCTCATTTCTCCGCAGTTTTGGCTGCCTGGAACGGGAAGACATGTTAGGTAAGATGGCATAAAAATGGCTCCTCCTATGGCAATTAAGTGCGGAGCTTGTAATATGCCAGAATCACTCTTACTAAGTGATTTCCTCGCTGTCAAACCAGCCAAATTAATTTGAGTGATACTTTTCATTTAGTTAGCATCAAAACAGCCCCTCCACTTGCTTCCATATGGGCATCTGATGCAAGGTACGCCATTAAACCGCTTGAGCCAGATGTTCACAGCCACGCCGCCATTATCCATGCAAATTTATTCATTAAACAATTTAATTGTGTCAATGATTGACAGGCGGTCACGTAATGGCGGCGGAATGTTATGAAGCTAATAATATGTTAGCCTTATTAGCTCCCTGTGTAAGCAATATGGGTGTCTCCGTTCACGGGGATTAACCCCTTCTGATGCCGCGACCCCATTGGCTCGTTGAGTCCAACTACACACACATGAATGCTCGCATGCACACAATGCCCACGCACACTAAAGGTATGATTTGGTATGACCAGATGAATATGTGTTCAACGCGGCGATGGAGGAAATGATCTGGGCACGCCCCACTGCTCTCTATACACTCCTTCTGGAGGGGGAGAAGGGGGAGAGAGAGAAAGAGGGAGAGAGAGAAAGTGAGGTAGAGAAAGAGCATCTGGGTGTTTTCACAAAAGGTACCAATGGGTGCTTACTACTACAAATAGTAGTTCTGTGCCATTAACTACTACAATATTATTTCACATATTCAATAGTACTTAATAATATATGAAAGGCTGCATATATCACATCAAGCATGTTAATATCCCATGAAATGTCAAACATGAGCATCACTCATGCAGCAAGCTTATGTATGTCATTGATCTGGTCTTTGCCGCTAGCTAATGCAACGCCAATATCTAATAGCAGGCTAGCTAATGTATGAAGATCTAAACAGTACTGCTAACTTATATAACGTGGCACTATTTAATAGCTTTCTATCTTATGTAAAAATATCTAGATGTTACCACTATCTGAAATCCATAATTTAGGGCAATCTAATAGCAGCCTAGCTAATGTGTAAAGATCTAGACAGTATGGCTAACTAATACCCATCATTTAGCGCTATCTAATAGAAGCCTAGCTAATGTGTAAAGATCTAGACAGTATGGCTAACTAATACCCATCATTTAGAGCTATCTAATTGCTACCTAGCTAATGTATGGTGATGGCTTTGCGAGCCCAGAGATGCAGCGCTGCCCACATGCCTGGTCTTATTAATAGCGCTTTGACAGGCGCTCCCTAGACACCTAACCCGGGCACCTCGAGGACCCCATTACCTCCTGTGCCAGGATGTTGTTTTAGCTCCCTAAGTGTTCATGATTTGTTTTTCTCAGCCACCCGTGGCGTGAAATATGAGTCAGAAGAGGGCGTTGTAAGTGTATAAGATGGGAAGTGGAAGGTTCCTGGAGTGCGGGAGTAGGGGGTTTGGGGTGAAGGGGCTAATCTGAACACATTCCCACCGCTCTCTCAAACACAGAGAGGCTAACGCTACAGTACAGTACATTAACCATACAAACAGCGTTGTGATGTTCACATCTGGCCCATTTTCCGCAATGAGTCACACACACACACACACACACACGCACAAACACGCACACACACACACACACACACACACACACACACACACACACACACACACACACACAATGTCTTCAAAGACAGAACAGGAAATCTAAACAAACACTGATGTCATCGTTCTGCATCGTTTGATTCAAGGGACCCCTTAAAGGTCGGGGGTAGGACTGGGGGGGGGTTATATCTTCAGCAGTCCGATTGGTCAAGGGGTCCATAGTTCTGGTGCCCTCTGCACTGGGGAAATGCCACTGCCAATGGGCTGTGGTGGGATCATAGATTTATTTGAGGGACCCATGGGACAAGTGGGGCCCTCTCAGAGCCCGTCGCCTCCTCGACCGCGATTGGCCTCCCTGACAGGAAGTCGTGTCAGTGGAAGGTTACGCACAGGCAGGCACGGATCCGCTTGATTGGCCGAGAAAGCAGAGGCTCAAGAGAACTGGATTTCTCAACAGCAGGAGGTTCTTTCCCCCCTCACACCACTTCCTGAAACAGAGTTTCTACTCCCGACGTAGAAACCACAATAGATATAGTCCAGTGTGTTAGTAGAACCCATACAAGATATATTGTCAATGGTTTCTCGAAGCTTCTCCATCCCAAATTTAAAACGAATGAATCTCGATGGATAGATAATGTTGTATGGCAATGTTAATTCTTGCCAATCAGATCGTGTTGTTCAGAAACTGCAGTACACCAACCAGAAAACATGATACAACAGAATTGCAGTGCATTCGCAACAAATGACAGTCAACACACACTGGGTAACATCGCTGCATGTGGAATACCAATATGTTCCTGAATGGTTTGTGTCTACGTTTAAAGCAAGAACGGACCCAGCACAGGGGGAAATATTTACGAGCAGGAGTTGAAGTGCAGTGAATATAACATGGGGTTCACACCAGCGGCAGCGCCCGGGGGCCTGGGCCCGTGTTGGGGCCCTCCGACTCGCTGACATATCGGATGTTTTGAAGCTCATCCTCTGCCCTGATGGATTGGGTTCCTTAGCAGCACTCGCAGACTATAAAGAAAACAATAAAACCTTGATATCATACACATCTGCTAGCAGCATATCATCTATGCTGAACATAGGCTTGTGTTTCCATTCTACTTCCCCATGAGGTTGGAAACGTATGGATGTAAATCGGTATTTCATACATACTTGTTTTTATTTTTTAAAGGATCCTATTTTAATTAGATAACCAGTCTGTACGGTCCACTGGGAAGGCGGAATGGCTGATCTATCGGTCATATGTCTGAGTGGACACTCCCACTGGTGATGTCACATATGGCTTGCAATGATTAATCAACATCACACCTGGTGGTAAAATAGGGGCCCTTAAAATTAACTTATGCTAATTTAACATACTT
The DNA here is from genome assembly GCF_949987615.1 of Pollachius pollachius. Taxonomy (NCBI): domain Eukaryota; kingdom Metazoa; phylum Chordata; class Actinopteri; order Gadiformes; family Gadidae; genus Pollachius; species Pollachius pollachius. The sequence continues at coordinate 16,004,219 of NC_136943.1, read as the reverse complement.
CCATTCGTCTTCAGGACTGTTGGTAATGTGCCTGACTTTTATGCAGTACTATGCATACCTATGTTTGTAACTATGCTTGGGCTTACCAGCTTTTAGGGAAAAGTTCTCATTATTACATTAATGAATTTGATTTTTTTGAACTGTAAATCGAAACATATTTTGCCCTCATCATTTTGTTTGGAAACAACCCAGGGATATTGATTGGTGTCGAGACAATTTTTCTCCCCTCAATCGGTCATGTTTAATCCATCCAGACAGGACGGGCGCCTTGCATGTTGTTAAAACATAAACTTATAAAGCTTATACAATTTAACTTGCTCTTTGACATTGAGCGCATGGTGGATTGTGTGTGCGAAGCTAACCTCTGATTGCCTCTGCGCCAACTGTTGATGTAATTCTGTCCGGGCGTGCTTTATCTCTTAATAAGGAGGCGCAGGCCCTCCCATCCTTGGAGCAGCAGCCTTGCTCCAGGGGCCCGGCAGGAGGAGGCGGAGTGGCCGAGGGCCGCTGCGGGGCTTTGTGCTCGAGCTGGTTCACAAGCTGCTGCAGCTCCCCGTTGGTACCGGCGCTGGCTGGTTCCGCTTCAGCGGTTGCCTTGCCTCCTTCAGGGCCTTCTGGAGAAAATCCACCCACTGCCAAACAGCCTCTGTTTGCATGCTAATCCATGGCCGTCTCTTTTGTGTCTGTCTTGTTTTGTCTGACTGTGTCTGTCGGTCTGTCGACCCCCCCCCCCCCCCCCCCCCCTCCCTCCCTCTCCAGGGCTCTATGAGGTTTCTTTTTAATACAAAGGACCTGGAAGAACCAGAGCCCGAGACGCGCAGCTAGCTCATTGCAGTATTTACCATGCAAGCTCCTC